>NC_134080.1:109084109-109394909 GCF_000715075.1 Nicotiana tabacum | reverse complement strand
TGCCTTTGGGATCTTATAGTTTTGGCTACTTGGTACAAGTATGGTTCATGCCTTTCTTGAGGTCTTACATATATTGTCAATTGGTACATGTGTGTTTTATGCCTTGCTTGAGGTCTTATAGGACCAAGGCTGCCGGCATGTGATATTATGGCCTCGGGCTTTGGTAAGTCGATGGAGATGGCGATTGACGGCATTCCCTGAGTCATTGAGGAATTCTCGGCTCAGGAGCCATTAATTGTAAAATTGGTATTGCCTCATTGAGGGCTTACAATTTCAAAGTTTCCAACCTGCAGGTCATGTGGCATTGAGTTTTCGACGCCTGTCCCCGAGAGTTCGTGACATTTTTTGCTCTGGAGCTATTTTAGGATCTTGTTGTTGCCTCATTGAGGGCTTACGAGTTTGAAGCTCCGACCTGGGGTTCGTATTGTTTTGATTTGTTGACGCTAGTCCCCAAGTATTCGGGATGGTTTTTTTCCTCTTGGGCCATTTTTGCAAAAAATATCGAGCTTCCTTGAAACACAAAATGCTTTTGGGAAGTATTCTTTGCTTACTTGGTACAAGTGTACATGTTTTTGCTGTTAGGGACTCGATTATTCTTATATGGACACGGTTCATTCAACCGTTTGGCCCGGTACATTATTCTCCGAGGAGGTGACCTTTCGGGGGGATGCCCCCCAGTATTCGAGGTTTACTACGAACGAAGACTTGAATACTTGTTGAGTGTTCCTTAGGTGGCATATAGATGCTGCCTTGTTAAAAACCTTGCCGGTAAAACCCTTCTAGGGACAAAATTCGGTGGAAAGAAAAGAGTGCAAGCATGCTTTTAAGAGCCTGAGGTCCTCGAGCACGAGGATGTTTCATAATCTTCCATCAGAATCTTAGGACCAAGTCCCCGACTCCGAGATGTCGGAGGTTTGTTATCCTGTTATAATACCTTTAGATCCTTTGCTTTTGGGTATCCATTCGGACAAACGAGGCTTCTCGCTTTTTCATCCAATAGTTTGAGGGCCATAGTCATGGCCTCGTTGTGCGAGCTCTAAGTGGTGTGTCAGAATATGGCGCTTAGCTCCCCGACCTCCACTTGTATCAAAGACTCAGTACCATATACTAGAGAGAAAGGTGTTTCCCCTGTGCTTGATTATGGAGTTGTTCGGTATGCCCATAGCGCTTCGGGCAATACTTCTCTCCATTTTCCCTTAGTGCTTTACAACTTCTATTTTATGTTTTGGATGATTCTTTTGTTTGTGGACTCGGCCTGGCCGTTTGCACACGGGTGGTAGGGCATGGACAAGATTCTCTTGATGATCCTCGAGCAACTGTGTTACTTTGCTTCTGATGAACTGCCTCCCATTATCACATGTCATCTCGGAAGGAATCCCGAATCGGCACATAATGTGGTCCCAGATGAAGTCAATGACTTCTTTTTCTCTTATCTTTTCGAAGGCCTTCGCTTCCACCCATTTTGAGAAATAGTTAGTAATAAATAAAATTAATTTATCTTTAATGACGTCCCAGATGAAGTCAATGACGTCTTTCAGATAGTCAATATATTTATTTCTCCAATACCATGTTAGGCTAGTAGTATTAATCTCGGTATGACATTCCTCGACCACTGATTTAAATAGCTGAATAACAGCCCTGGGGAGTAGGTCATCTTCTTTGACAAATGATCCCAGGTTTGCGAGGGCATCTCCCACACTGTTCTTCTCTTGAGGTATGTCAACCATGGTCCATTCTTTGAAACAACATAATGTGACTTGGATTTTGTCCAAGTACCTTTGCATCCTGTCTTCTCGGACCTCATAGCTCCTATTTACCTGATTTACTACCAGAATTAAATCGCATTTTGCTTCGACGATCTAAGCTCCCAAGCTTTTGGCCAATTCTAGACCTGCAATCATAGCCTCATACCCGGCTTCGTTGTTACTCAATTGCGGTTTTTATTGCTTGCATGATTATGACACCCGTAGGCGACTTCATGACTATACCGAGTCCGGATCCTCTCACGTTCGTGGCGCCATTAATGAACAGGTTCCATACCCCGGAAGATGTGCCCGATTTTAGTAAAAGTTCCCTTTCTACCTCGGGCACGAGGGATGGCAAGAAGTCGGCCACGAAGTCCGCTAGAATCTTGGACTTGATGTCCGTTCTGGGTTGATACTCGATATCATACACCCCGAGTTCGATGGACCATTTGGCCAATCGGCCCAATAGTTCAGGATTATGTAATATGCTTCAGAGAGGGTATGTTGTTAAAACGCAAATACGGTGGCATTGAAAATATGGTTTCAAGTTTCGTGATGTGCTTATTAACGTAAAAGCTAATTTTTCTGGGTGTGGATACCTGGTTTCGGCGTCCCCTAGGGTCTGACTTACATAATAAATAGGGAATTGTGTACCTTGCTCTTCTCGAACTAGCACACTACTTACCGCTATCTCGGATACGGCTAGGTATAGATACATCGTTTCATCTTCTTTTGACATGTGGAGCAAAGGAGGAATAGTCATATATTACTTCAATCCCTCTAAGGCGTGCTGGAATTCTCGAGTCTATTCGAAGTTGTTTTTCTTTTTGAGCAAAGAGAAGAAATGATGACTCATGTTTGATGATCTTGATATGAATCTTCCGAGAGCCACTATCCGCCTTATCAGTCGTTGCACGACCTTTATATTATTTATCACCGTGATTTCTTCGATGGCATTGATTTTGTCAGGGTTTATCTCGATCCCCCTGTTTGACACCATGAAGCCTAATAATTTGCCCGAACCCACTCTGAAGGCACATTTATCGGGATTAAGCTTCATATTGTAACTCTCGAGGATGTCGAATGTTTCCTACAAATGAATAAAATGGTCATCTGCGCGCAGAGACTTAACTAGCATGTCATCAATATAAACTTCCATGGATTTGCCTATTTGATGCTCGAACATTTTATTAACAAGACGTTGGTACGTAGCCCCTACATTTTTTAGCCCGAAGGGTATCACATTGTAATAGTAGGTACCATACTTCATGATGAACGTAGTATTTTCCCTATCTTCGGGGTTCATCTGAATTTGATTATACCCCGAGTAGGTGTCGAGAAAGGTAAGGGTCTCGTGGCCCGCTTTGGCATCGATCAGACGATCGATGTTAGGCAATGGGAATGAATCCTTGGGGCATGCCTTATTTAAGTCTTTATAATCTACGCACATTCTTAACTTATTTCCCTTTATGGGCACTACCACTATGTTGGCTAGCCATTCGGGGTACTTTACCTCTCTAATAGACCTTATTTTAAGTAGTTTTGTTACCTCGTCCTTGATGAATGCATGTTTTACTTCGGATTGGGGTCTTCTTTTTGTCTTCACTGGTTTAAACTTGAGGTCGACACTTAATTAGTGGGTGGTTATTTCCGGCGAGATTCTTGTCATATCTAAGTGGGACCAAGCGAAACAGTCGATGTTATTAATAAGGAATTGAATGAGAGTTTTCCTGAGTTTAGGGTTAGTCCCATTCCCAGGTATACCTTCTGATCTGGGAGATGCTCGATAAAAATAGCTTGCTCCACTTCTTCAATTGTCGATTTTGTTGCATCCGAATCTTCAGGGGCAACGAATGTTCCAGGAGCGGGGAAATCTTCTTCATAATCCTCAAGGGTCTGTACGCTCCCAGACTCATCCAAGGTAGAGTGAATAGTATTTGGCGCCTCCTGGTAAACCGCGAACATTTCTTTTGCCGCGTGTTGTTCTCCATATATGATTGTTATGCCATCCTTTGTTGGAAACTTCATCATTTTGTGTAGAGTTGACAGTACTGCTCTTATTTTGTATATCCACGGCCTGCCAAACAATGTGTTGTACCTCATGTCACCGCCGATGACGTGGAACTTAGTGTTCTGAACTGTACCGAACATGTCAATCGGGAGGGAGATCTCCCCTTTTGTTACTTCGCCGGCCATGTTGAAGCTGTGGAGGACCCGGGAGATGGGTACGATGTGATCAAGCAACCCAAGTTGTTCTACTAGCTTTGACCTGATTACGTTGGCCGAGCTACATGGATCCACGAGCACACGTTTAATTCAAATGTTACTTAAAAGAAATGAAATTATCAGTGCATCGTTATGTGGTTCTGTCAAGGTCTCGAGATCCTCTTCGCTTATTGCAAGGGTGTCTTCGGTCATGCGGTCTTGGATCGGCCCTTCTATTGCATCGGATATTTTTATCCATTTGATCATGGGTCCTTGGGGAATGTCGATCCCCCTGATAATCATATGAACGACATGCCGAGGAATCTCTCTTCTTGCCCAGGTTGGATTTTTCCGAGTTTCCCACTGAATCTCTCGGCATGCTCCCTTGTTAGTGTGAGGACCGTCGTTAATGTATTGGGCGTCGCACGAGGTTGTACCCTTGGGAATCGGTTCCAGTGTACTCTTAGGGTTTTGCGGTGGCACACCCGTACCTGGAATAACCATACCGCCCTTTCCATAGTTTTTAGGCTGTTATTTTTAGGCACATTTACTAGTTTAGTCATTTTGACCTTAAATAAAAGATCTTGGACAAGAAAAACTTTGAAAGGTAACCTGTGTTATGTAGTTAAACCAGCAAGAAAATAATCACTATTATTTTTAGCCCCACGGTGGGCGCCAAACTGTTTACCGTGAAAATGGTAATAACAATTAAATTTGATTTTGTTGTTCTAAAAATACGTGATCTATTTTTATGCTAGTTGTTAGGCAAAGGATGCTAAGTAAAATATTAGAAGGCAATATTATAGCTCAAAAACGATGTAATAGTCAAACCACGCTAGAGGTCGAGGCCTCGAGCTGCCGTATATGAGGTCTCGAGGTCGAGTCTGGAGGTTGGCTTAAGGAAACCGTGGGAGGACAAATAGTTATGAAAGATAAAATGATGGCTCTTTATGATCAATGATAAACAATAAATAGAACATAATGAATGTAAGCAATAAATTGAAGCAATAAGATCAAGAGAATATGTTAGAGAGCAGAGAGAATGTTCTTGCGTATTTAGTATTGGGCAACAGGTCCTTTACAAAATGACAAGGATCCCCTTTATATATGAGGGGGAACCCCAACATAGTACAAATACATTTATTACAAAGATATGGAGATGGGACAACTAGTTGATGCCATGATTCATGTCTGAACTTAGCTCACTAGACTTTGTCAACTCTAGTTATGCGCCTTGGGAACTCCCCACTTTTTCATCATAAGTGTTGGTCTGCACTGCGCTGAGGTCGACCGTCTGTAGCCCTTGGGGGTGAACCTCAACCATTGTCTTAAACATGTGAAATGTGCTTACGAGGCATCTCAACGACGGAAAATTGGACCCTCCAATTTTACCGTATACATAAGCCAAAGTTTCTTGAAGTACAAGGGTAGTAATAGGCCCCTTAACAGAGCGGGTCCCACCTACTCAACATGATCTGGTTCCCGTTCCTCAACAAGAGCTATTGCTGGCTCCATCACTACTCGTCTAGTAAGTACTCTACCTACAGCGTGTGTCCTACCTCAACCTCTACCTCGACCCCCACCTCTTAGGACTCTGATAAGGTACACATATGCCTACTCAACTAATCTCATAGATCTTGTCCTCAGCATCTTTGAGAGAAAAGAAAGGTAAAGGTTAAAATTTGGAATAAAAATATTCACATAATAAAGAATGAAAGAAAGTAAAGTGTCCAAACAGTTCGGTTACCATACAAATATATGTATGGATGTAACCATATATTTTCGCAAGACTTTATTAAAATTGCTCATTACTTGTAGAACCAACGATCCTAGGGTTCTGATACCAACTTGTCACGACCTAATTCCCACCAAAGGGTCATGGCGGTACCTAACCTTCAAGACTGGGTAAGCCAATCACATTAACAAAATTAAATTGTCAAAACATGATATAATAAGTCCAATTTATCATACACAATGGAAATAATGATAAACATAAGCCAAAACGACAATACATAATACCACTCCCAAAACTCGGTAGTATAGATTCAAAAGCTCTATACCAAATAACTAAAGAAATGTCATAATACAATACTGTCTGAATGCAAAAAAAAATAGAATCAAATCGAGGGATCGCCACCACCCGGATGATACAACCCATATTCTCGTACGTTAGTTCACGTCCTAAGTTAGTCGACGTAAATTCAAGTAGAGATTATCTTTGAGATGATAATAATTTAATCCTATTTGGTTTATATGATACAAAGGAATATAAGAATGGTTAACAAGTATTAGAAGTTAGACGAATCAAGGATGTTGTAACCTGTATTTTTGGGTAAAACTAGAGGTGCTTAATATGATGAGGAGGTCATGTTATAAGGTATCTAAATCATATAATATCCTTATCATAAGTCTTTGTTTACCTTGAAAATGGTAATTACAATTAAATTTTATTTTGTGATTCTAAAAATATGTGATTTATTTTAATGATAGTTGTTAAGTGATAGAGGCTAAGTGTGAGCTAGGAAAGTAAAGTAAGAGTAAGAGGCAGTATTGTTATTCAAACAGAACAACTGCGAATCGGGGTCTCGGACTGGCCTAAGCTGGTCCTCGAGCTCGAGATAATGAGCTTGACTGGGGATGATCGATGAAGGAATAATAGTTCCAAGGGCCTCAATGATGGCTCTTTATGATCACTGATGAGTAATAAATGAGGAACAATCAATGAAACACAATAAATGTAAGAAATAAATCAAAGGAAAAACAATGGAGAATGTTTAAGTTAGAGAGCAGAGAATGTTCTTGTTCTTGTATTGAATATCATGTCCCTTACAAAATGATAAAGGTCCCCTTTATATAGGAGGGTGAATCCCAACATAATACAAATGCATTTATTAAAAAGATATGCGGATGGTACAACCATTTAATGTCACGATACGGACTTGTGCTATTCTTGTAGACCTGGTCAGCTCTAACCATGTGCCTTGGGAATTTCCCGCTTGTCTATCATAGCCACCGATTTGCGCTACCCCGAAGTCGAACATAGGGAATCCTCGAGATCGAACCTCGAGTTGTGCCTCAAGCCTTCTGGAGACGGGCTATGGAGCGTAATAACAATCATAAAATCAGATTCTCCAATTTTAGCCGTATACAGATAGTTTCCGCGGTTCTTGGAGTAAAGATGATAAGAAATGGTCTTGAGCTCTTGCCTCTTCGATACTTCCATCATGACATCAGCCCATCAGAGCATTAAATGACATGACTCAAAGGCTGCAAGAGGTCACTATCTACACAATTATCGAGAAGCCCACGAATCGGTATTGGTTTGACTCTTCCGCTTCTCAAATGTTGCCCAAGCAGCTTCTATAAATACCTTAACTAATAGTCATTCATACTTTTACAATGTCTTCATGTTTTCAGAGCTAAGTTACAATCTTCTGCATTCATGTCCTCTCTGAGCTTAACACTTCATTTTCTTTCTTTGAAACTTTGTTATAGTTATGGCTAAAACCTCCAAAATGGTACCTCAGAAAAAGGGCACCACTTCTTCATCACGTCCGTCCAAAGGCAAGCCAAAAATACCTCCAAGTATTGAGCAATGTACCCCTGGCCACTTCGATACGGTCTTGGATTTTACCATTGAAAACCCCCCTTCTACACCAGGCTGATGTGAGCCCATGCCCCGATACATCAGTGTGGCGACCGACACGAAGAGAGTAAAGATAGACTATCGATGGGGGGAGGCAGTGCAAGTAGAGATCCCAAAAGCTGAGAAAAGCATAGTAGCACACAAAGCTGGCTTCCTCAGCATATACACATACCCCTTCACTCTAGCCCCTGTAGATTCTTCTTCCCCATCGATAGATCCGGTGTTTCTTGACTTTTGCCGTCAATACCGAGTGATAGGTTATATGTATCCTTCTTTTTGGAGGATTGTTTACATGCTCAAATATCTATCCAACCGGGTCGAGGGAATGACCTTCACCCTCCACCACCTGATCAGATTGTACATCCACCGTCTCTTCCGAGGGGGTTTGATCAAGCTTCACCATCGATCTGCCAAGATATTCTTGGGAAGAATCAAAGAGTACAAAAACCGGGGATGGATGAGTTAGTTTATCAGAGTAAGAACCTCAGACATTATCCCTGCTAATAGGATGCCATTCCCGGAGGATTGGAACATGAAGTGTAAGTGTCCCTAGATCAAGCGCACTTTATTGTCCCTTCTTCTTCTTCTTCTTCTTCTTCTTCTTCTTCTTCTGAAATGATCTTCTTTGGATTATGTAGCCACCATTTGGTTCCCTGGTGCGGTTCAAAATCTTCTAGGATGGATCAGATAGTTAGACTTTTCTTTTTCATACAGCTAGCGTGCTTGGCGCTATTTGGCTAAAATGCGGTGGCAGGCCAAGAACCACCGTATGCTGTGTCATTACCAAGTTTCTTGTGAGTATTCTTTGTGGCTGTGAGTTTAGTATATCATGCCTGTGGCGTCTCGATGAAACTGCCTCCTCCTGGTAAAGAAGAAGCCTCGAAACCTGATAAAGGTAAGAAGAGGAAGAAGGAGGCGTCGACTGAGTCTCCAGAATCAAACAAACCTAAGGTCCGCAAGCCTAAGTCTGATGCCACGATCTTGACTTCGACTACTGCGGCAAGTCTTCGTGGTACAAAGGGTACAAATGGTAAGGTAGAGTGTTGATGCTCCACAAGCTGTTGGTTATAAGGTTACCGAGTCAGGGGTGGCCGATGTGGACCAAACTCGTGCTGAAGAGACCCTTGAGGAGGGTTTGGGTGCAGTCCCCAAGCCTCGGGTAGGACATGGTACAGTCTGTGCCGGCGAATCCTCGGCTGGTGATTTCAGAGGGCCTAAATCCGAAATTTTTCAGGGTCGAGAAGAAACCCCTAAAGAAATTGATACCATGGGCGGCTTTGAATTGGGCCCTTCATTTTCTTTGGGAGAAATAAGGGATGCCCAGAACAGGGGCGCTGCCGATGTGGGGATCTATCAGGTAGAGGATGATGCGTTCAAGGACTACTTCGTCGATGTCGAAGAGGACACAAATCCAACACCCCCATCGCTCTCGAGGAGGCTGAGAGGCTTCGAAAGCAAGTGATATTCTTTACATACCATTTGCGCTTTAGATTTGTAACCTTCCCTTTCTAACTAATGTGCGTTGTTGTAGCTCAAGAAATTGTATGACCATGATTTTTTTAAGCTTTGAGATGAGATTTCATGACGTGAGGAGGAGCTCGAGAAGATCACCTTAGAGCTAAATGAGTCTAAGACTTCCTCTTCTTGAAAGGGAGAGGAGTTGAGCGAGCTTCGCCGAGTCTGGAGGGAGTGCACCAAGAATGGACTAGCTTTGCTGGGTAGGTAACACGACATTTATGAGTTCATCTTTTTATTATTATAACTTGATTCTCACTATCTTGATTCGTCTTTGCAGATTGGGCAAAAAGATGCCCTGGTGGGGCAACTTCAGGAAGAGGTTGCAGCCAAGGAAACGGAGATCCTCGAGCTGAAGAGGCAGAATGAGGTCGTGACATCGGAGAGAGACCTTTTGTGGGGAGAGTTAGACTCGATCCAGGATCTTCTTCGAAGTACATAGAAAGAGGCCACTACATTATCTGTGGACAAGTCTGCTGAAGAATATGCATCCTCATACAAGAGAGATGCCACCACCGTAAACGAACGAGCTAGAGAGATATCGGAGAAGGGTGAGCAGAAGCTGGCTCGGGCCGTTGCTCCCTCTCGTTTGTAAGCTAGGAGGCAGACCTTCGAGGAAGCAAGCACCAAAGGTGTCGATATCTCTGTTGACATTGAGAATGACCGAGCCTTGGAAGAAGAATTAGCACCTTCAACTACTTTGGATGAGGGTCCTGGAAGTGAATCAGACAGTAGTGAGGGTGAAGAATTGACTCGCGTCATCATCTATGCTTCTACTTTTCCGTCTATTTGTGTATGGATTTGGGGGGAGGGGGGGCTTTGTAAAGACACCCTTTGTAAATGCATTTTTGGGAATGCAAAAAGATTCCTTTGCTTCAATCCGTAAAATTTTATTTTTCAGTGCTTATGCAAAGTTAACCTTTGAATTTTGATGTTGGTTCTTTGGAGCCCATACTTGGAGTAACCGAGATCCTCGAGATCGGGCACCATCTCGAGGCTAGATTGATAGCTCTTTTAGAGTCCATACTTGTAATAATAGAGATCCTCGAGATCGGGCACCATCTCGATGCTAGATTGGTGTGGGGATCTTGATAGCTCTCGAGCGCTATATGACAATGTCATTCATATGACATGACTGTGCAGTGACCGGGGTGGTCCCACCGGTAAACTTCCCCAAAAGTGGTAATGGCATGGTGAAAATTAATTGGCCTTCAGAATAGGCGAGCAGTCGCCACTTGCTCTATATATGTATTTGGTTTCTTTTTATTAGAGGATTCCGCTACTTTGAGCAACTATCCTTTTTATTGAGCTTTCCTTCCTTGCGTCAGTTCTTTTACCATTTTAATTCAAAGCTTTCGCCTAAGTTTTTATGTCCCTTCTTTTGTTTTACCATAGTTATAGCAGCTACGCCCAAATCCTTTCACCAAGAAGAGGAGAGTTCCGCCTCTGCTTCCCGCTCGGTCGATGGTACACCGCCGGCGTCCAGTGAGCTAACCTCGAGATGCTTTGTCTCGAGGAGGTAATTTACATTAGAGAGACCTCCCTATGTTCAGGGCCACTGAGAGCATGCATCGAGGTTCATCTCATCAATAGGAGAGAAACACCTCGAGGCAGTGAGGAGAGACTGCGGATGGGGAGAAAAGGTGGTACTGCAGGTACCTTTCCTGGAAGAGAACATCATGGCTCATGTAGAGGGGTTTTTGAATGTATACACGTACTCCTTTACATTAGGCCCTCTCGATAGAGTCGTGCTCGACTTTTGTCGAAGATATTAGGTTACCCTGGCACAGCTTCACCCGTCATTCTGGAGGATAGTATTGAGGATAAGGTTCTTAGCGGTGAAAGCCAGGCTCGAGTTCACCCTTAGCCATTGCATCATATTGTATGGGCCCTTGCATTACCAAGGCCTGATAACTTTACGACGTCGATCCACCAGGCCCTTTATTGCCAACAATGAAGAAGATGGGGACCGAGGGTGGATGAGTCGATTTGTCCGAGTGTGGACTGTCGATATTATCCCCGTAGGCCTCCTTCCATTTCCTGAGAAATGGAATTTCACACGTAAGTGGTACACTTGTATTTTTATCATTTTTGTTCATAATGGAGGCAGACTACGTAAAGATGTTTTCCTTTTCTTTTCTACAACAATCTCGTGGCTGCCATACGAGGTCCCCGACCTAGCAGATTGGACAAGAAAACTTACATCTTGCTCGACTTAAAATGAGCATAAGTGGAGAGATCTGTCCAAGGGTAGATGGGAGGCAAAACACCACGGTACGTGCAGTGTGCTTTATTTTCTTTGAAAAGTACTTTCTTCTATGTGTATTATTTCTATCACCACAGGCATTGGAGAATTTTCTGAGATGAGATCGTGCCCCCCTCAGAGAGGAGGAAGGATCGTCGACTTCAGGGCCGAGGAATGACAACAAACGGAAGGAAACCTCGAAGGACGAGGGTGCTCATAGCGAGGGAAGCCCTCCCCGGAGGCTAAAAAAAGATGTATCAGCTGAGCCTACAGCACCTGAGGCTTTTAGCCTCGGAAAAATGGTTCCTCCTTTATCGCCATCTTCCTTTCCCGTCGAAGGTACTTCGAGGGATAAAGATTTGTTGCAGCCATCTTCTTCTACCATCGAAGGTACTTTGAGGGATACAGATTTTCTGTTGCCGTCTTCTTCTCCTATCGAAGGTACTTTGAGGGATGTTTGAGTCCAGGGGTAGCCTAAATCAAGTGGGATCTCGAGCGATCATACCCCCACCGAGAGCGGTTCGACTGGGGCCGAATAGACCAGGCTAGTAGATGTACACTCAAATTTTGAGGAGACTCAGCGGCTCTGTTCTATGGTGAATTTTGGTTGACTTTGTTGGTTTTCCGGTTTTGCAATTTCATTTTCTCACTGAGCTTCTTTTTCATAGGCCTTAGACAAACTCAGGTCTGAGCTGCTCCGCCGTGAAGCCAGGTTGCGGAAAGCCTTGGACGGGGAGGAATCCCATAGACTTCTTTGTGATAAAAGTGCAAATGAGTTGATACACCTTCGGTACGAGATGAATCGAAGCCTGAACTACGCAAGCCACCTCTAGAGACAGGTAATCTTTGTTTTGAGGAGATGCATGTTTCTTCTTCTATCCTCGAAGATTAATATTTTGATACTTCAGTTGCAGAGTAAGACAGAGGACCTGGAACACCTTTGGGCAAAGTTGGTCAGGCCAAGTATGAGTGTAATGAGCTAAGGGCTCAGATAGATGCCCAAGTTGTGGCCAAGAAGAATGAGTTGGCCAAGTCTTCTCCCTCGAGGTGCAACTCCGGAATGCTCGTGAAAATTTCTCGGTCCAGACGAGCAAGATTGTAAGGCTCGAGCCTGAACATTTGAAGATGAAGGTCGAGGTTGTGGACGCCCTAGATGAAGCTGAAGAGATTCGAGCTAAGGCTGATAAGAAAGTGGCCGTCTAATTAAAAAATGCTGCCAATGCTCGAGCTGAGTTTAGTGGGGTTTCTAATCGGGAGAGCAGAAGCAATGAATATGCCAGGTGCAGATCCCGGAGGGAAACCCTCGAGGAGATCCACTCTAGGGGCCTCGATCACTCGGAAGAGATAAAGTAGACCAAGGAGGATGAATACGACGCAAAGTTCCTTGTATCCGATGTTGAAGATAATGAGGAAGAGGCCGATGGATCCACAATCTTCGAGGGGAAGTAGACTAGACTTTTCCTTTCTGATTCTGCGTACTATTCTCTTAGAGAACATTGTAAATGAAGCCTTGTATTATTTCACATATACATATAAAAAGAAGATTTTCGGTTTTCCCCTTTCATGAATTTCCCTTTCCTTGTGTATGTCTTTCTTTTGATTTGAATTTTGACGTTTGTTGACAATTGGTCCGAAATTTCAGACCTCAAATTCAACCCTTAAGTTCTTGCTACTACTAAGAGATCTGTAACGATCGAAAGTTGACCGTTTGGGGCTTAGTCCCCGAGTCAAGTTTTGACTTGAGTTCATCGACCTTTAGGTTTCAAATCGGCCCTAAGTTTATTTGAGTCGGCCCTTAGACTCTTACGCATTGGGTCGGTATGATCACTAATATAGGCTGGCATTTAGGCTCATACGCATTGGGCAGGTACGACCTCTAACATAGGTTGGCGCATAGGCACTTAGGCGTTGGGTCGGTATGACCTCTAACATGGCTTTATTTTTCCCTCATTAAAGACTTTTTAAAGTTTTTGTGTCTGTCCGACTCTTCGAAGGTTCGATAAGAACCTGATTGTAAGCCATTATGTAACGATAAATGAGCACCTCAGGAGATTTTGCTCGATGGCTGAATTGTCTCCGAGCCTTTTTATTGCTTGGAACTGACATGATAGAAGCTCTTTTGCTTATGCCGAGGGTAGCCTGATTAACCGGTTCTTTTTGAAGTATTTTTGAATTAATTGAAGGCCTGTGATTTTATGGCGACGGTCGGGGGTCCCCGAGTCGCGTTAGTTTGGCCGGAACCTTATGACCATAGTCATTGTGTTTGGCCGTATCCTTTTAGTCCCCGAGTGAGGTTGCCTCGATGTTTATATCGAGGGTATACCTTTTTAGGGGTCTTATAAGTTCGAGTATATAGCCTTGACTTTAAGATCGGGATTGTCACGACCCAATTCCATAATAGGTCATGATGGCGCCCAACACCATTGCCGGGCAAGCCAACGCAGAAAAACACTAAATAAGTCCTCACTTACTTTTACCAAAATAATTGCAATAATCCTTAAGTTAAAGCAAAAACTAGAAATGATCAGTAAGATGTCACAATAATCATACACAATCCCAAAATAATAGTCTACTAATATGTGTGCCAAGACCTGGTGTCACAAGTTGTGGGCAACTAGTAGAATATACAGAAGAATCAATCTATCCTACTGTCTAAAATAGAATAGACAGCAAAAATAAATAAGAGAGACTCCTTCAAGCTGTTGAACGGCATGGGAAGGGAAGCAGCTCACTGTAGAAGTCTCGAAATCTGCTCAGGGATGCGCACCAGACTGATAGCTAGAGACACCTGCCTCATATCATGTACAATGAAGTACAGAAGTGTAGTATGAGTACATAAACAACATGTACCCAGTAAGTATCCCGCCTAATCTCGAAGAAGTAGAGACGAGAGATCGACTTGATACTTACTAGGGTCAAATAATATAAGTAATTTATACTAAGCGTGGATAGCACAATTAATTAGCATTTTATGGCAAGGAATAACAGTTCTTTTTCCGATAATATCATGGGTATCCATTTACATTTCAAGGCATATACAAAGTTCAATCCACAGAACAATATTAAGTAAAGCATGTGCAAGTAACATCGAGTGTCGTACGGCCCGATCAAACATAAAAGTAACTTGTGCACTACCGAGGGTCGAACGACACGAACCATAGATGCATCTATTACCCCGCTCGCGAATCACACGTGCGACGCGGTCAAATATAAATAAACTCAACAACAAGCAGTCAATAGTGTATATCTGAGGAACAGTTATTCACGAATATATATTCAATTTCTCTTTAAAAGGCCAAGGAAGATAAGGTTCCTCTTACTAGTCTCATTTACCTTAATCGACATGATTTTTACGAATCCGAATTAAACATCAAGTTATAAGAATATCACATAGAGCATGCTTATGGGTCCTAGACTACCCGGACATAGCATAATAGTAGCTATGCATGGACTCTAGTCACCTAGTGCATATAGTAGCAATTTATTCAATTATTACACCTATGAGGACAATTCCCCTCTTACAAGGTTAGAATGGTGACTTACCTCGCTCCGAAGTGCACTTCTAATACCAAGAACGAGCCCAAACCCTCAATTCTGAGCCGAACGATCCCAAACTAGTCAAATGTGGTAGGAACTAGTCAATATAAGTGCACAAGATCAAATTCTAGCTATTTAAGCAATTTCCCAACCCTTAACACAAGTTTCCTAAGATCCGACCCCGGGCTCACATGCCCGGATTCCGAAATTTTTCAAAGGAAGTTGTTCTCTATAACCTAAGGATCGATAATATATGATTTCTATTTCATTTCATAACAAATTTCGTGGCTAATCTAACTTTTGTCAAAACCCTAGGTTTTCACTCAAATCCCATGATTTTCGCTAATTTTAGTGTGTTAATCTACCCAAAACCCAAGTATTAAACTCACATTAAGTAGAATTAACTTACCTCACAATGCTATGTTGAAATCCCCTCTTTGAAAGCTCCCAAATCGCCCAAGTGTAGAGTTAAAATGAAATAAATGGGCTAAGTCCCGTTTTTAAAAGTTGCGCCCAGGCCTCTGATGTAGCATTTGCGATACCAGGCTTGCAAATGCGAAGTCTCAATTGTGACAATATGTTCGCAAATGCGAACTGGGCCTCCCTCTACCTTGATCGCAATTGCGATAGAGGGGTCGCAAATGCGGACCCTGCTGGGTTCACAAATTCAAAGCAAAAGTCGCAAATGCGACCACTGCCCCCAGCCGGCCTAATCGCAAATGCAATGCTAACCTCGCAATTGAGATGAATATCTCACAATTGCGAGATCTACAGCAACAGCAAAAACACCAGAAAACCGGTGTGCTTTTTTACACCCAACCATGCCCGAAACTCACCCGAACCCTCGGGGCTCCACTCCGAACACTTACACAAGTCCAACAACATTGTACAAACTTGCTCGAGCGATCAAATCGCCGAAATAAGACCTAAAACCACGGATTCAACACCAAAACGCATGAAATCCTTAAGAATATTGAAAATCCTATCTTTACAACCGGACGTCCGAATCACGTCAAATCAGTCCCGTTTCTCACCAAATTTCAGAGATAAGATCAAAATATTATATCGAACTTGTAACGAGATCCAAACCCAACATACAGGCCTGATACCAACATGATCAAGTATTATTCCTTTGCATAAATCCTTAGAATTCCAATTTAACAATTTTTAATAAAAATTTATTACTTCGGGTAGGACCTCGGAATTCGATCCCGGGCATACGCCCAGATCCCATATTTTCCTATGGACCCTCCGGGACCGTCAAATCATGAATCTGTGTCCGTTTGCTCAAAACATTGACCAAAGTCAAACATAGCCTTTTAAGAAAATCCTAAGGAATAAAATGAGCATATTTCAACCCAAACTCTTGCAAAACCCGAACTAACCATCCCCGCAAGTCGTAAATTAGTTAAAGCAAGCGCAGGAAGTTTTATTTAAGGGAACAGAGTTCTAAAAGGCAAAATGACCAGTCGGGTCGTTACATTCTCCACCTCTTAAACAAATGTTCGTCCTCGAACGGACATAGAAAAGTACCCGAGCTGCTTAATAAATGTGGATATCTACTCCGGATATCCTCCTTGGACTCCCAGGTCGCCTCCTCGACTGGTTGGCCCTTCCAATGGACCCTCACCACAGAAATACTCTTAGACCTCAACTGGAGATCCTGTCTATCAATAATGGCAATTGGCTCCTCCTCATAACCTAGACTCTCGTTCAGCTGGATAAAATTGAAATCTAACAAATGGGACAAGTCGACATGATACTTCCGAAGCATCGATACATGAAAAACCAAATGAACTCCAGATAAGCTGGGGGGCCAGGCAAGCTCGTAAGCAACCTCACCAACTCCCCTAAACACCTTAAATAGGCCAATAAACCTCGGGCTCAGCTTGCCCTTCTTCCTGAATCTCATAACTCCCTTCATTGGCGAGACTTTCAAGAGGACCTTCTCGCCAACAATAAATGATACATCACGCGCCTTCTGATCTGCATACCTCTTCTGCCTGAACTGAGCTGTGCGAAGCCTCTCCTAGATCAACTTTACCTTGTCCAAGGCATCCTGTACCAAATCTGTACCATATAATTTTGCCTCACCAGGCTCAAACCACCCGATAGGAGAACGACAACGTTGACCATATAAAGCCTCGTATGCAGCCATCTCTATGTTGAACTAATAGCTGTTGTTGTACGCAAATTCTGCCAAGGGAAAGAACTGATCCTACTTCCCTCCAAAGTCAATCACACATGCTATGAGCATGTCCTCCAAAATCTGAACTGTCCGCTCTGACTGACCGTCGGTCTGAGGATGGAATGATGTGTTGAACTCTACACGGGTCCCCAACTCACTCTGAACAACTCTCCAGAAATGGGACGTGAATTGAGGGCCTCTATCTGATATGATGGAAACAGGCACACCGTGCAACCGGACTATCTCCCGAATGTAAATTTGAGCATACCTCGCTGTTGTATAAGTAGTCGCCACTGGAATAAAATGGGCCGACTTGGTCAACCTATCAGCAATGACCCATACTGAATCAAACTTTCGCAAAGTCCGCGGCAACCTAACTATGAAATCCATGGTAATGCGCTCCCACTTCTACTCTGGTATGGGCATCTACTGAAGTAGGCCACCCGACCGCTGGTGTTCATACTTGACCTGCTGACAATTCAAACACTTAGCTACATACTTCACTATGTCTTTCTTCATCCTCCGCCACCAATAATGCTACCTCAAGTCATGATACATCTTCGTAGCTCCCGAATGAATGGAATACCACGAACTGTGTGCCTCCTCTAGAATCCTCTCCCTTAGACCATCAACATTAGGAACACATAGACGACCCTGGAGTCACAAAACACCATCCTCGCCAATAGAAACCTCCTTGGCACCTCCCTGAAGCAGCGTCTCTCTAAGAACCGCCAAATATGGATCATCGAACTGCTGGGCCTTGATCTTCACCAATAATGAAGATTAAGCAACAACACATGCTAGAACTCGGCTAGGCTCTGAAATATATAACCTCACAAGTCTGTTAGCCGAGGACTGAATGTCCAAAGTTAGTGGTCTCTCCTCTGCTGGAATGAATGCCAAGCTGCCCATACTCGCTGCCTTTCTTCTTAAGGCATCTGCGACCACATTTTCCTTGCCCGGATGATAAAGAATGGTAAAGTCATAATCCTTCAGTAACTCAAGACACCTGCGCTGCCTCAAATTAAGATCCCTCTACTTAAACAAATGATGTCGCGATGATCAGTATAAACTTCACATGACACCCCATACAGATAATGCCTCCATATCTTAAGAGCATGAACAATCGCAGCCAACTCTAGATCATGTACAGGATAATTCGTCTCATGAACCTTCAGCTGACGCGAAGTGTTTGCAATAACTCGCCCCTCCTACATCAATACACATCCCAAGCCAATGCGTGAAGCATCACAACATACCGTATACATCCCCGAACCGGAAGGCAACACAAGAACTATTGTCGTTATCAAAGTTGTCTTGAGCTTCTTAAAGCTTTCCTCACAATCATCGAACCAACGAAAAGGAGCACCATTCTGGGTCAATCTAGTTAGAGGCAATGCAATAGATGAAAAGCCCTGCACAAATCGCCTATAGTAACTTGCTAGACTCAGGAAACTCCTGATCTCGGTGACTGAGGTAGGGTGTGGCCAACTCTGAATTGCTTCAATCTTCTTGGGATCCACCTTAATACCCTCTCCTGACACAACATGCCCCAAGAATTCCACTGACTCCAGCCAAAACTCACACTTAGAGAACTTAACATATAGTTTCTGCTCTCGCAAGGTCTGAAGCACTACTCTCAAATGCTGCTCGTGCTCCCCCAAGCTACGGGAGTACATCAAGATGTCGTCAATGAAGACGATGACAAATGAATCAATATAAGGCCTAAATATCCTATTCATCAAGTCTATAAATGCTGCTGGGGCATTAGTCAAGCCAAAGGACATCACCAAAAACTCATAATGGCCATATCTAGTCCGAAATGCAGTTTTCAGAACATCCGAGTCCCGAATCTTCAACTGATGGTACCCTGACACTGGTGCACCCCAAGGTGATACACTGGGTCTAAAAAACCCCTTTGCTAACAACTCCTCAAGCTACACCTTCAACTCCTTAGGAGCAATGTGATACAATGGAATAGATATATGTTGGGTTCTTAGAGCCAAATCAATACGAAAATCAATATCACGATCCGGTGGCATGCCAGAAAGATTAGAAGGAAACACATCGGCAAACTGTCGAACCACTGGAACTGAATCAATCATCAGAGACTCTACGATGGTTTCTCGAACATAAGCTAGATAAGCCAAATACCCCTTCTCGACCATATGCCGAGCCTTCAGGAAAGAAATAACCCGACTAGATGTATCAACTATGGAACCCTTCCACTCCAACCTCGGTAACCCTAGCATCGCTAATGAAACAGTCTTGGCATGGCAATATAAAACGGCGTGATATGGAGATAACAAATCCATGCCCAAGATAACCTTAAAGTCGATCATGTCAAGCAACAAGAGTTCCGCTCTAGTCTCGAAATCACAGAATGTGACCACACAAGACTGGTATATCCGATCCACAACCACAGAATCACCCACAGGAGTAGACACATGAATATGAGTGCTCAACGACTCAGAAGAAATAACCAGGAAATGAGCAAACAGAGATAATACATATGAATAGGTGAACCCTGGATCAAATAATAACAAAGCACCTCTACCGCCGAAGGAAATAATACCTGTGATAACGGTATCTGAGGCCAATGTATCTGGCCAAGACGGATGGGCGTAGAATCTGGCTGGAGCGCCGGCTGTCTGGCCTCTACCTGATTGAGTAGTTGTTGGCTGCCCTCTCCCTGCCTAGCCTCCACCTCTAGGATGGCCACTACAAGTCTGCTCTCCACCTCTAGGTGGCGGGGCAGCCGGTGCTGAAATCATAGGTTGCTGACCCCGTTGCACTGCCTTGCCCTGAAGTCTGGGGCAGGTCCTCTTAATATGACCTGGATCTCCACACTAGTAGCACACTCTCAGTACTATAGCCTGTTGCCCTGACGTTTGAGCCTACTGACCCGAATACCAACTAGAAGAACCCTGAATGGCTGGTTGGCGATATGAATTCTCTGGAACATCACTAAAGTAAGCACTGGAAGAATCCTGATGACCAGAATACTCGCCAGAGGAACCCTAAATAGCTGGTGGGCGGTAATAACTCTTCGGCATCGCACTGAAATAAGGTCTCACTAGAGTACCTCGAGGAGGGGGAGGTGGTGCTGAATATGGGGGTCTTCTTGGCTGACCCCTCCCAAAGTTACCTCTACCCCTAGCCGGGGCACCTCTGAACTATCCCAAAAACCGGGCCCTCTTGTCTTGCTGAATCTGCTCTATACCCCTCTAGCGATACCCCTCAATTGTATGAGCAATCTCTACCACTAGCCGATATTTAGTACCCATCTCTACCTCTCAGGCTATACTGGCTCAAATACCGAGGTGTAACCCTACAACAAATCTCCACACTCTCTTAGCATCTATGGGAAGTATGATGAGTGCATGGAGATACAACTCAGAGAACCTCGCCTCATAATCGGTCACAGACATCTGACCCTGCTCAAGATGCTCAAACTGATACCGTAGCTCTTCCCTCTCAGAGGGTGGAATATACATATCCAAGAATAACTGGGTGAACTGACCCCAGGTGAGGGGGAGGAGAACCTGTTGGCCTACCAAGAACATAGGACTGCCACCATCTACGGGCCATGCCCTCCAACTGAAACGTAGTGAAGTCAACTCCATGTGACTCCAATATCCTCATGTTGTGCAGTCTGTCCCTGCACCTGTCAATGAAATCCTGGACATCCTCATGACGCTCGCCCCCAAAGATAGGAGGGTGAAGTCTAGTCCATCTATCCAATAAATTTTGTGGGTCATCGTCCGCAGCTGGTCTGGGCTGGGAACCGCCGCAGCAACTGGCTGGGACCCATCTGCGGGTAGTGCACCCGGAGTCTGGTACACTGCAGCTATATGTCCAGGAGCCTAAGTAGTAGGGGTTTGTGCTCCCCCTCCTGCATGTGATGTAGCTGGATCTACTGGAAATAAACCATCCTTAGTCATAGAATCCATGAACCGCATCATACGGCCCATGACCTCTGGGTATCACGGTGCTGTCATAATGTCAACCGGGGTAGGCTCAGCTGCGAGCACCTCGCCTTGCTCCTCGATGATAGGATCTCCCGCAGGATCTGCTGGTAGTACTACTAGGATAACTCTGGGATGCCCTCGTCCCCTACCTCGGGAAGGTGCCCTCTCCCTGCCTTTACCTCAGACTCTAGCAACGGGGGGGGGGAGCAGCTCCTCTCGGGTTTGGAACATCAGTCGTGTATGTCCTCACCATCTGTGATATAATAGAAGAGGGAAATTTAGTATACCAACCGTTGCACGATAGGAAATGAATAAAGAGTAGTTTTTCCTAACACCCTATAGCCTCTCGAAGATAAATATACATGTCTCCGTACCTATCCACAAGACTCTATTAGGTTTGCCCATGACTTGTGAGACCTACGTGGACTAGTGCTCTAATACCATATTGTCACGACCCATTTCCATAATAGATCATGATGGCGCACAACACCATTTTCGGGCAAGCAAACACAGAAATATACTAAATAAGTCCTCACTTACTTTTACCAAAATAATTGCAATAATCCTTAAGTTAAAGCAAAAAAAAAAGAAATGATCAGTAAGATGTCAAAATAATCATACAACCCCAAATACTAGTCTAGTAATGTGTGTGCCAAGACCTGGTGTCACAAGGTGTGGGAAACTAGTAGAATATACAAAAGAATCAATCTATCCTACTGTTCGAAATTGAATAGACAGCAAAAACAAATAAGAGAGACTCCTTCAAGTTGCTGAACGACATGCGAAAGAAAGCAGCTTACCGTAGAAGTCTCGAAATATGCTCAGGGATGCGCACTAGACTGATAGCCAGAGACACCTACCTCAGATCCTGTACAATTAAGTACAGAAGTGTAGTATGAGTACATAAACAATATGTACCCAGTAAATATCCCGCCTAATCTCGAAGCATGGATAGCACAATTAATTAGCATTTTATGGAAAGGAATAACAGTTCTTTTTCGGATAATATCATGGGTATCCATTTACATTTCAAGGCATATACGAAGTTCAATCCATAGAACAATATTAAGTAAAGCATGTGCAAGTTACATCGAGGGTCGTACGGCCAGATCCAACATAAAAGTAACTTGTGCACTACCGAGGGTCGAACGACACGAACCATGGATGCATCTATTACCCTGCTCGCGAATCACACGGGTGACACAGTCAAATATAAATAAACTCAACAACAAGAAGTCACTAGTGTATATCTGAGGAACAGTTATTCACGAAAATATTCATTTTCTCTTTAAAAGTCCAAGGAAGATAAGTTTTTTCTTACTAGTCTCATTTACCTTAATCGACATGTTTTTACGAATCCGTATTAAACATCAAGTTATAAGAATATCACATAGAGCATGCTTATGTGTCCTAGACTACCCGGACATAGCATAGTAGTAGCTACGCACAGACTCTCGTCACCTAGTGCATATAGTAGCAATTTATTCAATTATTACACTTATGGGGACAATTCCCCTCTCCGAAGTGCACTTCCAATAATAAGAACGCACCCAAACCCTTAATTCGGAGCCAAACGATCCCAATCTAGTCAAATAAAGTAGGAACTAGTCAATATAAGCTCACAAGATCAAATTCTAGCTATTTAAGCAATTTCCCAACCGTTAACACAAGTTTCCTAAGATCCGACCCCAGGCCCACGTGCCCGGATTGTGAAATTTTTCTAATGAAGTTGTTCTCTATAACCTAAGGATCGATAATATATGATTTCTACTTCATTTTATAACAAATTTCATGGTTAAATCTAACTTTTGTCAAAACCCTAGGTTTTCACTCAAATTCCAAGATTTTCGCTAATTTTAGTGTGTTAATCTACCCAAAACCCAAGTATTAAACTCACATTAAGTAGAATTAACTTACCTCACAATGTTATGTTGAATTCCCCTCTTTAAAAGCTCCCAAATCGCCCAAGTGTTGAATAAAATGAAATAAATGGCCTAACTCCCATTTTTAAAAGTTGTGCCCAGGCCTCTGAGGTCGCATTTGTGACACCAGGCTCACAAATGTGAAGTCTCAATTGCGACAATATGTTCGCAAATGCGAACTGGGCCTCCCTCTACCTTGATCGCAATTGTGATAGAGGGGTCGCAAATGCGAACCCTGCTGGGTTCGCAAATGCGAAGCAAAAGTCACAAATGCGACCACTGCCCCCAACCTGCCTAATCGCAAATGCAATGCTAAAATCGCAATTGCGACGAATATCTCGCAATTGTGAGATCTGCAGCAGCAGTAAAAACACCAGAAAACTGGTGTGCTTTTCTATCCCCAACCATGCCCGAAACTCACCCGAGCCCTCAGGGCTTCACTCTGAACACTCACACAAGTGCAACAACATTGTACAAACTTCCTCGAGTGATCAAATCTCCAAAATAGCACCTAAAACCATAGATTCAACTCCAAAATGCATGAGATGCTTAAGAACATTCAAATTCCTATCTTTACAACCGGACATCTGAATCACGTCAAATCAGTCTTGTTTCTCATCAAATTTCACAAACAAGACCAAAATATTATATCGAACATGTACCGGGCTCTGAACCAGCATACGGGCCTGATACCAACATGATCAAGTATTAGTCCTTTTCATTAAATCTTTATTATTCCAATTTAACAATTTGTAATAAAAATTCATTACTCGGGCTAGGGACCTCAGAATTCAATCCCGGGCATACGACCAGGTCCCATAGTTTCATACGGACCCTTGGGGACCTTCTAATCACGAATCCGGGCCAGTTTTCTCAAAATATTGACCAAAAGTCAAACTTAGCCTTTTAATAAAATCCTAAGGAATCAAATGAGCATATTTCAACCCAAACTCTTCCAAATCCCAAACCAACCATCCCCGCAAGTCGTAAACTAGTTAAAGCAAGCGCGAGAAGTTTTATTTAAGGGAGCGGGGTTCTAAAAGGCAAAACAATCAGTTGGGTCATTATAGGGATTATGTCCTTTTTAAGGTTTTATAAATTTGAACATGCCTTACTTAAGGTCTTACATATTCTTTGGTTACTTGGCACAAGTATAATTCATGCCTTGCTTGAGGTCTTACAGATTTGGTATTGCCTTATAGAGGTCTCATGAGCTTGAGGTTGCTTCATGGAGGCCTTACATTTTCTGGAAATGCCACATAGAGGGATTTCGGGCTCGAGGTTTCCCTCTTGGGGTCTTATGGCCTCGAGTTCTTTATAGCTCGATAGGGTGACAGTCGGTGATAGTCCCCGAGACATCGAAAGTTTCTGGCTTTGGAGACGTTCTTTATAAACTTGATGTTGCCTCTTTGAGGGTTTATGAGCTCAAAGTTTTCGTCCCGTGGTTTTGCAGTTTCATGTTTTTGATGTCAGATCCCGGGTCTTCGGGAAATTTCTGGCCCTAGGGCCGTTTCTTGTAAAAAAATAGCAAACTTATTTGTAGCGCAAAGCATATTGATGGTAAAAGATACTCCTTTGATTACTTGGTACAATTATACATGTTTTGTCATCTAGGGTTTGATTATTCTATGTGGACACGATTCATTTGACCGTTTTGCCCGATACATCATTTTTCTATCGAGACCCTCTTTGGCTCATCTTGACTTCTCCGGGGAGGTGATCTCCCGGGGGGATGCTCCCCAGTATTATAGGTTGATTGAAGAGAGGCCTTGAATACTTGTTAATTTCTCCTTTGGTAGTATATAGATGTTGCCTCGTTAAAAACCTTGCCGGTAAAACCATTCTTGGGATAAAATCCGATCGAAGGAAAAAAGTGCAATGTGTTGATACAAATTTTTCTCTATATATTTTAAATATGCATAAATACTTTCAAATAGCATATATATGCATATATAAGCATGCACAAGGTTTTTATAATTTTTCCCATAATTTCAAGGGTTTAAATTGATTTATTTCTCCCCTTTTGTTCATAAAATCCCAATAATTATTTTAAAAATTATCTTTATGATGATTTATTCATTTAATCTATATACCTATGCCAAAATATGTGTTATATATTTTTGCGCATTTTTTATAATTGCATTTGGTATTTTTCAAGCTAAATTGCATAAAATTACAATATTAGCCCTTTTAATGTATAATTACATTTTATGTGCGAAATATTGATCCCTATATTATTAAAATGATAATTACATATTTTAAATCATCTTTTAACATTAAATTATTTTCCAGAAATTATTTATTATTTATTAAAAAATAAATGGGGAGAAGTGGCTATTTAAATTATAGCCAGATTTGGCATTACAATTGCAGCCAAATTGAACCCAATCCCAGCCCAATTCCTAATCAGAATACCCGACCAAGGCCCTAATTACACCTACCCAACCCAAAACCCATAAGATCCTGGCCGTTGATCTAAATGATAAACGACCCTCGTTCATTCTTTCTTTTTTAATTCTAAAAAACCCCTAACCCTAATCACTTTCCCACACCCGCCGCCTTTATATGCTCTCATCCTCTATCTTCTCTCAACCTAACCCTAATCCCTCTTCAACCGCCGCCTCCCTCTCCGATCTTCTTCGGCATTTATCTTTCAACCCCAAACCTCCAATGGTTCCTCCATCGCCTTCCTCAGCATCTCTAAGTCCTTCAAGGGCCCTGGTCCATGCCGACTTGTATCTAGGGTTGCTGTATTGGTCGTTCATGGCTTCTCCGGTGTGATTTTGGGCAAAATCACACCATACTTGTTACGATCTATGAAGTTCTAAGTAGGTTCTTCTATCTCTACTTGGGTTTCCTTTGAAACCCCAATTTTCGTTTGTATCTCTTAGATCTGGTCCATTTTTAAACGATTCAAGCCTGTTCCTTTTATGTTCTACACTTCTCTCAAACCTCTTTTGAAAAATCTTCAACTTTAAGTCGTTTTACTTTCTTTTTAAAATTAGGGTTTTTTCGGAACTTCTTTTACACTTTGTTTAAACTTATTCTTTATGTTTGAAACTTCTATCCTTACATATCTTGACTGATTCTATGTTCTTACTGCTTTTTTCAAATCATCTCTGTTAAAAGACCTAATTTTTAGATCTTCTTTGTTTTGGTTTTGTGTGTTAGCATGACTACTCGATTCTTGTTAAGTTTTTGTGGTTACCGTGCTTCGAATAGGTTTTACTGAGTCCTTAGCCTACTTATATCACCTCTATATGATTGTATTCATCTTGATTGTTCATCTCTTGCCTCTTTCTGTCGATATTGTTGACCTTGCTTGTTTGCTATGTCAGTTTGCTCTTCTTTATTTATATGATGAAGTATAGAATCATGACTCTCTCTTGATTGATTCTATTTTCCTTATTTGATAGTTTGATTGAGATATTTTCTTTTTAAAACCCTAAAAATCTGCCTCGTCTATTTAAATTGACTGATCCCCCTACCTTATTTGCTGTGGTACTTTGTTCTTACTGAATCATTCCTTAATTGGACTTTTCTAAACTTAGTCCTAATTGACTACCCCATGCTTACTGAACTTTGATTCTTTCCTTATTAATCATGTACTGATTTTTTCTTGCCTTATATACTGGTTCTTACCGTTTGAATTAATTCCCTTAACTTAAGGGAGTACTTGCCTTGATTTTCTAACGGACTGATTCTGAGTTCCCTAATTACCATGCTACTATGATTCTTACCTTATTTACTACCTGTTTTCAAACTATAAATACTCTAGTCCTTAATTAGCACAACACATGAACACTTGGGTTCAAAACTATCTCTCATACTAAAAAAGATCTTTGCTCTCTCGGCTTGTGCTATTTGCTACTGTCTGAGTTAGCCGGCTGCAAGCCAAGGCTAACTATTTGTGATCTCTTGTTCTTTCATTCTGCTTACTCTCCTCTTCACTGGTATGTCCTAGTTTCAATTCAAAGTTCCAACAACAACATGATTCTCTTATTGTTTCAGTTCCTCTTGTTTCTAGTTTGCTTCTATTTATGGTTTTGTTGTGAAATTTGTAGTTAAAAGTTACATTATCAGCATGTTATTATGTCTTCCCCTTCCTTTAGATCAGTATATTACCCTCTATGTGTGTTTTTGAGCATGTCTTATCTCTCACTTGTTGTGCACTTACTATCCTATATCCTATGAATCCCCAGATCCCTATCACCCCTCTATGTGGTTGTGTTCTTCATGTCCGGTTTTGTTACTAAGCCAGTGTCAGCTATTTCTAAGCATGTCCAAATCAGTCCTATGCCTTTACTAGGTTATGTGTTTGCCGTCAAATGTTCTATGTATCCCTAACCTATTGACCCATGTGTGTGACTACTAAATTTACTTGGGTTCTGTCAACTAGTCCTAAGGTGTTTGACTTCTATTCATCTCTTCAAACAAGTCCCTGTCATTTTACTACACTATTTTCAAAAGAAAAAGACCTTTGTTAAATACAGTTTCTTACTAAATCCTTTTCAACTTGTGTCCATCACCTCTCACTCTACCCTTAGTCAATAAGTTTTGCACCCTCTAGTATGTATACTACAAGTTTCCTACTGAGGCTGGCCTTTCCACACTGCACTTGTTCAAATCATGGTTACTAAGTCTAGGTGTAAGCACTGTCCGGGATCCTTGAGATCCTTAGGGAACTTTGATACACCTAGACTCTGATTTGTCTATGGAGCTGAGGCATATGAGGTCATTGGAGGCTTTGGGAAATCTGGGCCTAATTAAAGGCTCCCTATAAAACAGCTTCTTGATTTTCTATTTCTACCTATGTAATTCATTCATTGGCATGTAATAAATTGTAAACAGATATTGGGGTCTTTATAAAAAAGGGTTGGTAGATGCATACTTTATGGGGTAATACGGGTAGAAATCCTGCTCCTAAGACCTTACTTTTAAAGTCCGTTTGCTCTACTGAATAGAAAACATGTTCATAGGACTTTACTCTTTAATCTAATTGCTTTGCTTAATAGAAATCATGTCCATTGGACTTCGCTTTTAAATTCGTTTGCCCATCAAGTAGAAACCATGCCTATAGTACCTGATCCAATTCAGTTACAACGCGTTTGTGTATGTTTCCATGCCTGCTAATCAATTTAAATCAGTAATACACCTAGATATCATGCCTATAGGGATTACTACTCGCAATTCTATCTCTTAATCTAATTTAGTCTAATAAATCAACTTGACTACGCCTAGTTCATTTTATAATTTGTTTTTATTGAGTAGCAAGTATTTCCTGAAACAAGTTCTTTCAAACTACCTAAATCTCATTAGATATCATGCCTATAAGCATTAAAGGAATTCATTTCAAAACTTGTTTTGTTTGTACATTAATATAGACATCAACATTATGCGTATAGGCAAGCCCTTAGGGCTTTTTCGAAACTGCATTCTCTGAAACTGTCTTTATTAATGTGTTTTCTGATCCTAATAGGCTTTTAAAAAAGAGTCCCTAGGAAACTAATAGGGTATAACTTTTAAACCTAAAGGGGTTGTCTATTTCTGCATATTCACTTAGATATCCTGCTTTAGGACATTGTCTAATAATAGACCTTAATTGTGCTTGAGTCATGCTGCTTATGTGTTGTTTGAGGAGGAAACTCTGAGCCTCTTAATTGCTCCCATTATGTGTGAAAGTCCTAAAAGCTTTTGACTGTCGCCTTAGAATTTTCGCCTTTTAAAACCTTAGGGGTACATCTAGAACCATCTATAGGTAGAGGTCCCAACTCCCTTCAGGACCATTAAGAAGGGACGGGTAGCAACACGCAATAGGAATCGTTGACCAAACACTCGCTTTACATGACCAATAAGGGGATGGGAAGGGTAGACATGGGATATGATGACTACGTGTTAATGTCACGTGTAGCCCCTCAATGAGAAGTGTTTACCGGACAATGCGTGGGGTGATCTTATAGGATAACCAACCTTGGACTCTTCTTTACCAGATCATTATTTATTTAAACCTTTGTTTTACAACTTGTTCAAACCTTTATCTTACTACTTGAGTTATTCTAACGTACTTTACTTGCAAATTATTTGATTTAATTGTTTACTTGTAATGGACTAATTTGTGAATATAAGTTCGGCCGGGACCCACAGTTGTGGACCAAGAGGGGTGCCTAACACCTTCCCCTCAAGGTTACTTTGAGCCCTTACCCTAATCTCTGGTAATGCAAACCAACCCAAGAGTTAATCGCTCTAGGTGCCCTAACGCTCCATAATCTGTTAGGTGGCGACTCTTCAAAATGCCCAATTCCCAAAAGGCAATGAGTCATTGCACCCCGTGAATGTCAAAACACAAACCTCTCCCCATCGAAAAGGAAGGGAAAAGGGGGCGAGACAGCATGGCGACTCTGCTGGGGATATCTTTTAGGCTATTACCATAACGAACTTGTCTTTTACAAATTAGTCCAAGCATGCTTATCCCGTACCCTCCTCCCTTATTTGAATTCAACTGCCTATTTTTCAAGCATTTATGGTTTCTTTATTACCCTGAAACTGACTTGTTTTTTGTTTTATTTTTCCTGTAACTGTCTTTTAATTATTTAAATGTTGTATTTATTTTTTCCTACATGAAAATACTTGACTACATGCTATTACTTGCTGCATAAATCATGCTCCACATCATATTCCACTCATGCGTATCAAATCCTATAGCAACGCTTTAATGAGTTGTTGCGTTCTTCCTATTTACTACCCTTTAATTCGGAAAGGCTTATTTGCGGTAAAACTAGTCGATCAACGGTGCAGTCGATGGTTCCGTGCTTTCCCCCTCAAGTTGTCCGCTTGAGGGTACCAATCTAAAACCCCATAGAAACCTTACTCTGTTTAAATTATGCATGCATCATGGTCAAACCTAGTCGGGTCAGTTATGTTGTCCATATAATGATCCTTTAAGATAAGCCTTATCCAATGTCCATCGGGTTTTCCATAATCCCAACGGATGCAACCATGTTTTGTGCATTAATTTGGAGAACAAAATGCCAATATGCTGATCATAAATGTATAAAGAGTCGAGTCCGGTCCGGGTAAGGTCTAACTCTTTTGTTTTGTAGAAAATGAGGCACGAGGTCCCCAGATTCGGTATGGTTAGCAACATCCCACCATTGCTGCTAGATTGGTGGGAGGACCTTTCCTCAAGTGACAAAAAGCATGTGAAAAAGTACCTGGGTATCTTGCCTTCCTTGCTAGATATTGAACCAAACAACAAATTGATCGAGCTTGCCACCTTGTTCTAGGATAGTGAAAGAGTTGTGTTCCGTTTCGGTAACATAGAGATAACACTGCTTCTAGTGGAAATAGGAGGACTTGCGGGTTTGACTTGGGACAGTCCTGGGATTTTGGTGCCAGAAAACCGTACGGGCAGGGGATTTTTGAAGATGATAGGGCTAAAAAAAATGTCAACCCAGTGTGCTTGAAGGACTCCTACATACCTTTCGAATATCTATACGAGAGGTATGGCCATAGTAAGTCTTTCCGCACTTACCATTATGAGATCACCCTTACTTCACTGGGTCACATCCACCGCAGAGTGTTCGTGTTCATTGTGTGCTTTCTAGGCCTGATAGTGTTCCTAATGAAAAAGAGAAGTATTCACACTAGGTTGGCCATGGTCGCCAAGACTCTGATGGAAGGGATTAATGGACAGAAATATACCATAGTCCCCATGATCATAGCTGACATTTACAGGGCCCTGGAGTACTGTCAAAGAGGGGTCAAGCATTTCGAGGGTTGTAATTTATTGCTTTCGTTATGTTTGTTGGAGCATCTCGAAAAGGGTCTCTATCATCAAGAATTTCCACGAATGGCTTGGAATGACCACATTGTCTTCCATCACCCTAAGAAGATGACCTACATTCCAAATAGATTTGCTCAGCTGAAAAGTGCCAGCGAATGGGTAGAGTTCTTCGATAATCTGACTGAGGGATAGGTGCAGTGGATGGTTGAATGGTTCCCAACTGACGAGTTTATTATCAAGTCCAGGGACGCTCCGCACTTGGTGTTGATTGAGTTACGAGGGATATATCCATATGTCCCTATGCGAGTTATGAGGCAAGTAGGCAGAAAACAGGTTGTACCAAGGGTTGTCAAAATAAGTCATTTCAGGGCGGATTTCCAAGACGACGACATACCTTACAAGTGCCAAGCTCAGCACATATGGCACTACAAAATCATTGTGGAGAAAAGCACTGTTGAGCCAGACAGATATCACGCGGGGTGCGAGCCTCTCTACCCGACATGGTTGGAGGACAATATAAAAGGAATGGTGACACCGGGGACTGGTCGAGGGAACAAAATCATAGACAAGGAAGCTGAAACCCAAGTCAAATACAATAGGCTACGCAAGAGGGTCCACGACTCTGAAAATGAGCATCGGGAAACACATGAGAGGAACGTGAGGTTGATAGAAGAATAGAAAGAGATGACAGTCAATTTTCAAAGGGAAACTGGAATATCCGGAGCAAGGAATAGTGGAACTTGAGGGCAAAGTCATAAAGAGGATTGAAAACTGCCAGAATGTTGAGGGAGCTGAGGGAGGACATCAGGCTTGAGCCTACTTGCTGCTGGGACTGCGCAAGCTGGGAGATCTATTTGATGGATTCCAGAAGATCGAATCTGGGGAAGGTCCTTCTGGGACCAAATAGATTAGATTTACTTGCTTTTGTTGAAATGTAATAAGGCCGAGTGCCAGTAGTAACTTGTTTTATTATGTTTTGGATTCGTCTACTTTTATATTTTGAAATGAAGCATTTATGGGCATTTGAAGTTCTCCAAATTTATTTGTCGCTAGGCCTACCTCGGGCACAATGAGGCTCCCAAATTAGGATGTGAGTTTACATTTCGCAATATGTGTTTAAATATTGCAAACGTTTCAGAATCCTCACTAACTTGTTACTTTTTTGTTTTTGCTTATTTTTATTACTATTCCCACCCTCTTAGGTTGGTTCATACATACTGGCCTCATCAGCATATCATACCAAATCTAGAGGCCCTCTTCTCCTCCTCCTCCTCCAAGCAACACAAAGGGCAAAGGAAAATCAAAGATGGACGATTTAAGTGGAATACGAAAGGAAAACGTTGAGAACGTAGAGACTTCCGACGACCACAGTACTCCGGCCCCGAATGACCTAGTTTTGAGACTGGAACAAAAGATACTAGAATTACAAGGAGAACTCGAGTAGGTCTGCAATTTGGCAAACTTTTCACTCACGCTCAATGTCCCTGATATCCACCAACAGAACGCAAAGAACCCAACACCTCCTCGGAACACACAAAACCAACAACCACAAAATCCTACCGTGCTAAATCAATACTCAACTCCACCACAAAATATCAATCCATTGCCAATACCAACTACACCACAACTTCATCATCAATCAATTCTATACCCACCAACCACCACTTACCACACTCCCCAAAATACACCACCACTCATTCCCGATCCACAAAACTCCATCAATGACTATCACTATACCTCTGTCCCCGGCACCCATCAGAGCAACCCCATATACGTGGAAACTATACCACATTCTACCCAACCAATCTCTTGTGCACCGGAACCCTCCGAAAAAGACCTGCTCATTAAGAACAAAGCCAAAGAACTCAAGAAGTTAACAAGCCGAGTTCAAGGTGTTGAAGGCAATAGAGGAATAGAAGGTTTGAACTATGAAGATTTGTGCATACAACCCGATGTGGAGTTGCCAGAGGGGTACAAACCTCCCAAGTTTGAAATTTTCTATGGTGCAGGTGATCCCAGAGTTCACCTAAGGACCTACTGTGACAAGCTTGTTGTGGTTGCAAAAGATGAAAAAATTCAAATGAAGCTCTTTATAAGGAGCCTTACTGGGGACGCTTTGTCTTGGTATATCAGAATCCTAAGAAATGGTCCAGTTGGGTGAGCATGGCATCGGATTTCATGGACCGGTTCAGGTTCAACACAGAGAATGCACCCGATATCATTTACATTTAGAATCTCAAGAAGAAACCCACTGAAACTTTCCGCGAGTATGCTACTCATTTGAGGTCAGAAGTAGCCAAGGTCAGGCCCTCTCTAGACGAAGAGCAGATGAATAAATTCTTCGTCAGGGCACATGATCCGCAATATTATGAGAGGTTGATGGTTATCAAAAATCACAAATTCTCTGATATCATCAAGCTCGGGGAAAGGATCGGGGAAGGAATCAAGAGCGGGATAGTAATAAATTTCGAGGCATTACAAGCCATGAATAAAGCACTCCAATCAGGCGGCATATCGAAGAAGATAGATGTTGGGGCAGTAATGGTGGCCTAGGACCCAAAAACTCCACTCACATATCAAACACCTCCGCCCACCTACCAAACACCTCCACCCACATACTAAACAACTCCGCCTACATATCAAACACCTCCACCCACGTACCAAGCATCACTACCTACATATCAACCTTTATCTCCCAGATATTCCCAACCAGCCACTATCTTTCACACCTATAATTCCCAACCATCCCATTTCCAATCACTACCAACTCGCCAAAATTATCCAAGGCCAAGACCCAACTTCAACCACAAGCCACCCAGAAAATACATCGCCATTGCCGAGCCCATCGACAAATTATATAAAAGGTTAAAGGCCGCAGGTTACATCACTCATGTTCCCACTGTAGCACTAGAAAATCCATCCCAATGGGCCAATCCGAAAAAAACTTGTGCATACCACTCTAGTATGAAAGGGCATACCACTATTGAGTGCCAAACATTGAAGGAAAAGATCTAGATACTCATTGACAACAAGGTGATACCAGCAAAGGAAGCCATGCCCAATGTCCGCAACAATCCCCTCCCTGATCATAAAGGTGATGGTCTGCATGTGATAGAAACAAATGAGGAATGGGACCCCGAGGGGTCAATTGGGTTTATTCTAGAAGGCAATGACTTTAAGGTTGGAGTCACACTTACTCTCATTGTGGTTCAGACTCAGGCACCAATTGATATTAAGGTAACTGCATCAGTTCCATTCGAGGTAAAAGTAGCTCCGCCCACAGCCACCTCTGCACCATTTGAAGTAGAAGTGGTCACACCTTTTACTGTGACAGAGTCAACCACACCCCCATTCAACTCAAAAGCAATACCCTGGGATTATGTTGCCGAGGCTCGGCAAAAAGGGAAGACTAAGATAAAGGAATCTGATGTCGCACAAGGGATGACTAGAACTGGAAGGGTCTATACACCTGAACATTTGGGAGGATCAAGTAAGGATGCCACTGCTAGGTCACATGTCATTGAGACCGGGCTAGATGACCTATGGAGGAAAGCATAGGCGAAAGAGTATTCTGTTGTTGACCATCTGAACAAAGTCCCTGCTCAGATATCTATCCTGTCACTATTACAAAATTCAGAGGCACACAAGAATGCTTTGATATAAGTACTAAGCGAGGCTTATGTACCCAATAACATCACTGGAGGAGAAACGGCCAACATGGTCGGTCATGTGCTGGAGAGCCATAAGATTATCTTCCACAAAGATGAGTTATTGCCCGAAGGTTTGAATCATAATCGAGCATTACATATTACGGTACAATTTGAAGACAAGTTCATTGTCAGGGTCCTGGTTGATGGAGGTTCGAGTCTAAATATTTGTCCATTGGATAGCCTAAAAAGGTTGCACAAAGGTTTTCAAGAAATACGGACCGGAAACATGAATGTGAAGGCTTTCGATGGGTCCCAGAGGGCCACGATTGGGGAAATCAACCTTCGCTTGCAGATGGGACCAACTTGGTTCTACGTTGAATTCCAAGTGCTTGACATACCAGCCTCATATAATCTTTTGTTGAGTCTCCCATGGATCTATGTTGCTGGAGTTGTGCCCTCTACGCTACATCCAATCGTAAAATTCGAATGGAATCGTCAGGAAGTAATCATTAATGGAAATGGGAGTAACCCCATCTACACTAGTTAAACCATTTCGTTCATTGGACATAGAAGAAGGCTAGGAGGGGAAACCTATCATCACATTGAACGGGTCAATGCCATCGAGAAAGATAAGTGCTGGAGTAACAAAATAGAAAGTATACTAGCATGTACCAGATATGAACCCAACAAAGGGTTGGGAAAGAACCTCCAAGTATCACCAAGCCGATACGGCTAAAAAATCATGGTACCACATTTGGCTCGGATACCAGTATAGATGGCAAGAGTACAAAGAGTGGTCGCCTCCATGGCGTGGACCATATTACCCTCTTGATCAACCAGAACCCCGCTTGGAACAAGCTTTCCATCAGGCTGACAGAATAAGGGGAACTACAGAAGAAGAAGCACTAGGTGGGCTGAAGGATCTATTCTTGGAAGACGAGGACATGGATTGTTGTTCCATAATTGAGGAGGAGGAAGAAGAAGGCCTCACCATTCAGACTGCGGTGAAGGGAGTTGTTCTCGAAAACTGGACCGCCACAACATCCCAAGCCCACTGAGTCCCTGGGTAGCTTGGCAGAATTTATAGTCGTTCTAGGAATTTTAAATTTTCAGCAATTTTGTCTTATGATTTCTTTGTTTCAAAATAAATGCTCGATCTACCGAGCCAAGCTTTGTTTGAACAATTTTCTCAATTTTAATCAAATGCATTTGTCCTTTACCATTATTCATTACAGTTTTTATACTTTTCCCTTCTACAATGTTATTATTACTTTTCGTGATGAACCAGTGATTGTGACAGGTAATGAGGCAATGCAACATGAGAACAGTGACTCAGAGGAAGAAGATGAGATACCCGAGGAAATTGTCAGAGAAGTTGAGAATTTTGAGAAAAAGCCTAAATCCAACTTGGACGAAACAGAAGCAGTAAATTTGGGAGATGCTGAGACCGTCAAAGAGACTCGCATCAGTATTCACTTGCTGCCAACAGAGAGGGAAGAATACATTCATTTTCTAAAGGAATATGAGGATATCTTCTCATAGTCGTATGATTACATGACCAGTTTGAGCACTTCTATAGTAGCCCACAAATTGCCTACCAACCCCATATGTCCGCTAGTCAAACAAAAATTCAGAAAATTCAAACCAGACATGAGTGTGAAAATCAAGGAGAAAGTTACCAAGCATATGAAAGTCAAAGTTCTCAGGGTGGTTGAGTACCCAACATGGTTAGCTAACATTGTGCCAGTTTCGATGAAACACGAGAAAGTTAAGGTCTGTGTTAATTATTGAGATTTAAACATAGCAAGTCCCAAGGATGACTTTCCACTGCCAAATATACACATCCTAATCGATAACTGCGCCAAGCATGAAATCTAATCCTTTGTAGATTGCTTCGCAGGTTATCACTAGATCTGGATTGATGAAGAAGATGCCGAGAAGACAGCTTTTATTATGCCTTGGGGTGTATATTGTTAAAAGATGATGCTATTCAGTCTGAAGAATGCTGGGGCCACTTACATGAGGGCCACATCAACCATTTTCCATGACATGATACACAAAGAAATAGAGGTGTATGTAGACGATGTCATTATCATATCCAAGAGGGCCGCATATCACATAGCAAACTTGAGGAAATTCTTTGACAGGCTTAGGAGGTACAATTTAAAGTTGAACCCCACAAAGCGTGTATTCGAGGTTCCCGCAGGAAAGTTATTGGGATTCATTGTCACTCGCCGAGGGATCGAGCTAGATCCGACTAAAGTCAAATCTATTCAAGAGTTACCACCACCTAAAAGCAAAAAGGACGTGATGAGCTTCCTTGGATGGCTCAACTACATCAGTAAATTCATAGCACAGTCCACAGTAATATGTAAACCCATCTTTAAGATGCTAAGGAAGGATGCCAAGACAAGTTGGACCGAGGATTGTCAGAAAGCTTTTGACAAGATCAAGGAATACCTGTCCACACCGCCAGTTCTGGTCCCGCCAGAATCAGGACGACCTTTGCTACTTTATTTCTCCGTGTTAGATGGAGCATTTTGATGTGTTTTAGGACAACATGATGAGACAGGAAGAAAGGAGCAATCCATATATTACATGAATAAGAAATTCACACTATATGAAGCACGGTATTCTCTGCTTGAATGCACTTGCTGTGATCTGACCTGGACAACCCATAAATTGAGGCATTATTTCTGTGCCTACACTACATACCTCATATCTAGGATGGATCCTCTGAAGTACATATTTCAGAAGCCTATGACTATTGGGAAGTTGGCTAAATGGCATATACTACTGAGTGAGTTCTACATCATCTATCTAACGCAAAAGGCAGTCAAGGGACAAGCATTGGCAGATCACGTCGCTGAAAATCCAGTAGGAGGAGAATAGGAACCCTTGATAACGTATTTTCCTGATGTGGGAGTATCATTTGTAAGAGAAGACATTACTGAAGCATACGACGGTTGGAGGATGTTCTTTGATGGAGCCGCAAATTTCAAAAGAGTAGGCATTGGAGCAGTTTTGGTATTAGAAACGGGTCAACATTATCCTATATCTGCTAAACTCAGATTTTCCTGCACCAACAACATAGCAGAGTACAAAGCCTGTATACTAGGGCTCAACATGGAAATCGACATGAACATTCAGGAGTTGTTGGTGATCGATGATTCAGATTTGCTTGTGCACTAGGTACAAAGAGAGTGGGCCACCAAGAATTCTAAGATATTGCCTTATCTGCACCATGTGCAGGAATTGAGAAGGAGGTTCACAAAGATAGAATTCCAACATGTGCCAAGAATTCAGAATGAGTTTGTCGACGTATTGGTCACTTTGTCATCCATGATACAAAATCTAGATAAGAACTATATTGATCCCATCCCAGTGAGGATCCATAATCAGCCGGCATATTGTGCTCATGCCGAGGAAGAAGCATATGGAAAGCCATGGTTCCATGACATCAAGTAGTACTTATCAAAAGGAGAATAACTAGAGCATGCAAATCACACTCAGAAACATACGCTCTGAAGATTATCAAATCACTTCTTCCATAGCGAAGGGAACTTGTACAGAAGAACTGTGGATCTGGGTATACTAAGGTATGTCGATGCAAAGGAAGCTTCTAAGCTACTTGAGGATGTGCAAGGAAGCTTCTGAGCTACTGAGAATGGTTTTGTTCTGGCCAAGAAGATACTCAGGGCAGGTTACTTTTGGGTGACCATGGAGACAGATTGTATTCAGTATGTCCGCAAATGCTTTCAATGTCAAGTGCACGTCGACATGATCAAAGTGCCGCCAAATAAGCTCAACGTAACATGCTCACCTTGGACATTCGCCACCTGGGGAATGGATGTTATCGGTCCGACTGAGCCCACTTCTTCGAACGGACACCAGTTTATTATGGTAGCCATTGATTACTTCACAAAATGGGTAGAAGCTGCATCTTAAAGTTGTAACCAAGAAAGTCGTCGCAGATTTTGTCAAGGATCTTATTGTCTGCCGATTCGGGGTTCCTGAGTCCATTATTACTTACAATACCACCAACCTCAACAGTGATATGATGAAAGCTATATGTGAAACATTCAAAATCAAGAACAAGAATTCCACCACCTTCAGACCTCAGATGGCATGAGAAGTTACCCTTTGCTCTGTTAGGATACCGCACCATAGTTCGTACGTCAACCGGGGCAACCCCCTACATGCTGGTTTATAGTACCGAGGTTGTCATCCCAACCGAGGTGGAGATTCCTTCTTTGAGATTCATAATGGAAGCTGAACTCAATGATCCAGAGTGGATAAGGAGTCGCTATGAACAATTGGCCCTTATCGATGGAAAGAGAATGAATGCAGTGTGTCACGACCAACTTTATTAGAACAGAATGTCCAGATCTTTCAACAAAAGGGTCAAACCAAGATATTTCGCACCAGGGCAGCTGGTATTGAAGAAAATCTTCCCATACCAAGATGAAGACAAAGGTAAATTCTCTCCCAACTGGCAAGGTCCGTATATGGTTCACAGAGTACTAACAGGAGGAGCACTTAGACTTGGAGAGATGGATAGGGAAATCTGGCCAAAACCAATCAATTTAGACGCAATCAAGAGATACTATGCCTAGATTATTTAACATTTCTTTTATGATGTAATTGAACTATGCTTGACCTGATTCCCGTTTAAGAGGGGATACGTAGGCATCTTTATGGGCTCGGTCATATCATAATAATATTTTCATTTCCGCCCAAAATCAGAAACTGGGGCAGAATTTTGAAGAAGGTCCTCAAAATTCTGGAGCAAGTCCAGCCAACGCCATCACACGTAATGAAGTTAGTCATCAGTCAAGAACTGGGGCAGAATTTTGAGAAGGATTCTCAAAATTGCGAAGAAGATCCAGCAGGGTCCCCATCCGCAAGCAATTAAAAATCATCTACCAAACTGGGGCAGAATTTTGAGGAGGACCCTTAAAATTACAACATAAGAAAGCTGCAATATCTTTGAAATGTGTCATAGTCGCTAGTTCATAAAAAATTACTTGATATATCGATACACTTCCAAAATAATTCTATTTTATCAATGATTGCATATTTTTCGAAAATCCTATTTCCATAACAGCCAGGTGCTACCTAGGGGAACTCGAAGGGGGCTTCTAGAGTGGAGCAGAGCAAGACCGGCAAACGAAGCAAGAACCAACCTCCCCTCATAAAACTTACAATTTTTCTTTGAACGCATGCACATTTGACGTAACGGTAGCATTCATACACAAACCAAATTCACCATCCATCCGGCCATCAGACACTGAATATATCTCCAGCTAAGACATACCCTACCCTTGTCTGTTATTTTCTCCTTGCATGAGTCTAATCTCTCACTCCATATTTGCATGAGTCTAATCCTCTCAACATTTAAATGAGTCTAATCCTTGACTCCACATTTGCATGAGCCTAATCCTTGACTCCACATTTGCATGAGTCGAATCCTTGACTCCATATTTGCATGAGTCTAATCCTTGACTCCATATCTGCATAAGGCTAAGTACTGCCTTCCATTTGCATGGGACTAAGCCATGTCCCGAATCTTGCATGAGGTTAAGCTCTACCTCCATATTTGCATAAGGCTAAGCACTACCTTCTCTTTGTGTAAGACTATGCTCTGTCTCCAATCTTGCACGAGTATAATCCCTGACTCCATAGTTGCATAAGTCTAATCCCGGACTCCATATTTGCATAAGGCTAACCCCTACCTTCCTACTTGCATGAGACTAAGCTCTGTCTTCAATCTTGCACGAGTGTAATCCCTAACTCCATAGTTGCTTGAGTCTAATCTCGGACTCCATATTTGCACAAGGCTAACCCTGCCTCCCTTTTGCATGAGTCTAATCTCTAACTCCACGTTTGCATGAGTCTAATCCTTGACTCCATACTTGCATGAGTCTAAGCCCCGACTCCATATTTGCATGAGGCTAGTTCTTGCCTCCAAATTTGCATGAGTCTAGTCCTCGACTCCATATTTGCATAAGTCTAATTCTTGCCTCCCCATTTGCATAAGGCTAATCCTTGCCTCCCCACTTGCACGGGACTAAGCATTGTCCCTCTTTGCACAAATGTTGCTCTATTTTCTACTACTATCTACTTGTTTTTCAATCGGGCTAAACTCCGCCCTCCACTTCGTAAACTAAACCTTATCTTGATACATCATATTATTGCATATCATGGGCTGAAACATCGCCAATCTATTCGAAGGCATCATAGTCTAAAGGCACCATCATCATAGCCGGAAGATACCATGCCATGGCTTGAGGATCTCTCGAACTTGCATATCATTATTCAAATGCGTCATGGTTTGGAGGCACCATTTTCATGGCTCGAGAAAACCATTTTTAATGACTTGCGAATCCCTCACTAAATAATTCATGGCCCAGGACATCATGGTCCAAGGATGTCATCTTTAATCGTTCGAAGACAACCTTCATGGTCCAAAGAAAATTTGCATCATGTTTAAATTTTCACAAATACTTTTGTAGCATCTTTTATTTGCAGGTAACCAGTAAGAAACCGCTATCCTAGTAGGAGCGATCTCGCTCTAGATCCCTTGAACTGTCCCGATCCTTAACCGTTCACTGTAGCCGCTTCCGCATCTCGTGTCCGTTTTTTGCCATAATTTCATCGGTCTACTCCGCGGGTCAATCCAGAACTACACATGGCCTGATTCCTATAGAAACAGGGATATGTAGGCAACTCTAAAACCAGAGTTCGGCCTCTGTCTTTCGAAACATCCCATCCGGTCAAAATTGGCCATCATTTATTTACCCGAAAACTCTTTCATCCTTCCCGGGTAAAAAGGGGCAGTTGTTGATACCCAATTTTTCTATATATATTTTAAATATGCATAAATACTTTCAAATAGCATATATATGCATATATAAGCATGCACAAGGTTTTTATAATTTTTTCCGTAATTTCAAGGGTTTAGATTGATTTATTTTCTCCCCTTTTATTCATAAAATCCCAATAATTATTTCCAAAGTTATTGTTATAATTATTTATTCATTTAATCTATATACTTATGAATATGGTTGATATATTTTTATGCATTTTTTATAATTGCATTTGGTATTTTTCAAGCTAAATTGCATATAATTGCAATATTAGCCCTTTTAATGGATAATTACATTTTATGTGCGTAAAATTGATCCCTATATTTTTAAAATGACAATTATATATTTTAAATCATATTTACACATTAAATTATTTTCCAAAAATTATTTATTATTTATTAAATATTAAATGGGGAAAAGTGGCTATTTAAATTATACCCAGATTTGGCATTACAATTGCAGCCAAATTGAACACAATCCCAGCCCAATTCCTAATCAGAATACCCTACCCAGACCCTAATTACACCTACCCGACCCAAAACCCATCAGATCCTAGTCGTTGATCTAAAAGATCAACGGCCCTCGTTTATTCTTTCCTTTTTAATTTTAAACGTCCCCCCTAACCCTAATCACTTTCCCACACCCACCGCCTTCATATGCTCTCGTCCTCTCTCTTCTCTCAACCTAACCCTAATCCCTCTTCAACCACCTCCTCCCTCTCCGGTCTTCTCCGGCGACCACTTTTTAACCCCAAGCCTCCAATGGTTCCTCCATCGCCTTGCTCAGAATTTCTAAGGCCTTCAAGGGCCCTGGGCCATGTCGACTTGTATCTAGGGTTGCTGTTTTGGTCGTTCATGGCTTCTCCGGTGTGATTTTGGGCAAAATCACACCATACTTGTTACGATCTATGAAGTTCTAAGCAAGTTCTTCTATCTCTACTTGGGTTTCCTTTGAAACCCTAATTTTCATTTGTATTTCTTAGATCTGGTCCATTTTTAAATGATTCAAGCCTGTTCCTTTTATGTTCTACACTATCTCAAACCTCCTTTGAAAAATCTTCAACTTTAAGCCGTTTTACTTTCTTTTTAAAATTAGGGTTTTTTCGGAACTTCTTCTACACTTTGTTTAAACTGATTCTTTATGTTTGAAACTTCTATCCTTACATATCTTGACTGATTCTATGTTCTTACTGCTTTTTCAACTCATCTATGTTAAAAGCCCTAATTTTTTAGATCTTCTTTGTTTTGGTTCTGTGTGTTAGCATGACTACTCAATTCTTGTTAAGTTTCTGTGGTTACCGTGCTTCTAATAGGTTTTACTGAGTCCTTACCCTACTTATATCACCTCTATGTGATTGTATTCATCTTGATTGTTTATCTTTTGCTTCTTTGTGTCGATATTGCTGACCTTGCCTGTCTGCTACGTCTGTTTGTTCTTCTTTCTTTATATCTTAAAGTATAGAATCCTGACTCTCTCTTGATTGATTCGGATTTCCTTATTTGATGGTCTGATTGAGATATTTTCTTTTTAAAACCCTAAAAATCAGCCTCGTCTGTTTGTTGTGGTACTTTATTCTTACTGAATCATTCCTTAATTGGAGTTTTCTGAACTTAGTCCTAATTGACTACCCCATGCTTACTGAACTTTGATTTTTTCCTTATTAATCATGTACTAATTTTCTCTTGCCTTATATACTGGTTCTTACTGTTTGAATTAATTCCCTTAACTTAAGGGAGTACTTGCCTTGATTTTCTAACTGACTGATGGTAAGTTCCCTAATTACCATGCTACTATGATTCTTACCTTATTTACTACCTGTTTTCAAACTATAAATACTCTAGGCCTTCACTAGCATAATACATGAACACTTGGCTTCAAAACTATATCTCATACTAAAAAAGTCTCTACCTTCTCTGCTTGTGCTATTTGCTACTGTCTGAGTTAGCTGGATGCAATTCAAGGCTAACCATTTGTGCTCTCTTGTTCTTTAATTATGCTTACTCTCCTCTTCACTGGTATGTCCTAGTTTCAATTCAAAGTTCCAACAACAACATGATTCTCTTATTGTTTCAGTTCCTCTGGTTTCTAGTTTGCTTCTATTTATGGTTTTGTTGTGAAATTTGTAGTTAAGAGTTATATTATCAGCATGTTATTATGTCTTCCCCTTCCTTTGGATCAGTATATTCCCCTTTATGTGTGTTTCTGAGAATGTTTTATCTCTTACTTGTTGTTTACTTACCATCCTCTATCCTATGAATCCCCAGATCCCTATCACCCCTCTATGAGGTTGTGTTCTTCATGTACGGTTTTGTTACTATGCCAGTGTCAGCTATTTCTGATCATGTCCAACCCAGTCCTAGACCTTTGCTGGGTTATGTGTTTGCAGTCAATTGTTCTACGTATCCCAAACCTATTGACCCATGTGTGTGACTACTGAATTTACTTGGGTTATGTGAACTAGTCCTAAAGTGTTTTGACTTTTGTTCATCTCTTCAAACAAGTCCGTGTTGTTTTACTCCAATATTTTCAAAAGAAAAATACCTTTGTTAAATAGGGTTTCTTACTAAAACCTTTTCAATTTGTGTCCATCACCTCTCACTCTACTCTTAGTCAATAAGTTATGTCCCCTCTAGTATGTGTACTACCTTGGGATCCTTCTAAGAACCCTCTGAACCCTGGCATACTGAGGCTGGCCTTTCCACACTGCACTTGTTCAAATCTTGGTTACTAAGTCTAGGTGTAAGCATTGTCCGGGATCTTTGAGATCCTTAGGGAACTTTGATGCACCTAGACTCTGATTTGTCTATGGAAGTGAGGCATATGAGGCCATTGAAGGCTTTGGTAAATCTGGGCCTAATTGAAGGCTCTCTATGGAATAGCTTCTTAATTTTCTATTTATACTTATGTAATTCATTCATTGGCATGTAATAATTTTTAAATGGATATTGGGGTCTTTAGTAAAAAAGGGTGGGTAGATGCATACTTTATGGGGTAATACAGGTAGAAATCCTGCTCCTAGGACCTTACTTTTAAAGTTTGTTTTCTCTACTGAATAGAAAACATGTTCATAGGACTTTACTCTTTAATCTGATTGCTTTGCCTAATAGAAATCATGTCCATAGGACTTCGCTTTTAAATTCATTTGCCATCAAGTAGAAACTATGCCAATAGGACCTGATCCAATTCAGTTACAACGAGTTTGTGTATGTTTCCATACCTGCAAATCAATTAAAATTAGTAATACGCCTAGATATCATGCCTATAGGGAGTCCTACTCGCAATTCTATCTGTTAATCTAATTTAGTCTAATAAATCAACTTGACTACGCCTAGTTCATTTCTGAATTGGTTTTTATTGAGTTGTAAGCATTTCCTAAAACAAGTTCTTTCAAACTGCCTAAATCTCATTAGATATCATGCCTATAAGAATTAAAGGAATTAATTTCAAAACCTGTTTTGTTTCTGCATTAATATAGATACCAGCATTCTGCGTATCGGCAAGCCCTTAGGGCATTTTCAAAACTCCATTCTCTGAAACTGTCTCTAGTAATGTGTTTTCTGATCATAACAGGCTTTTAAAAATAAGTCCGTAGGCAACTACTAGGGTATAACTTCTGAGTCTAAAGGGGTTGTCTGTTTCTGCATATTCACTTAGATATCCTGCTTTAGGACATTGTCGACCTTAACTGTGCTTGAGTCATGCTGCTTATGTATTGTTTGAGGAGGAAACTCTGAGCCTCGTAATTGCTCCCATTATGTGTGAAAGTCATAAATGCTTTTGACTATCGCCTTAGAATTTTTGCCTTTTAAAACCTTAGGGGTACGTTTAGAACCACCTATAGGTAGAGGTCCTAAATCCCTCTAGGACTATTAAGAAGGGACAGGTAGCAGCACAGAATACGAATCGTTGACCAAACACTCACTTTGCATGACCAATAAGGGGATGGGAAGGGTAGACATGGGATATGATGACTACGCGTTAATGTCACGTGTAGCCCCTCATTGGAAAGTGTTTACTAGACATTGCGTGGGGTGATCCTATAGGATAACAAACCTAGGACCCTTCTTTACCAAATCTTTCTTTATTTAATCCTTTGATTTACAACTTGTTCAAACCTTTATATTACTACTTGAGTTATTCTAACATACTTTACTTGCAACCTATTTGATTTAACTATTTACTTGTAATGGACTAATTTGTGAATATAAGTTCGGCCTTGACCCACAGTTGTGGACCAAGAGGGGTGCCTAACACCTTCCTTTGGAGGTTACTTCGAGCCCTTACCTTAATCTCTGGTAATGCAAACCAACCCAAGAGTTAATCGCTCTAGGTGCCCTAACGCACCATAATCTGTTAGGTGGCGACTCTTCAAAATAACTAATTCCCAAAAGGAAATAAGTCATTGCACCCCGTGAATGTCGAAACACGGACCTCTCCCCGTTAAAAAGGGAGGGAAAAAAGGGGCGCAACACAACTTATGCTTTAAAACCTAAGTTCTTCAAGCTGGAAGGTGCTACAATTTTTCTAACTGAACACCTGCACCTAGGTTAGTATAAGACGTAAATAAAAAGGGAGACGATTATACCTTAGTAGTGATGGTGCATCGAGCCTTGATATGCTTCAACTACTTGCTCCGAGGACGCAGTACGGTCCTTTACTCATTCACTCGGGTGCAGCCGAGAATGTAGCTTGTGATTGCTACTTCATTGTTTACTTATCCTTTGGCTCCTTTGATGTTGAAGGTATCGATGTTGGTACCACATCGTGCACCGCGAACATATATCTTATTGCGTGTTGCTCCTCGTATACCGTTTTTATTCCGTCCTTTGTTGGAAACTTCATCATTTGATGAAGGGTTGATGATACTGTTCTCATGCAGTGTATCCATGGCCTTCTAAGCAAGGAATTGTACCTCATGTTTCCTTCGATGATATGAAGGTTGACATTTTGGGTTGTGCCGTCCACGTTGACCGGGAGGGTGATCTCCCCCTTCATTGTCTCGCTCCCCATGTTGAATCCGTTGAGGACTCGAGAGGCGGGCACGATCTGGTTGAGCAGTCGGAGCTGCTCACCACCCTCGACTTGATAATGTTTGCCGAGCTACCTGGATATTCCAGCACACGTTTAATTTGAAATGTATTCACAAGAAAAGAAATTACCAATGTGTCATTATGAGGCCGAGACAGGGCCTCGATGTCTTCTCTTCTGAATGTGAGCGCTTCCTCAGGTATGTAACCTCGAGTTCGCTTTTCCCTGGTGATGGATATTTTTGTTCGTTTGACAATGGGTTCCTATGGGATGTCGATTCTTCCAACGATCATGTGGATGATATGTTGTGGCTCTTCTATTTCATTTTTCCTATTTGCCTCCCTTTCCCAAAATTGATTTTTGGCTCGGTCATTGAGGAAATCTCGGAGGTGCCCTTTGTTGATTAGTCGGGATACTTCTTCTTGGAGTGTCTACAATCTTCGGTCCTATGACCATGTGTGCCGTGAAATTTGTGCACCAAGTTAGGGTTCCTTTGCGACATTTCTGATAGTATGAGTTTTGGCCACCTAGTGTCTTTGATTTTACCTATGGCTGATACGACATCCACAACATCAATGTTGATGTTGTACTTAGATAATCAGGGTGCCTCCTTCAGTCTTGTGTGTCTCTCGAATCCGTCTTTGCTCACGAGTCCCCGAGGATTCTGACCTCGATTTACTCTTCGATCGTTTTGGGGTATGTTACGCCTAGAGGAGTTTCTTCGATATTCAGTGTACGGTTTGTACCTTTCCTTGCTTGGCCTTGGTTCCTTTGCCAGGATCCTGCTGGTATATACTAAGCCCGAGGGGGCTCCTAGTTGGTCGTCCTTGACCCTAATCTTTGGTTGATATCGGTTGTGGACATCCACCCAAGTCATCGCGGGATATTCAACCAAGTTCTGCTTTAGCTGCTTCAAAGCTATCGAGCTTCATTCATTCAAGACTTAGGTGAAGTCCTCCACTACCTAATCATCAGAGAATGGTTGTAATTCCATTCTCTCCATTTGAAAGAGAGATACAAACTCCCGCAGCATCTCATTTTCTCTCTGTTTGATTTTGAAGACAAGAAATTTCCTAGTAGCAACCTTGATGGCACCAGCATGTTCCTTTATAAAAGAATTTCCAGCATGGCAAATGCATCTATCGAATTCGGGGATAGGTTGTGATACCACATCATGGCCCCTTTTGAAAGGGTTTCTCCGAATTTTTTTAACAGGACAAATTAAATCTCGCCGTCCTTTAGGTCATTTTCCTTTACAGCACAAGTGTAAGCAGTGATATGCTCGTTGGGGTCTGAGGTTCCATTGTCCTTCGGGAGACCGGGCATATTGAATTTCTTTAGGATGGGCTTTGGATCAGCACTCAATGGGAATGGCTTTTTTATGAATTTCTTTGAATCTACACCCTTTAGAATCGGGTGTGCGCCCGGGATGTGATCGACCATTGAATTGTAGGTCTCCACCTTTTTGTCATTAGCTTCTATCTTCTTTAGACTCGATTCAATCCTCTTTGTGAGGTCCTTGAGCATCTTCATAATAGCAGGGTCGGCTACTGACCCATTGTTGCTCGATCATTCCGGTACGTGTTTGGCTCGAGGAGCCATTTCCGGTGCTGTTGTGCTTGAAGTTTTTTGTTCTTCCTTTTGTTGTTGATTTTTGGGTGGTTCCAGCTCGTGTTGGAAGTTTTTTAACAGTTTAAATTCTGTGAATTACTCTCTAATGTTTTTAATACCAAACCTAGGTGATTTCAAGTCTTCCTATGTGATTCTAGTGCCGAAAACCTCGAATCTATTGCTGGTTTCACTTCCTTATACTTGTGGCAGCTTTGGAAGGATATTTCGCGGGGAATTAAGGTCGAATTGGAGTTGTTTTCTCTATTTAAATGTAAGGAACCCCTTGCTCTACATGAATTTAAGATTATCCAAGTTGTCGCTAAGTCGTTGAAGCTAGAACTTGTGAGTTATCTAACGAAAGGCTTGTTAGTAATGATATTGGTTGCTGGATTGTTTTGGGAGGCTCATTATGATTATTATTGATATTGTTTGGGATTTTTGGTGATTTTTTTAACATGTGGGAAGTCATATATAATGGGGAGGTGCTGTTTGTTTAATCATAAAATAGGTTGCGGTCGATACCTAATAGTTCTGACGCTTAAACGATAACGATAATGTCATTTCTCTTATTGTAGACTAAAGAGTCATGAAATTTTCATAGCTTGAGGTTGGGCAGTATTTACAAGGTATGTGAGGATATCCCTTTCCTTCTTTTGCACGACTCCGACTGTACATAATGTAATGAACGAGCTTCTAAAGATACTCCACTCTTAGAAGCTAGCAGTACTTACATTGCTTCCCTTCTTATGGAACGATTGATTTTTATATTGCTTCTCTTGTTCTTATGTTATCAATGTTGTTAGTACTTCCTGATTCATATATATCCATGATGAAGAGTTAGTCCTAATAACGTGTACGGAGGTTACCAATCTTACATCAGTCCGAAAGGTTCAAAATGTGTTTCACGAGTCCAGCATTGTACTATATATATTTAAATATTTTACTCAACTGAAGCGTGCTATAGTCGACCAGGTAAGGCACCTATTGTGCAACCAGTGATCAGTTTAGTTTTACAAAGCTCCACATGGCCAGGTATGATTCTATCGAGCCTTATGATGGCCGAGGTATGTTTTTGCCGAGCCTATTATGGCTGGGTATAATATGATAATGATGATGACCACAGATGCGTATGTTTTTAAAAGTATATATATGTATGTGTGTGTGTGTATATATATATGAATGTATGTATGTATATATATATATATATATATATATATATATATATATATATATATATATATATATATATATATATATATGTATGTATGTATGTATGTATGTATGTATGTATGTATATTAGTCAATCGCCCTCAGAGGCACTCAGATGTTATAGGTTGTATATTCTCTATCCCTATTTATATTACTGTTCTTACTTATTCTTTCATGCCTTACATACTCAGTACTTTATTTGTATTGACGTCCTTTTTATTTTGTGAAAGCTACATGTCATCCTGCAGATCCTGATAGACAGGTAGATGAAGCCTCCCCCCCCACCACAGTAGGCTGCCCAGTTCAACAGTTATTGGCGAGATCCCTTCTCTAGACTTGCGTGGTCTTGGTATGAATTTTTGTTATAGACGTTATGGGTATGTAGGAGCCCTGTTCTAGTAATGTTGCAGCACTTATGTTCCTTTAGAGGCTAATCGACATGTGTCGACTCATGTATAGTTTAGATTGCCTTGTCGATTGATTTTTCGTTGTATAGTCTCTCATGGAAGCTTGTCAACTCGTACCTTGTATATAGCTTCATGACAGCCTTATCGCCCATGTTAAATATGTTCATGCCATTATTTGTCATTGTTTGTTGTTTAGGATTCATGTCTACCATTAATATTGATCTCATCAGTCCTTATAGATAATAAGAAAGGTTAGATAAAATGTACATTGGTGCTGAGCATGTATGGCATGGGTGCCGGTCATGGCCCTCCAGTTTGGGTCGTGAAAACTTGGTATCAGAGAAAGTCTATCCTGGGGGTTATCTATGAGCTGTGTTTAGTAGATCTTGATTATGGATGTGTATCGCTCCATATTTATAATTAGGAGGCTACATGACATATAGGGTTGTTACCTTCTTCCTAAATCTAGATCGTGCATAGAGCTGAGTGGTAAGTGTTCGTCTCTAATATTCACCCTGTTTTATTCCAGTTATGCCTTCGACTAGGAAGCAAGCGATTGTAGACATCTTGATATAGCTACATGAGAGGGTACCAGTCAGGTGCCTCCAGCCAGGGCAGGACAAAGTGAGGCTCGAAGTGAGAGGCCGTCTCATACCTCATCTACTTCGTCTTTGAATTATGTGCATCATGTTTAGTTGAATTGCTGCCTTTACTTGAATTGCATCAACCTTAGCTGTAGAATTCTTGTCGTTTATTGCTTTCATCACTAATTTGAGCTGTGTGTTTACTTTTGGGACTACAAGGCGGTATCTCGGGAGATCTCCCCTGCATATTTACTTTTGGGGCTACGAGGCAGTACCTCGGGAGATCCCACTGCACATTCACTTTTGAGACTGCGAGGCGCTCGGGAGATCTCCTCGCATATTTAATTTTGAGATGACGAGGCGGTACCTCGGGAGATCTCCTCACATATTTACTATTAGGACTACGAGACGGTATCTGGAGAGTGCTCCTATTGTTATCTCATTATGTTGTGTTGTTATTTCTCTGTGAATTCTTTATGTTAAATTCTCCATTTCACTTCATTATATTATATGATTTCTCTTATTATTATATCCCAGGAGGGCCGGAGCTGACCTCGTTACTACTCTACCGAGGTTATGCTTTGAACTTATTAGGTACCGTTGTGGTGTACTCATTCTACTCTTTTGCACATATTTTGTGCACAGATCTAGGTGTTTCTTATCAGCCCCGTTATTAGATGAGAGTACTTGTTGTTGTACAGAGATTTCGAGGTACATCTGCCATGTCCGACCTTGAAGTCCCATTCTATTCCCTCCTTTCTGCATTTTACTTAAATTCTAGTGTATAGGGACATTAGTTCTTTTCTGTAGCTTGTGACTTATGACTATCGGGTTTTTGGAAATATACTATGTATACTCGAGTGTTGGGTTCTGTACATGCCAAGCGATATCTTGTAAGCTATTTTATTATGTTGTTGCAGTTAACTGTTAATTTTATTTGTATTTGCGTTATTCCGTAATTTGTTAGGCTTACCTAGTCGTAGAGACTAGGTGTCATCATGAAATTTTTCGGAGGGAGAATTGGGTCGTCACAAATAGGGACTCAGGAACAACGAAGTAAAACAATGGAGTGAAGCTCACCCTAAGTCTAAATATAGTCTCCTATAAGGGTGTCTAACGGGCCGGGTCAGCCTGTTTTCGGACCGGCCCTGGCCGGTTTAAACCGGAATCGGCCCAGACCGGTACAAGGGGGCCGATTGGGGCTGGGTTATAGGGGTAGGGGGTTTGTTCGGTTAACATTTGAACCACCGGTTAACCGGACGGTTCAAACCCGGTCAACGAACAACACTGTTCATCCGGTTAACCGGCCCGGCCCGACCCGACCCAGACCGGTTTAACGGTAACAATTATTTTTTTTTAAGCTTGGGCCTCAGATTCTGACCATTGGCAACAGTCCATTTCAAAATATGGTCGTTGCCCAACGGCTGAAATTGACATTTAGCCCAATTTTTGGGGTTTTTTAAATTAACCCCCTTTGAAAAACTATAAATACACCCCCATCTTCCTCATTTCTTCACTCATCTCTCAATTCTTAATTCAAGTTAAATCATGCCGCGTACTTCTAGAGTGCGCTCATATGTTTGGGAACACTTTGAGGTGGTAGAAGAAAATGAAAAAGTTCAGAAAGTAAAGTACAAGAACTATGGTCTAGTCTTAAATCTTCGTCCAAAGTGTGGCACAGGCAGTTTAAGGAGGCATATGAAGAGTTGTCTTGAGCGTCCTCCGGAAATTTGTATTTAAGTTGATTTGACATAATTTGTGTTATTTTAAAATTATTAGACGTATTTATGCTTAATGTTTTAGTTTGTTAGATTAATTTGAAGTATTACTATGCATGAAAATTTAGTTTTACTATTTTTTTGTTAATTTACTTGTTAAATGCAAACTTCAATTTTGTAATTTTGAAATAAATGCAGCACTTGCAATTTATAAGTGCAATTTTTTCCCATCTTCATTGTATTCTTTATATTTTTACTATATATTAATATAACTTACAATAGTTATACAAAATAATAAAAAAAAGTTAAAAATAACACTAACCCGGCCCGGCCTGGCCCCATGAACCCGTAAGCCTTACGGTTCAATTTTTATCTGGATGAACCCAAATCCGTTAAACCCGCTATATTCCAACCCGTAACCGGCCCGGACCATAACTCGTACGGGTACTAAATTTTCCTACCTAGCCCGGCCCGACCCACCCATTAAACACCCATAGTCTCCTAGCTCAAATGAGGAAGCTCTGCTCGGACCCACCTGAGAATCTTCACAAATGATGTGTAGAAGCGTAGTATGAATACTCCACAATCCATGCCCATTAAGTATCAGATCTAACCTTGAAGAAGCAGTGGCGAGGCTAGATTCTTCTGAATACATACCACACGGATGTAATAATGTAATAAGAACTGAAATTGTGAATGACATCATGAATATCAGGAATCATAAATATCAGCAATTGAAAAGATATTAAGCACGCTTTTCTAGAACAAATAACCCTGTCATTGCTCAGATATAATAATAAAAGATGGCATGCTCAAATAACGGAGCTGGGGCTCTCAATTAAAATATAACGTATCAAGTAACAATTTAGGATAAATAAATACTCCAAAATAAGTCAATAATAAGAAGGCATGCTTAACCGGTAGAAGATCCATGTACCACGATACACAATCCATGTATCACATAACCCGATAGAAAATTCATGTATCGACCCGGTACAAAATTCATGTATTGACCATACTCACAGGGCCTAAATTAATATGGATTATCATATGACTCTGGAGAGATGAATTTGAATCCAAGCAAGAACGATATAATGGTATTCCTCATAAATCAATGTTTGATCATCAAGTCCAATGTGCCATAAATTTATTAGTTGCATGCTTTCCCTTCGTGCCAAAATTCTTAATGTGAATCATGTTCCATTATTTAAATGTGTGTATATGTTCAAGAATTATAGATAAAAGGTGCACGGTGACTTAATAAATATCATACGGACATGTGCTCAAGAAATCTCTATGTGGCTCTGGGCAATTAAGCAATTTAGCATATCAAGAATAAGTTCTCATGCCTTCACAATTTGATCATAAGTCTAACATGATTTCTAATATGAATAAAATGGCAAACGTAGTCACATAAGCCAAATAAATCATAAATCAAATGTGCACATAGTTAAACAAAACATGAAATATTCCAATATCTACCCCAGTCAGGATATAAACTTAGTGAACGCATATATGCTCGCCACCACGTATATACAATGCCCCTAATACCTTAAACACATAGCATACAAGTCAATTCCTTGGGTCTTCTCTCTAGATAAGGTTAGCCTAGAGACTTACCTCCTCTTAGTAACCTCTAATCTTCCAAAATAGCCTTTCCTCTCAAATCGATCTCCAAACATGCCGAATCTAACGAAATACAACTCAATAATGTCATATAAAGCCATCGGAATCGAGCCCAACCAATAAATATTGAATCTTTTATCAATTTCATGAAGTCAAGCTGGGCCCGCCATGCAGAACCCGATAAAATTCAAAAATCTCAAACACCCATTCCAATAGAAATTCTATAACACAAGTTTCATCTAAAATCGACTCCAAATCATGGTCCAAATCTCAATAATTGATTTTTCAAATTTGTTTCTTAGTGTTCATCAACCAAAGGCCAAAATAAAAGATGGAATCATAAAATAAAAATAAAATATAAGTCAAGAACACTTACCCCAATCAAGTGGTGAAAATCGCAAAAAAATTTCCTCAATCCGAGCTCCCAATATAAAAATATGATACAAAAAAGCTAAACCCTCAAACAATATACTCTGCCCAATGATTCCGCTTTTGTGAAAAAAAAGGTCACTTCTGCCACATTGCATATGCAGAAACCCATAAATTTATTTCGTCTTTTGCGACGCCAGTTCTGCGGTCTAAGTGGTGCACCTATGCATTTGCTTCTGCGATTAGCCCTCTGCATATGCAGACTCCTCCCACCCCAATTGTCCTCTACATATGGGACCCCACTCAGCAGACTCGCAGCTGCAGACCCGACCTCGCATATGCAAAAACACCAGAATAGAAATGCCTACATAATACTGAACAATTCTAAATCAATCTAAAACATACCTGAGGCATTTGGGAACCCGTCAAAACACACCAACCAATACCAAAATCAAACACAGACCTACTCAAGGTCTTAAATCACACAAAATTACATCAAGCCCACAAATCATACCTTATTTCAAGCTTAATGAGCTAATCCACTTTCAACCTATAAAAAGTCAAGTCAAACCAAGTCTAACCTACTCGGAATCACCTAAAATTTTTCACACAAGTTTCAAATGTCATAAAAAACCTATTATAACTTCCATAACAACAATCACAACCCAATAATACCAAGCTTAACTGCCGATTAAATCTTTGAACCTTTCAAATTTTTAACTTTCGCCAAATAGGATAAAATCATCTTAGGGACCTCCGCATCAAAATCGGGACATACGCCTAAGTACAAAATTAACATACAAACCTATTTGGACCATTAAAGCACCATTCCTGGGTTTTTTTTTACACAAAACTCAATCCTCAGTCAACTCTTATAACTTAAGCTTCCATAAGTGACTCTAAGAGTTCCAAATCATCCCCGAACCGAAACCAAACCAATCAACCTCGCATGTCCTAAAACAACAATGAAGTAAATAAGAGAATTAAACAATGGAATGGGGATCAAATACACAAATCGACTGGCCGGGTAATTATATTTTCCCCTTCTTAAACAAGAGTTCGTCTCAAATGAGTTTAGAAACATGCCTGGAATGCCAAATAAATGAGGATATCTACTCTGCATATCATGATCCATCTCCCAAGTCACCTCTTTAACTAGTTGACCTCTCCACTAAACATTCACCAATGTAATTTCCTTTGAACATGACTTCTGAACATGCCTATCAAGATTAGCCACGGGTTCCTCATCATAAGTCAAGTTTGCATCCAACTACACTGAATTGAAATCTAACACATCTGATTGATCCTCATGATACTTCTAAAGCATGGAAACATGAAACACAGGTTTAATTCCCGATAAGTTGGGTAGTAAAGCAAGCATGTAAGCCACTTCACCCGCTCTTACTAAAATATCAAATAGATAAATGTACAAAGGGCTCAACTTACCCTTCCTCCGAACCTCATAAAACTTTTTGTAGGAAAACGTCTGATAAGGACCCTCTAACGCTCCATGAAAGATAAAACGTGAACCTTCATGTCAACATAAGTCTTCTATATGTACTACGACGTATGAAGCCGCTCCAGAATCAATTTCACCTTCCCAAAGCATCACAAACTATAACCTAGCCTCCCCAGGCTCAAACCAACCAACCAGAAAACTACATCGCCTCCAATATAAGGCCTCATACGGGGCCATTTGAACACTCACCTGGTAATGGTAGGAACTGATCCCACTAGCCTCCGAAATCAATAACGCATGCTCTCAACATATTCTCGAAGATCTAAATGGTCCGGTCGGACTACCCATCAGTTTGAGAATGAAATATCGTACTAAACCCAACCTGTGTGCCTCGCTATCCAAAAATGTGATGCAAACTAAGTCTCCATATAGTCTCTTATCCCAAATCAAGAAGCTCTGCTAGGACCCACCTGAGGATCTGCACAAAAAGATATGCAAAAGTGTAGTATGATTACCCCGCAATCGGTACCTATTATGTATCAAGTCTAACCTCAAATAAGTAGTGGTGAGGCTAGATGCTTCCAAATACTTGCCACACGGATGTCATAACAGAATAAGAACTAAAATAGTGAATAATAACATGAATATCACAAATCATAGATATAAACAATTAGAAAGGCACTAAGCATGCTTTTCTAGCAAAGAAATAACCATATCACTACTCAAATATTGCAATAAAAGACGGCATGCTCGAATAATGGAGTCAAAACTCCTAATTAGTTCATAAGGATGCCAAATAATAGTTTGCAGTGAAATAAATACTCAAAAATGAGTTCATAATAAGAATGCACAACCGTTACAAGATCCATGTACCCTTATATACAATCTATGTATCACATAAACGGATAAAATATCTTTGTTTTGACCTAGTAAAAAATCCATGTACCGACCACGCTCGTAGGGCCATTGTAACATGGGTTATCAGCTAACTCCGAAGGGACAGATCCAAATTCAATCGCAAGAGAGGTAAAATAGAATCCCTCATAAATTGATGTCTGATCATCAAGTTCGATGTGCCATAATTGTATCTCAGCTGCACGCTTAGCCTTCGTGCAAAAATCCTCAGTCTGAATCATGTATCCATTATTTAAATACAAGTGTAATCTCAAGAATTATAGATAAAAGGTGAATGAGGACTTAATTAATATCATACAGAAATGTTCTCGTAAAATCTTTGTGCGACTACGGGCAATGAAGCAATTTAGCATATCAAGAATAAGTTCACATGCCTTCACAATTAATCATAAGTATAGCCATGATTTCTAACATGAATAAGAGAGCAAAAGTAGTCACATAAGCCAAAGAAATCATAAACCAAACGAGTGCATAGTCAAACAGAGCATGAAAACATACAATTTCTATCGTCGATCGTGATATAAACTTGGTTAATGCCTATACACTCACCACCATGTATATACACTATCACCAAAACCTCAAACACATAGTAAACAAGTAAACTTCTAGGGATTTCCCTCTTAACAAGGTTATCCAAGAGACATACCTTGTCCCAGTAGAATCTAATCTCCCAAAAAACTCTTTCCTCTCAAATAAATTAAATAACATCAAATAAAGTCGTAGGAATCTAACCTAAACAATAAAGATTGAATTTTAAATCAATTTCACAGAGTCAACCAAAAGTCATTCTGAGCCCATTTCCCGGAACCCAACAAGAATTCACAAATCCAGAACAGTCATTCCAATACAAATCAAAATACACACGTTTCATCCACAACCGACTCCAAATAGGAGTCCAAATATCAATAATTCATTTTCCAAAAATCCCTTACAAAAACTGTTACATCCCGCATTTTCATATGTTAAAGTTTCGTCTTTAGTTAATTGACGTAGACTAGGGGATGAGATTTTCTTGAGATTATAAGCATCATGCTATTTCAAACACATGATGAGTAAATTCGTGGAGGAGAGAAGGTAAGCAAATAGAAAAAAAATAAATTTCGTCGAAGTTGGTCATTTTGGAATAAAATAAGGCCCGAGCTAAAACACAAGGTATTTATGGACTAGTTCCATACAACGTACTATATGACCATGATAGTAAAGTGTACAAGGGATATCAAAAGTGAGTAGTATTTTAAGTAATTTGAGATAATTCTTAATTATGTGGATAATTGGGTAATTATGAATTTTTAAGTGGGAGATTAACTTGTAAATGAAATTTTGTGAATAATTTTTGGGGGAGGGGGGACAAACCCATGTGTTATTTATGAGAATGTGGCAGCAAAGATCTTGTCCAAGTGATGACTCGTATCCATGATTGGAAATGTGGCATATTTTAGTAATATATGGCTTAGTCTTAGTCATACCATTTTAAGACCCAAAACATATCTAATTCAAAAAAAGACCTTACATCAAATGGTAGGCAATTTGCCTTAGTAACGTGAATGTTCTGTTTCGATAAGATTTCAATCAATAATTCAAGGATCAACCAAAAATTCCGTAAGCATCTTAGCAATGTGACATTTTTGCAATCCTAACGAAGCCCGGTGCAATCCTTCTCAAGAATATCATACAGATTTTTTTATACTTTGATCTGACATTACGTGTTCGTCACAAAAGACGCGTGTTAGAGGAATTTTCAAGACAATCGGCTCGGGTATGTTAAGGCTATCCCTTCTTTCTTTTGGCATGCTCTATACGACACAAATGAAATGAGCAAGTGCGCAATTTCCATAAATAACCCTATTCGTAGAAATACTATAGATGCTTATGTTCTTGATTCCCCATGTGTCATATTATTCGATCATATGTTCATGGGTCTCAAAAAATACGTATGATGATAAATTTTATTTCATGATATTAACCAGAGGCATAACGGTCTTATGACGTACCGAGAGATTTTATTAACGTATTTTCACATGCATCTCATGCATTTATATATGTACATTGATCCATGACCAGATGGCGTTATATATGCGTATATATATATATATATATATATATATATATATATATATATGGAATATGGAAAAGGTTATGGCATTATATATGCAGTACCACCTGATCAGCTGGTATACGTTGATGATTTTGCCTACAGTGGCCGAGATGATATGATAGGATGCCCTCAGAGGTCTGATGATGTTATGAAATATGTATCAATGCACGACATGACATTCATATACATATGCATGACACTATAATTATTTCATGATTTACAGGGTTATCTAGACTTATAGGTTGAGTCATTTACTATATATTTCTTCCATGTCTGTATGTACTTATTTATCTGCCTTACATACTCGGTAGATCAGTCATATTAACGTCCCTTTTGCCCAGGGACGCTGAGTTTCATGCCTACAGGTTCCGATAGACAGGTCGAGAGCCCTCCAAATAGGCTATCAGCTCAGCGGAAGATGTTGATGCGCTCCATTTTCTTTGGAGTTTCTCGTTTGGTTAGTATGAAAATTTTGTATTCTTAGAGGCTTGTAGACATATGTTATGTACGTAAAAGATTGTATGACCTTGTCGGCCTATGTATAGTATACGAGTGATCATTTTGATCTTATAGGCTCGCATGTCTTATGTATAAGTTGGTATTACATGTTTAATTCTAGTCATCCTATGGCAGCATTTCTGTCTCATTTACTTTTGATATCATGATACGAAAAGATAGTTATGTTGGTATTCGGTTGAGTAAGGTACCGGGTGCACGTCACGGTCCATCGGTTTGGGTCGTGACAAAAACCCCAAATTCTCTTGTAGATTTCATCAAACAAAGGCAAAAATCAACTATGGAATCATGAAATAAAATCAAATCTAAGCCAAGAACACTTACCCCAATCCTAGTAGCTAAAATTGCGTCTAAAGTCACCCAATCCGAGTTTCCAATCTCAAAACATTATAAAATAAGCTAAAGCCTAGAAAAAAATATACTACCCAGCAAATTCCGCTTTTTCAGAAAAAAAATCTCACTTACGCAACGTAGCATCTGTGGAAATTACATTGTCGATGCGGAAACATATAAGTACCGCCCTTCCATTTTTTCAGAGCCGCTTATGCGGCCAAAGTAACGCACATGTGCATTCGCTTCTGTGATCAGCGCTCATCATCGACGGACTCCTCTTTCCCTAGCCTTCCTCCACACCTGCGACCCTACTGCCTGTATTTGTGAACTCGCACGTGTGAACCCAACCTCGCAGGAGCAAAAACACAAGAACAAAAAAACCTACATAACACCAAACAATCTGAAATCAATCCGAAACACACATAAGGCCTTTGGGACCCTGTCCAAACGCACCAACCAATCCCAAAACCTAACACGGACCTACTCGAGATCTCAAATCATACAAAATAACATCAAAACCACAAATAGCACCTCAATTCAAGCTTAATGAACCAATCCACTTTCAAACATTCAAAACTCATTCCAAACCATGTCTAACCAACTAAGAATCGCCACAAATTTTGCACACAAATTTAAAATGGCATAAAGAACCTATTCCAACCTTGGAAAAACAATCCTAACCCAATAACACCAACGCCAACTCCCGGTCAAAGCTATGAACCTTTCAAATCTTTAAATTTCAAACTTTTGCCAAAGAGAATAATATGAACCTAGGGGCATACAAATCGAAATCCAGACATACGTGAGTCAAAAATAACCATACAAATCCATTGGTACAATTAATGAACCATTCAAGGGTCGTTTATCAAAACTCAAACCTCGGTTAACTATTATAAATTAAGCTTCCATAAATGACACTTAAGTGTTCAAAATCACTCCTCGAACCTTTTAGAAAGCAAAACAATCAACCTTGCAAGTTCAAAACAATAAAGAAGCACACAAGGTCATCAAACAATGAAATGGGGCTCAAATACACAAATCGACCTTTTGAGTCATTATAGCAAATCGTCATAATAAAAGTGCTCTGCCATTGCTTCCGCATCTGTGGACAAAATCACCGCGTCTACAACACCGCTTCTGTGATCCCCCACTCGCATTTGCAAAAATCACATACGCAACCTGCCTTCACATTTGCGACTAACCTTCCATATGTGCGACGTGCATGTGCGAAACTAATATCCGCAGGTGCACACCTTCTCAACCTGCCCATGCTCGTAGGTACTAATAGTAACTCCGTAGGTGAGCCTTCGCATCTGTAAACCTTCTTAGTAAAAGAGACCCTTCACAGGACCATCCTACTTTAGAGAAGCCACAAACCCTCGCACCTCTACCTTCATATTTGCGATCAAAGTTCCATAAGTGTGATACATCAAAACCGCTAAACCATCCCCCGAGCCTCCCGGAGACCCGGTCCAATCATACCAATAATTCGTAATACCTTACCCAAACCTATCAAAAAGCTCAAAACAACATAATTAAATTCAAAACCAATAATCAACAATAATAATCCCTTTCTTAACTTCCAACCTTCCTAACATCAGCAAACACGTCCGAATCTTGCCTAAACATTATGGATTCCAACCAAGTTTTGCAAACACGTTGCGATTAACTAAATACACCTATCCAAAGTACTAGAACACTAATCGGGACAGGATAACCCCAAAGTCAACTCCCGATCAAACCTATGAACTTTCTAAACCTTTAAATTACCAATTTTTGGCTAATAGTACCAAAACTTTCTAGGAACCTTCACATCCACATATGGATATATGCCTAAGTCTAAAATTATCATATTAACCTATTTGAACCATCATATCAACAATATGAGTCCATCTACGCAAGAGTCAAACCTTGGTCAACTCTTAATAGCTTAAGCTTTGAAATGAGACTAAGTATCCCCAATCACTCTTAGAACCTCTCGAAGCCAAAGTAACCAATCCAACCAAAAAAAACAACAGGCACAAATATGAGAAGCATCAAACAGGGTAACATGGCTCAAATAGGGTCATTACATTCTCCACCTCATAAATAAATATTCGTCGTTGAACGAATTTAGAAATGTACTTGAATTGCTAAAAAATGTGGATATCTGCTCTGCATATCTGAATCGCTCTCCCAAGAATCCCCTCAACCAGTTGACCTCTCTATCGAACCTTCATTGATTCAATATCTTTAGATCTTAGCTTCCAAATCTATCTATCCAAAATGGGCAACAACTCTTCTTCATAAGCCAGATTCTCATCCAACAACATTGTATTGAAGTCCAATACATAAGACTTATCTTCATGATACATTTGAAGAATAGAAACATGATGGGTGAACTCCCGAAATCTAGGAGAAGTATAATCTCCCAGATTAAGATCTCCCGAAAACAATCTCCTATATTAAGATCTAAGCAACCTTCTATGAAGTATAAGAAGTCATAACCGAAATGAAATGCGATGTCTTGGTCCACCGATCAAGAATGACCCAAATTGCATTAAACTTCCTCAATGTCCGAGGCAAACCTATTAATGCGCTCCGACTCCCACTCCAGTATATCAATCTTCTGAAGCAAACTATCTGGTCTCTGATGCTCATACTTGACATGTTGACAGTTCAAACACCATGAAATATGCCAAAAAATGCCCTACGACATCCTTCTCCACCAATAATGCTGCTTCAAATTATGATACACCTTCGTAGCACCTAGATGACTAGAATATCGCGAACTATGAGCTTCCTCAAGAATCAACTCCCTCAAGCCATCGACATTAGGAAAACAAATCTGACCCTGAAGTTGTATTACACCATCATCACATATACTCACCTCCTTAGGACCACCTTGTTGCACCGTATCCTTAAGAAAAAGCAAATGTGGATCATTATATTGGCGAGCCTTAATGTACTCCAACAAGGATGACTGTACAACAATACAAGCAAGAACTCTAGTAGGATCAGAAATATCCAATCTCAACAATCTACTAGCCAACTCTTGAACGTCCATAGCATAAGGCCTCTCCACATGTTGATAAATACCAAACCCCTATTCACTCCGCCTTTCTACTCAAGGCATCCGCTACCACATTCGCTTTCCCCAGATGATACAAGATAGTGATATAATAACCCTTTAACATCTCCAACCAACTCTACTGTCTTAAATTCAAATCCATCGGCTTGATAAAATGCTGATGACTTTGATGATTAGTGTAAACGTCACAAGGTACGCCATATAAGTAATGCCTCTAAATCTTGAGTGTGTGCACTATAGCTACTAACTCCAAATCATGAAACAGGTAATTCGTTTCATGGGGCTTTAACTGGTGAAGTGCATATGCTTTCACCCTAACATCTGAAATCAACACACAACATTGGCCAACTTGCAAAACATTATAATAAATAGTATACATCTTAGATCATGAAGTTAATACAGAATTGAAGTTGTAGTCAAAGCAGTTTTGAGCTTATGAAATCTCTCCTCGCACTTGAGACAATCAAACTGGAGCACGCTTCTGATTCAGCTTGGTCAATAGAGATGCAATAGATGAAAAACCCTTCACGAAGTGACGATAGTAACAAGAAAATCCAAGGAAACTCCCGATCTCTGTAGTTGTAGAAGGTCTATGCCAAATCTGAACTACCTCAATCTTCTTCAGGTCAACCTTGATCCCATTTATGCTCACCATATGGCCCAAGACTTCCACTAAATCCAATCAAAACTCACTTTGGGAGAACTTTTCATACAATTTCTTCTCCCTCAGAATGTGAAGCATAATCCTCCGATGTTGCTCGTGCTCCTCCTTTCTACGGGATATACCAAGATATCTTCAATGAACACAATAACAAAATAATTCAAATAAGGTTAGAACACATTATTCAACAAATGCATCAAAGCTGCTAAGGAATTAATCAATCAAAAAAACTTTACCAAAAAAATCCTTAAAACCATCTTAGGGATGTCTAAAGCCCTGATCGTCAAAAGATGATACCTCGATCTTAAGTCAATCTTTGAGAACACCCTACCATCCTGAAATTGATCAAATAAATCATCAAAGTGAGGAAATAAATACTTGTACTTGATGGTAACCTTGTTCAATTGCCCAAAATCAATGCACATCCTCATGGAACTATCCCTCTTCTTCACAAACAACATCGGTGCACTTCAAAAAGAGACACTCGGCCCCTTATCCAACAACTCTTGCAATTGCTCCTTCAATTCTTTCAATTCAGCTAGAGCATAACGATATAGTGGACAAGATATGGCCTGAGTTCCCAATACTAGATCAGTACTAAAATAAGTATCCCAATTGGGTGGCATGCACGGTAGGTCTGCATAAAACAGATCTGGGAATTCTCTCACTATGGGAACTAAATCTACTGTAAGAGTATCAAAACTAACTTCTCCAACAAAGGACAAGTACGCCAAAGATCCCTTCTCAACCATCTGTTGAGCTTTCAGAAAAAAATCAATCTATTAGGAATGAGTCCTAAAGAACCCATCCATTCTAACCTCGGTATGCCTGGCATGGCCAATGTCACAGTATTAGCATGACCGTCAATGATAACATGATACAAAGACAACCAATCCATACCCAAGATATCTTCAAAACCCAACATATCTAATAACAATAGGTCCACCCTCATCTCGTAACCATAAATAGTGACCACATAAGATCGATAGACTCGATCTACAATAATAGAATCAACCACCAACGTCGATAATTAAAACGGATTATCCAAAAAATCAAATAGCATATCAAGACAAGAAGTAAAATATAATGACACATAAGAATAAGTGGAACTTGGATCAAATAATATTGAAGCATCTTTGTTGCGCACTACAACAATACCTATGATCATAACATCTGAAACAATTGCCTCTAGCCTACCCGAGAATGCATAACAACGTGCATGTCCTCCACATAACTAATATCACCATCTAGTATGACCTCGAATAGACTTTGGATCCACCCTTAGATGGTTGTGCAGTTAGTGTAGCCGGTGGTGTCGAAATCATGAACTGGGTGCCATGATGTGGTTCTGTGCTCATAAGCATAGGATAATCCCTCTTGACATGACTCAAGTCTCCACAATCAAAGAAACCCCTCATTTAGCGAGTTTGCTAGCTCTATGACTGCCTTTGATAACCTGAATAACCGCCGAAAGAACTCTGAACAAATGGAGCATGGTATGAACTCTATGCTGGCAGTGCACCGAAAGACGATTGGCCTAGGCGACCACTATATGAAACGTGGCTAAATAAATAACCATGAGAAAACTGATGAGTTGAATAAACAAGACTATAAGAATGGCATATACTATGATGCCCCTATCCTCTAAATGAGGCACTACTGAAACCAACTGAACCAAGGGGCCTCTTGGCGCCCCGCTCCTCCCTCTCCTACCTGCAAACACACTCTAAGCACCTAGCAAACTCCACAGCCTGATGAAAATTAATATCAATCTCGACCTCTAGGGCCAACCCATACTGAATACCGAAGTTGAGGCCTTTAATGAACCTCTTGAACTTGTCCCTCTCAGTGGGGACCAAGAACGCAATCTATCATGCCAGCTTCGAGAACCTCATCTCATATTGACTCGCAATCATTCCCTCCTATTGTAAATTCTCGAACTCACTATGTAGTTCATCCCTGCGAGTATGTGTAATAAACTTCTCCAAGAAGAGATCTAGGAACTAAGACCTTATGAGGGGTGTTGTGCCAGTTGGCCTACCCAACTTATAAGCATGTCAGCATATGCTAGCCCTAACAAGTAAAAGATATTAAAGTCAACCCAGTTGGGGTCCACTAGATCCAATATAGGTAAAATCTGATGAAACTAATCAAGGAAACCCTCTGAGTCCTCAGTAGGCTCTCCACTAAACTGGGGAGGACGAAGTCTCTGAAAGTTCTCAATCCTCTTTTGCACCTTAACAGTCAAGGTTGGCCAAATCTGGGGCTGAACTGTAGTGACTGGCTGCACCGGTAGAAAATCTAGTGTTTGATAACAATGAGCCAGTTGCTATAGGGTACGTGCGGTGGGAGTTTGGGCTCTTGCCCAACATGTGAGATAGCTGGTGAAATCACGATATTACCCGCATAAGTCAAACATTCGTACTCGCTTGGAATAAGCGCCAAAGTCTCCTGAACTCCAGGTGTAGCAATTGGTCCCTCAGATGCCTGAGCTGGTACCACCAGCTAAACATGATCAGAAATTTGCTCCTCAATGGGAGCTAATTGGGGCTCCATAGTGGCTGCTCTTGCAGGGCCTCTAATTACGATTCGTGCTCCTCCTCTACGTCGACCCTAGCTTCTCGCAGCCCTGGCATGGGATACTGGCACCTGCTCAGCTACTCCAGAAGAATGTGTCCTCACTATTTGTGAGAGAATAGAGGAGCAATAATTCAAACTTCATAATAAACAAATTTGCACGATAGAGAATGAAAGAAAGAGAAGTTTTCGGAACAAACTCATAGCCTGTCGAAGATAAGGACAGACGTCTCCATACCAATCCACAAGACTATACTACACTTTCTCAAGCTCGTGAGACCTAAGCAATAGGGATGGCAATGGGGCGGTATGTGCGGGACGTGGCAGATTTACACATATGTGGGGTGGGGTGGGGCGGGGCAGGTTTATACATATGCAGGTGCAGGGCTGTGCGAGACGGGTTAAACTAAAATATATTAATTTTTTGCGGGTGTAGGTGTGAGTTTAAATACTCATTTTTCACATAACTAAAAAGGAGTAAAAATGTTTAATTTAAACAAATCCAATCTCGTACACTATAAATAATGTTCTTCCGTTATGACAAAATCAATCAGGTTAATTGACGAATAAGTATAATACAAATCTCTACAATAACTATATGAAAATAGATACTAAAAACTTTAACAATAATAGAAAATGAGAAAATTACTTGCTACTTCTAAGTGAAATAATTAAGATGGTAAAAAAAATCTTGACTATGCGTGTGTACATGCTGATCTCGCGTGCATTGATCACAAAAATAAAATAATACAAATTGAAAAGGAAAAAAAGTTGTGGGGAGGGACAGTGTGTGTGGACGCGGGTGTAGTGCGGGGCGGGTGGATGTAGGTTAAAAGAGCTATATGGGGTGGGGCGGGTTTTTTGCGGGTTAAGAGAAAACCTGCCCCGCACACGCACCGCCCCCACCACTTGCCATCCCTACTAAGCAACCTAAGTCTCTAATCCAAGTTGTCACTATCCAAAACTACCACCAGCCGCAATAAAGCCTAACCCCTTTCGTAGACAAGCGAATCATGAAGCAATATGGAAATATAATAACAGATACAGTATAAATGAGTCTGAAAGTCGAATAAACGGATATAGAAACAGAGTCTATACATCAATCCCTAGAAACTGTAACACTTTGCCATGAGCTATAATATAAGAATACAAGTATGCTAATATAGTACATTGTGCGAAATAATAAAAGTAATAAAAGGATAGAAAGAGACGTCAGGGACTGCGATCAGGATGCACCTCTACCTTGGGTCTCCACAGCAATATCTACAACCCCCAATGCTCAGCTGGGTCCAACTCCTAGATCTTGACAATTAAGTGCAAAGTATAATATGAGCACAACCGACCCCCTGTATTCAGTAAGTATCATGACTAACCTCGATGAGGTAGTGGTGAGAGTGGCCAATGATACTCAATAATCAAACATGTACGGATCATGAATATATATACACAAAGAAACAATACCGATGTCTAAGCCTAGAGTACAGGTAAATCCAACGGTACATATAGAGAAGATATAAACAAGCATTTGTAAACAACTAATTGTTTAGCATATAACCACATAGAGAATATATGCACGAGTTACAAGTCAGGATACACAGTTCGACATATAGAGAATATATGTACCTTGATTCAATCCATCGAGCCAAGCAGCATGTAAAGAAGATATTCTTAGAAAGACACGTACAATGTCCGAAATGAGTAAATAGACATGATATCAGATAAAATCATGTAGGCATCCAAGGAGTTTGTATATAGAGAAGATACTCAAAACCTAATTAGTGATCAATTTCGATAATCTGTATGTACGCCATCAAGAGAGAAGCATGAGGGCGACTCTAGGAGGATGTATCCTTATCCATATGCTACATGGACAACTCATGTTCCATTATCATATTCACCACATGAACAAGTTATGTGTCATATGCATAACAACCGCATGGATGACCCACATGCCATAATCATAATAACCACATAGACAACCTACATGCCATAATCATAACAACCGCACAGACAATTAATGTGCTATCAAACCGGTCCATATCATAGAAAACAATTACAATAATAAATGTATATGAACAACATGTATCAAATAACTTACTCATAGACTGAAGAATAGCATGCTAAAACGTATGCATGTGCGAAGTGTACAACTACGGCTCAAATCAGGCGGGTACGCGGGAAATTAACCATCATCATGCTCAAATAAGGAATCAAGGTTTACACATGATCTTTAACATGATCAAGAAGTTCACGTAGTCATATAATTGATCAAACCTTTAATTACAAAAGCACGCAGTCCAACAAGGCATCGTAGAAGCCAAAAGACTAATTCGGTTAAAATTATACATAGCACCCGCATGTACGGCTGTCAGCTCGCGCATATGTCGCTTTTCACACATTCCAATTAGTTATTTAAGGTCGCATCCTATCGGTTATTCCCTCACAATAAGATAAGCAAGATACTTACCAAACGAGCAAAAATCCAAGAACACCTTTTTCCTAAGAAATCACGTCAAACCAGCTTGAATCTAGCCAAAATAACTCAATAACATCAAACAAAGCCACAATAATCAATTCCAAACAATAAAGCATCAATATTAAAACAATTCCAAAAAAGTCAACAAATGTCAACACAGGCAACATGGTCAAAACCCGAGTAAAGAGGTAGATCTCTACTACGCATAACCCAACGAGTTTATACATGTGATTAAATTCAAAAACAGAGTCCAAATCTACCCTCAAATCCCCAAAACTCATCTTCCTAAGTTATAGACAAAACCCCCAATTTCTTTCTTCAAAATCTCATGATTAAAGTTTATAAATCCATGGGTATTCAAGATATTTAGCCAAATCCAAGTAAAAATTACTTACCCACAAGGTTGTTATAAAAATTTCCTAAATTATTGCCTCTTCCCGTGCTGCAAAAGTCAAAATAATGGACAATGTGCAAACCCTCGAAATAAAAGTACTTTGCTCGGCCTTTTCGCATCTGCGGTCAAATCCATTGCATATGGGATACCACTTCTACAAGCCCCCTACATCTGAGAAAATCACTTACTCAGCCTACCCTCTCATCTACGACAAACATTCTGTATTTGCAGAACTGCATGTGTGACACCAGAATCTGTAGGTGCGCAACTCCTCCGCTTGCCCATCCTTGCAAGCACGCGGCGCATCTCCGCATGTGCGACTTCGCACATGCGAACCTTCTCTGCCGCAGCGAACATTCATAGGACCAGACAAATTTGCAAAAGTGATCAACCATTCGCACCTATGATCAATCCTCTATAGGTACAATGCATACGATCCAGAACTGCCAAGCCACTCTCAATGGTCCGAAACAAATTCGAAACACATCGGAACCTCCCAGGACCAGTCCAATCATAGTAATAAGTCATAATACCTTACCCAAACCTATCTAAAAGCTCAAAACACCTCAATTAACTTTAATACTAAGAATCAGCATTAATATCCAACTCTTAACTTCCTAACTTCAACAAACACATTTAAATCATGCCTAAGTTTTCCTAATTCTAACCAAACATAGACAAGTTTGGATCAACTATATATACTTATCCAAAGTCTCGGAAAACCAATTGGGACTCGATAACCCTAATGTCAACTCATGGTCAAACATATGAATTCTCCAAACTCTTATATTACCAGCTTTCAACTAATAGGACCAAAACCTCCTTGGAACCTCCCAATTTACATTCAGATATCTGCCTAATTCCAAATCATCATACGAACTTATTGGAACCATCAAATCTTTGATCTGAGTCTGACTACTCAATAGTCAAACCTTGATCAACACTTAACAACTTAAGCATCCAAAAATGAGACTAAGTGTCTCCAATCATTCTCAAACCCTCCTGAAGCAAAACCAAGAAATTTTGAAAGTTAAAAAACAACAAACACACATACGGGAAGCATCAAATAGGGTAATGGGGCTCAAATATACAAAAAGACCAAACGGAACATTACAAATGCCATCCTGAATTCGCATATGCGCCATGCATTCTTCGTGTGCAGAACTATAGGTGCAACACCTAAATCTACAGGTACGCAACTTCTCAGCTCGCCCATCCTCACATGCGTGCACAACATCTCCGTAGGTGCGACTTCACACCTGCGACCTATCTCTACATAAGAGACCCTTCATAGGACTAGACAAATCTGCAAAGGGGATCAACCCTTCACACCTGTGATCAAACCTCTGCAAGTATGATGAAGAGGATCCAGCACCGCCAAACCATTCCCAATGGTCTGAAATTAATCCAAAACATATCGGAACCTCCTAGGACCCGGTTCAATCTTATCAACATGTCCTAATAGCTTATCCAAACCTATCTAAAAGATCAAAATACCAAAATTAACATTAAAACTAAGAATCAACGTTAAAAATCTATCTTTTAACTTCCAAACTTTCTAACTTCAACAACCACGTCTGAATCATGCATAAACTTTTCGGATTCAAACCAAACGTAGCGCACAAGTTATGATCAACTAAATACACTTATCCAAAGTCCATGAAAACCAACTGGGACCCGATAACTCCAAAGTTAACTCATGGTCAAACCTATGAACTCTCCAAACTTTTAAATTACTAGCTTTTAGCTAATAGGACCAAAACCTTCTAGGAACCTTCAAATACACATCCAGATATATTCCTATGTCCAAATCATCATACAACCCTATAGGAACCATCAAATCATTGATTCGTGACCGTCTACTCGAAAGTCAAACTTTGGTCGATTGTTAACAACTTAAGCATCCAAAAATGAGACTAAGTGTCTCCAATCATTCTCAAACCCTCCCGAAGAAAATCTAAGAAATCTCGCTAGTTAAGAAAACAAAAAACGCCACATATAGAAAGCATCAAATAGCGGAACGAGGCTCAATTTATACAAAAAAGATCGATTATGTGAAATTAACATCAACAGAGCTTTTCTGCAGAATAAGGTGTTCAAGGTCAAATTATCGAGACAAGTTTAAGATGAGCTTGGTCTGGTTTGTGCATACCACTATAATAGGTCCACCAAACGAGATGACCGACAATTTATAGTTCTTTCAGAATTATCCATAGGGCCATGTAAGCTTTAAGATTCTTGGTTTCATATATGCATTGATGATAATATTTTTCCCCAATTTTTTTTATTTTTTTTGTGTCGTGTGTATTTGAATTGATAAGTTGGACCGATGTAATGATTTTAATACTTCAATCTAAGGTTTGGGTATATGAAAATATACCCTCAATTTGACATATTATTGTCGAATCAAATGCTGCGCGATTGCCTGGATGGTAAAATGGCAGAAAAAAAAGCATTGTCACGAGTGAAAGTAAACAAGTAGATGTAAGCTAAAGTTGTTCAACATTATTCCTTTCAGTTTTTTAATTCTACGCTCGTTAGTGCTTTTACATATGTTGAATACAAAAGAGGTAAACCCTTTCCTTGTCCCTACTTTTTGTGAATTTCATGACGGAATTTATTTCACTTGATGGCACTACAATAAAATCATCTTTAGCAAGGGAAACTCGATCGTTAAAAGTCCTTATCCAGTCGCTATACCGGTCGTTAAAAGCCTTGACATTAGAAATTAACAACGAGATTCTATCCTGGTCGTTAATATCTTTTAGCGGCAGCAAAAAATTCGATCGTTGCAACTCCTTTTAAACGGTCAGTTTGCCTTTCTTTAATTGTATGTCATTTTCATAAATAACACTTTTAACGACCAAGTGTCCCTTCGTTGATATGCGAGTTTAATATTGGTTTTTGGTAATTCCCAAATAGTAATCGTTATTGCATATGTTTTCACATATATATAAATGAACACATACAAAATACTCAGTAATTATAATAAATATCATTGTAAATTACAAAGAACTAAATATCACATACCCAAATATATACCATCCAAATTGTACAACACTATTTTTACAACTCTAAAAAGGAAGACAAGAATTGTGGCGTGCACAAATTCAACATCTCAAACAACCCCTAAAACAACAAAGTTTCTCTTTGGTTTTAGCTTGTTCTTTAAAATTTCAACCGATTCAATTTGCTCTGCCGCACTATCTTCAAGTGAAGATTTATTAGTTTTCTGTGGCAATATTTTAAACCTTTGTTGTCAAATGTCTTGAACAAGACCATGTGGAAGCCGTTCTAGAAGCCATTAGAAAGATGGCAAAATGCATTTGTAAAGTGGCAAAATGCATAAGCCACTTTCTTGCCATGCACAACAAGTCTTCACGCAAATAAGACTATAAATAGCCATTATCAATCACTCCTTTCTCATCAATTATCATTAGCAAGACAAAGAAATCCTTCTACTTCTTTCCTTTTAATTTCGGTCTTCATTAACTTTCTTTTGAGGTTTTTTCTTCTCAAAGTTTAGTAGTTTTTTTTTTCAATCCGCTAGGCAAGCGCCTAGGGTTAGTTTTTTATAAATATATCAAAATCAAATACAAAAGCAGAACAAAAACAATTTGTCCGGATGTCTAACATAATGCAAATAATAAAACTTGATAAGTACATAGCACCTATTATCAATATTGAGTAAAGAACTCAACATTGATATCACATTTGATCTACTATAGAAATGAAACTTGATATATCAAGATTAAAAACTAGCCCATAATCCATCATTTCCATACTGCAATTCTCATGTCCTAGGTCGTACTGAAGCCCAATGATGAACCAGTAATTGCCCAGTTAAGTGCATGTCAAATTTGTGTCTTTTTAGCCCAATTCCAATGCATCATATGTTTACGTACATAGCCTTTTTCCAGCTTTGCATTTGTAACCCCTTCTCCTGCGTTCCATGCATATGAAATTCAAAAGTCTGTAGATTCCCATTGTGCAGTCCAATAAGCATGTGATCTCTAATTTGACTAGCCATTGGAGAACACAGAGCGTGCTTTTTCTCGTGACGAGCGTGCCCAACAATGGCGTGCTGCTCCTTCTCGTGAATCTCCCATCGTAGTCCAAGAAATGGTACCAATGCAGATTCCCATGGAATCTTCCTTATAGGTCCCAATGAGCATGCTTGCATTAAACAACAATGACTGCATATGCTCTGCAGATTCCCACTCACGTGGACCACGCCTTGAATTACATGTATTCCTCCATGTTGCCTGCTGTGTGTTCCAATTATGTCCCCTTGACCTCGAATTGATTGCAAAAAAAGTGCTAAACCAAGGACAGGCCATTGGAGACCACAAATAAGCGTGTTTGAGCATTTGGAGTTCCGTTCCAGCTCCTTTAATCGTGCCCAAACATCATTGGACAACACAATAGAATAAATCTTTTGTCTTCCCCAAGTGATTAAATAATTGTCAATGCAAAAGAGCTGCTGGTCCAGCCGTCTTGGAATCTTCCCATGGAGACAAACTTCTTTTGTTTTGTGTAATGCTTCTCGGGTAGATGGAGAATAAACCTCCATGTCTCTCTGCTCGAGCACAGCTTTAGAGACAAGCGTGCCCACCATTACTGCAGTTGTTTGTCCGAAAATAACAACCTTTGAATCTGCAACAAAGGACTTTAACCCATAATGTGTACCTGCAAGATAGTAAACAATGTTAGCTGAAAAATCTCTTACCAAACTCTCCTCAATAATGATTCGAGTATGGTATTGAATCGAATCCTCTTTTCCTCCTAGTTCCTTGTAACTTTCACTCTTATGTAAGGACATTGCATCTTATCTTCGTTAATAATCCTCCTTCCTTTTGAGTCCAGATCCCAGAAACCATGGCACTCAGTATTTCCTTCATCGAGGGCGTAATTAGCAAGATGGTCTGCTAATGTATTCCCTTCTCTGAAAATGTGTTTGACCTTGATATTACTTTGTTCCTTCAATTTTAAAATCTCCTCTACATGTTCAGTAATATACCATGGAGGCTTCCATGATTCCTCTATAATGTTCTTTAATAGCAGAGAATCTGCGTGCAGCCATATCCGACCATAATTAAAAAATTTGCACATCCTCAAAGCCTCCACAATAGCTACCGCTTCTGATTCATTGTTGGTTCCTTCAGAAATCTCTCTTCCTTATGCATATATCAAATCACCTGCCTCATCCCTTATGCAGAAACCAATTGAACTCCTCCCTGGGTTCCCTCTACATGCTCCATCCGTATTCACTTTGATCCATCCTCTTGAACGAAATTCCCATAACACTTTATCATATTTCATTCGAGGTATGTATTTCTCCATTATTGTCAGTAAGTCTAGCCACTTGTGGGACACATGTAGTCCTGGCTTTTTCATTTGGACCAGCGCTTGCAAAGTAGATGACACCTGGTAAATAACTCTGCTCACTAACACTGCTTCTCCATATTTCAAACTGTTTCTTCTCTTCCAAAGTTCCCATACAATGCATGCAGGTAAAGCTTGTAAAACTGGCTTCAATCTTGGTACTACTGGTATTGTCAAACACTTTGTAATTGCTTGATGTAATGACAACCCATCTAATGCAATTCCTGCTCTCCTCAGGAAGTAACTCCAAACACTTCTAGCTGCATTTGATGTGAAAAACAAATGTACTAAAGACTCCTCCTTAGGATCAGCACAACACCAACATTTAGATGGCATGGAGTATCCTATTTTACGCAATAAATCATCAAGTGGTAATTTTGCTTTCCACACCTTCCACAGGAAAAATGATATCTTGAAAGGTAAACCTTTTACCCATATCATCTTGTATGCTAATTTTGGGTTGTCTCTTCTTCTCAAGTAATACCATGCAGATTTTACTGTAAAATGTCCCTTTGTTTCAAGCATCCAGAAAGGAGTATCTAACTGTGAACTTTCAGTTGGTGGTCTAATATTCTACACAATGTGGTTTGCCAAATCTTCAGGTAGGCTCTCAAAAATTTTATCCACATTCCACATACCATTTTCAACCAGATCGTTGACATTATGAATATCCTCTTCGATACCAAACTCTGCAGACACCTGAAAATATAAGGCTCCCATCTCAGTCCAATTATCGAACCAAAATTGAGCTGATCCCATTCTTAGTTTCCAGTAGATTTGATGCTCAATCAAATCCCTACATTCTAGCATTTTTCTCCACACTCGTGATCCACGTTTCCAAGGTACAATTACTGCATTTAGTTTCTTGCAGTACTTTTGACAAATAAATGTACTCCATAAAGTGGGCTTAGTCCTAAAATTCCACCACAATTTGCAGAAAAGAGCCTTCGATATGTCATGCAGGGACCTGAAACCTATGCCTCCCTCGTCAAAAGGCATACACAGGTTAGTCCAAGACGCCTAGTGTCTAGTGCTGCCTCCGACATTGCTGTTCCAGAAAAAGTTGGCAAAAATGCTATATAATTTGTTGATCACATAATTTGGAGGATTGACTGCTGACAACATATGAATTGGGATACTCTGCAGGACATTTGCGATTAAAACAGCTCTGCCTCCTACAGACAGAAGTTTGCCTTTCCATGACTATAGTTTGTCCATAACCTTGGTGATTAATCCCTGGTAATAGTCTCCCCTTCTTCTTGCATAAAAAATAGGACATCCAAGATAGGTCATAGGGAAACCTTGTCTTTGTATACCTGCAATCCTTTCCACCTTGTTAATCACCTCATTATCCGTTAAATGATGCAGGTATGTGGCTGACTTGGTTTTGTTCACCAGTTGACCAAATGATGATTCATAAGCTTACAGAACCTCCATGAAAAGTCTCAACGATGTTTCATCAGATGAGCAAAAAATGATTGTATCATCAGCGTATGATAGATGATTTATTTTTGGGCTCCATTTTGGCATTGCAAATCCACAGAAATACAGGTTAGTGTGTAGTGAATTCAAACCCCGAGAAAGTGCTTCTACTGCTAGAATAAATAGAGTTGGTGACAAAGGGTCACCCTGTTTAACTCCCCTCGATGATTTAAAGAAACCATTAGGCTGACCATTTATAAGCACAGAGTACCAATTGTTCCCAATCAAATCAAAGATCAAGCTAATAAAAGCTTTAGGAAATCCCATTTTCCTTAGTATTTTGGTTAGAAATAGCCATGATAGCCTGTCGTAAGCTTTTTCCATATCAAGCTTAATCACAACGTTAGGACCTGCTTTTGTTCTCAACCTAATATCCGTAATGATTTCTTGAGTTAACAGTACGTTCTCAACTATGCTCCTGCCCTTCACAAAACCTGCCTGTTCCTCTGAGATTATGTTTGGTAGTAATTCAACCAACCTCTCATGAATAACCCTAGAGAAAATCTTGTTAACAAAGTTACTAAGATTGATTGGTCCCATGTCTGCAAAGGTCATAACTTCTTTTTTCTTTGATAATAAAACCAGGTCTGTGTGCGTAACACTCTTTGGCAGCCGCTGACTGCAAAAGAAAGCCTTGACCATTTGGACAACATCTTCTTCAATAATTTCCCAGCATGTTTGGTAAAATGCTCTAGTGAAACCATTCGGTCCACCAGCTAAGTCCCCATTCAACCCCATAACTGCTCTCTTCAATTCTTCATTGGAAGGCAATGCCATCAATCTTTCATGCTGATCCCTATCTACCATTGAAGGTACATGATTTAGAATATCGAAATCATTTGGGACTGCACTCTCAGTAAATTGATCCTTGTAGAAACTTATTGTTTCTTCTGCTATTAAGTGATCTTCTTCAATCCAGTTACCAAGGTTATTCTAGATCCTTGATAATTTTAGTCTCTTCCTTCTCCCATTAACTTGAGCATGGAAGAATTTAGTGTTTCTATCGCCATCTTTGAACCATAACATGCCAGCTTTTTGTCTCCAGAATTCTTCCTCTAATGCAAGATATTTAATCATTTCAGCATGTACCTGTTGTAATCTTTGTCTATTCATCTGTGTAGGATTGACTTCAAAATTGTCTTTCATGAACCAAGACCACCTCCTCAAGGCTTGCAATCTTCTGGAATATATCCCCATATGTAGCTCTGCTCCAGGTAGATAGTGCTTTCTTAAGCTTCTTTAACTTGTAGTTAAAGATGCAGAAAGGGTTAGCACTAAAATCAGCATTCCAATTCTCCTTTACTAAATCTTTGAAGGTTTCATGCTTAGTCCAGAAGTTAAGAAATCTGAATGACTTTTTAATTGGAGGAGTTTCTATATCACATTTCAGCAGCATTGAGCAATGATTTTTGGACAGGTGAGTTACCTCCAATCCAGGAAAAATCTGTTGCAATTCATGATTGCCCAAACATCTGTCCAATCTTTTAAAAATACAGTCTTCCTCTGATCTTCCATTCCACCATGTAAATATGCTTCCTTTAAATCCCAAGTCTGTCAAGTTGCAGGTATTGATGCAGTGCCTAAAGTCATCTACTTCAATGAGAGAAACTGGTAAGCCTCCAAATTTTTCTTCCTCATCCCATATCACATTAAAGTCGCCTCCAACTAGCCATGGTACTGTCATATCTGATGCCATTGCATACAAAGAATCCCATAGTTCAATTCTTTCAATGCGATCACATTTGGCATAAAATAGAGTAAGGATGAGCTCAACATATGTTTCAGTGTTCGTTAATCTCAAAGTCAGCTGTTGAGTCATGTTATACAGAATAGTAACTTCAAATATTTCATCAATAAAAGCCCAACTCTTGTTTGATACATTCACCACAACCTGTGCCAACCCAATTCTTCCTCTATACCTCTTCATTTTGTTTGACTATTGCATAGGCTCAAGGATTCCTATGAACTCAAAGTGATGTTTTCTGTGCATTGTAACCAGTTTTTCAAATGCTTGCATTGTATTTACGTACCTGACATTCCATATAATTGCATCCATTAAATGATTTGGAGTTTGGACAGTGTTCTTCTTGTTTGTACTCCACTGGCCGGGACAGTAGATGTCTGTTTTGACTGTTTCTTTTTTCCCTTTGTTTCAGATTTTACTCTATCAATAAGCCTTGGCGACAGATCACCCTGCTTGGCAACATTAATGAAATTTTTTGAAGTGGATTCCTCATCCATGTCTCTACCTTTAAGTTCTGCGTGACCAACTTGGTCATGTGCTTCTATTGCTTCTTTTGATGTCACAACATCGTATGCCTGATTGGTAAATTCAGCATCATTTTTCTGATTGATAAGTTCAGCATCTTTTTCTTCAAGTTCATTTTCAACAGCTGTGTATTGTTCGATGGAACAACATTTCCTGCTACATCCTTCCCTGTGCTCAATTGTATAACACTTATCGCATAGACTTGCACTAACTTCTCTTGATTCTTGTCTAACTTTTTCTGTTGGTTGTTGTCTTTATTTTCAGCTTCCTTCAAGACATTACGAAAATCATTATGTGAAGTCCCTCCTAGATCTAAAATATTGATGTTCCCCTCTTTTGTATTTTCTTCTGCTGCATTTGTGCATTCACTTATAGTATGAATATTGATTGCATTAACATTACAATTAAAACTTTGATTCTCATCTTCCACATCATTTCCTCCAAATTCTTTTTCACTATGCATTGTATCTGGAATCTGCCCATCTGTTAAGATTTCCTCTGTTTGGTTGATCCATAATCTCCCTCCTACCCATTCATCTCTTTCATTGTTCCTGAATTTCTCAAAATCTTAATCTTCAATTAATTCATTCTCTTTATTGTTTGCTAAAAGTTGTTCAACTTTGGTGTCCTGTGAAGGAATGTCTTGACATGAGTTAATGGCCTGAACTACATTATTTTTGAATGCTTTTTGCACCCATTGGGCAGTTGAGTAATTGACAAAATGCTGCTTATTCCCCAAATCTTGTTGAACACAATCTGCTGTTGATTCCCTGTTTGATGCATGATTTCTTATTGTTGTAGGATTGAAAGTAGTTGCTGCATTGTTCAGTTTCTTTGGTTCTGACATAGCTATTGGTCTCCGAGATTAACTAGGTGAATTTACCTTTTGTACTATTTGTCTAGTGGAAAAATCAAAATGCATATATTTTGACTCATTCTCCGCAAATGTATGATTTTTTCGGAGAACACTATCAATGAAATGATTTGTACAAAGTTCTTCATTGTTTTCCACTTCTAAACATGCAAAACTGTTTGTTGTCTGAACTTGCTGTGTAGTTCCTTTTTGATTGTTTATAGGCACGATTTCTTGTCCAGTATTTGCTAAAGCTGCTGCTTGTTTCTCTTTTGCTTGCATTCTCCTATCTTTGACCTCCTTCCATTGAGCAACTTGATTTCCAACAACTTTCCCACTTTTAAGTACCATTATTGGAGCATTGTTTGTTTTGTTGTCCTTGTTGGGCTGCACTACAGCATCAGTTGAAGCCTTCTTGCCATCATTTCTGCTGGCCATTAGTTCATGATGAATTTTCCAGCATTCGAACATATCATGGCCCTGAAGCTTACATTCCTTACAATACTTGGGTAGATAGTCATATTTGATAGTCACCCACTCAGTTCTAATATCTCCAGTAGGTTCGTTAACAATGTCTAATCGAACCTTCTTAGGCATGTCTGTTAGCAGGTCCACCAAAACTTTCACTCGAGCACAACTAGGTATTGTTTTCTTTAGAGTAGCCAAGTCCAACTGGAGGGGTATCTCGACTGCAGAAGCTAGTGAGAACAAGCATTATCTTACAAAATAGGTAGGCAGCAGATTAGGGAAAGAGATCCACGCCATTACCTTAGGAGTCTCTTCGTCAACTTTGAATTTAGCATCATAAATCAAGGTTCTTAATTGATATTCATTTCCAAGCTTATCCTTTATATAATACACACCTTTTTGATGAGAAGTCTACATAATCTTTCCATAATGAAAAACGAATAATAATGTCCCTATCACGAAGATATCCAATGTTGCATTCAGCTTTGATACCACACTGTAAAGGAACAATGCGACGTATTTCATTGATATCCGACCATCCGTATGAAAATTTTCAAACAACATCCTGTTGCAAACCTTCCATTAAATTCATGCATTCAACTTCTGCTTCAGAAAATAGTACAGTTGGTTGTCCTTGAAAAATATGTGCTTGTCTTGGAGGAATTGGCTCAACTACTGCTGCACATTCTTGCATTGTCGAAGTGTTGTTCGTATCTTTTACAGCATTTGCAAAGTCCATAGGTTTTGTGCCATTAGAAAGTTGGGTGATGATAAGGGGTGGTTGTGGAGGTGGCCCAACTTGAGAGGGTGGCTGGCCACTGGCCATGGCAGCACTATGTGACAGTCTACCCTAAAACAACCCAGAACACTAAGGACGATTCTAATACTACAAGGATTTCTTCAAAATATGGATACTTTAAGAGAAAGTTGTAAAACACTGAAGAGACTTGCTGCTACATTAATAGTAGCCAAAATCAAGATCGAATATCTGCCAGATAATTTACCAAGAGAGATGTTGCTAGAGTAATAAAACTAGAATTAAGATCTGTAACTTCTTGATAAAGAAATCAGTGAAAAAATAAGGGGAGGTTGTTTGTGATGAGAAAGGTGTTCTTTTAAGACTAATTTTGTAGTGATCCTTCGCTGGATGAAAGAGTTATGGATGATGAATAGTGACTGAATCACTATTCAGTTTAGTAGTTTAATTTCTTTGTTCCCCTCTTTTAAATAGCTGGGTTAGTAATTTACTATTTTGCTGATTCCTGTATCCTCCCTAATAGAAGTAGGCTTGTTTAATCCTGGAGAGACATTTCACACTGCTAAAATAGTTTCTTAGGACAGTGCCCAGCACGACTCAAGCCAATTCGTGTATTTCCGCTCACAAATAATATTATTGTAGTATTATTATTATCTTTACGTTTCGGTGTCATTTCTCTACAATCTAAGAAACTATGCCAAGTAATACTACTACCGATATTTTTGATGGTGCTGCCAATTTTGGTGGTCTCTGTTGCTACTGTTCCAACTGTCCTGCCAGATATTCATGGTGTTGCAAATATGTTATTGCATCCACAACCTTGGCAGACACTAATGTCAAAACACAGGTATGTGAATAGGCATAGTTACATTTCCAATGATAATATTAAAACCTTCAAGAAAAATACACCTAAATGCAAGAGGAGAGTTGGGATAATTGACAATCTCGCTAAGTCAAAATTAAATTTGACTAATGCGAATAATATAATTGTTGCGGTCATTTCCCAATTAAAAAATGTGGCCAATATGCGAAATTGGGCGATAGACTCTGGTGCTACTAGGCACACTTGTGTAGACAAAAATAAATTTTATCGTATATCCAAATTAAAGAAGGAGAAGAATTTATTTATCTTGGTGACTCAAGAACTGCTCGCGTTCTTGGAAAAGGAAAAATTCTTCTCAAGCTCACATCTGGTAAAACTCTAGCATTGAGTGATGTATTGCATGTTCCTAATATCCAAACCAATTTGGTTTCTGTGGGGTTATTAGGAAAAATTGGAATGAAGGTTTCATTTGAAAATAATGAGGTCGTATTGACCAAAAATAATATTTTTGTGGGCAATGGATATTGTAACCATGGTTTATTTATGCTTAATATTTTTGATACTAACAATAAAAATGCATCTTCTTCTGCTTATATGGTTGAGTCAATTTCCTTGTGGCATGCTAGACTAGGACATGTTAATATCGCATATATAAAGAAAATGCAGTCGCTAGGATTAATATCTGGTTTAGACTTAAATAATATTAACAAGTGTGAAATATGTGCTGAAGCTAAAAGTACTAGAAAGACCTATTTTTCCGTAAATAGAGAAACTGAATTGTTATCTTTAATTCACAAAGATTTAGGCGACTTGAAGCAGACTATGAGTAGAGGTGGTAAAAGATATTATGCGACTTTTATTGATGATTTTTCTAGATATGCTAAGTTGTATTTGCTTAGAAACAAAGATGATGCATTTAATGCTTTTATTGCTTATAAAACTGAGGTTGAAAATTAACTTAATAGAAAAATCAAGAGAATTAGATCAGATAGGGGTAGAGAATATTTATCTTTAAATGATTTTTGTGAAAAGAATGGAATAATTCATGAAATAACTCCGCCTTATTCACCCGAGTCAAATGGAGTAGCTGAAAGGAAAAATAGAACATTGAAAGAGATGATGAACTCTATGTTAGTTAGTTCTAATGCTCCTGATAACTTATGGGGTGATGCTATTTTATCTGCATGTCACTTACAAAATAGAATACCGCATAGAAGAACTGGCAAAACTCTGTATGAATTGTGGAGGGGCTATAAACCTAACTTGAAATATTTAAAAGTGTGGGGGTGCCTTGCTAAAGTTCTTTTGCCTAAACCTAAAAAGAGAAAAATAGGTTCTAAACTGCTTATTGTATGCTTACTGGATATGCTGAACGTAGTGTTGCATATAGATTTCTTGTTTTAAAAAGTGATGTGCTTGATTGCAATGCTATAATTGAGACAAAGAATGCAGAATTCTTTTTACACATTTTTCCACTATCTGATAAAATTTCTCATACACCTATTGAAACAAACAGTGAAATTACCTCTAATAATGAATTGAGAAGGAGTAAAGGGCCTAGGAAAGAATATTTTTCATATGGAAATGATTTTCAAACTTTTCTTGTCGATAATGAATCATCAAATTATTTTGAAGCTATATTTTCTTCAGATACTAAATATTGGAAAGAGACAATAAAAGTTGAAATTGATTCTAGTAAGAAAAATAATACATGAATTTTAACTGATTTACCTCCTGGTGCAAAGCCTATTGGTTGTAAATGGATTTTCAAAAGTAAATTTAATCATGATGGATCTTTAGATAAATATAAAGCTCGGTTAGTAGCAAAAGGTTTTTATCAAAAAAATATTATATATTATTTTGATACATTTGCACCAGTGACTAGAATTTCTTCTATTCGAATTTTAATTGCCTTAGCTTCAATCCGTAAGCTTTTTATCCACCAAATGGATGTGAAAATTATTTTTCTAAATGGTGATTTAGAAGAAGAGACTTATATGGTTCATCCTGAAGGCTGTGTCATTCTTGGACAAGAAAATAAAGTTTGTAAATTAATTAAATCTCTTTATGTCCTTAAACAAGCTCCTAAGTAGTGGTATGAGAAATTTGAACAAGTCTTACTGAGAGATGATTTTTCTTCCGTTGAGGTGGATAAATGTGTTTATACTAAAGTGGTAGACAATGATTATGTGATAATATGTCTATATGTTGATGACATGCTTATATTTGGTACAAGTTTAAATATTGTGCAAAGTACTAAATTATTTTTGTCTTCTAATTTTGATATGAAAGATCTGGGTGAAGTAAATATGATATTGGGAGTTAAAGTTATAAGGAGTGAAGATGGCATAATGTTGTCACAAGAACATTATGTTGAGAGACTTCTTAAGAAGTTTGAATATTTTAATGTCACATCTGCGAGCACTCCTTTTGATGCTAACTCTCAGTTGAAAAAGAATAATGGTGACCTAGTTGCTTAGACTAAATATGCTCAGATTGTCGGGAGTCTGATGCATTTAATGAATTTTACAAGGCCTGATATAGCCTATGATGTGTGTAGACTGAGCAGATATACTCATAATCCCAACAGAGAGCATTGGTCTGCATTAAATAGACTAATGAAATATTTGAGATGAACCATGAATTATGGTATCATAAATAGTGGATTTCCTTCTACTTTAGAAGGGTACAATGATGCAAACTGGATTTCTGATTCAGATGAGACAAAATCCACTAGTGGTTATGTATTCACCCTTCGTGGTGGTGCAATATCGTGGAAATCAGCTAAACAGACGATCAATGCTAAATCGACTATGGAATTCGAGTTTCTAGCTCTGTAGTTAGCAAGTTCTGAGGCTGAGTGGCTAAGAAACTTCTTAGCTAATATCCCTTTAATAAAGGACGTATTGCCTCATGTGTCTATACACTGTGATTGCCAAGCGGCAATAGCTATAGCAAAGAATAAATCTTATAATTGTAAAAGTATACACATTAAATTGAGACATGATGTCATAAAATAGCTGTTGAGAGATGGAATAATTTTCATTGACTATATGAAGTCAGAGATAAATTTGGCCGATCCTCTAACTAAACCCGTGGGAAAAAAATTAATTCTTCAAACCTCAAAAGAGATGGGGTTAAGGCCGACATGTTGTCAATAAAAATGGTAACCCAACCTATGTGATTGGAGATCCCATGAATTAGGTTCATATGGGTAATAACAAGTCGATATTGGCACTCAATTACTAAATGAGAGTGCTTAACTGCTCCAAATGAAGGGGCTGAGTTATAACTCTTAATGAAATTCATAGTCCTTATGGATGGTGTATTTAAAAGCAGTATACACTTGATGAATTCACCTATATGAGAGTGGAGTGGGCCGCTCCTATAAGATTTTGGCCTAGTCTCTAGAGCTCTCATGAACAACCAAACACGTGCATGGCCTATTGGGCGCAAAACAGCGTTGAACAGCAAAATTATCGGGGGTCAAAATGTGATTGATAAAATCTCTGAATTACAATAAGAATTATTGGTTCATAAAAATATTATATTTCACCAGTAATTCTGTGAGTTAAATTTTATTGGTATAAGTTTGGTTCATAGTCCAGAAGACACCAAACCTATTATATTTGGACCATGCAAATCCAGCAAGTCTATTTCAAAAAGTCTTTAAAATAGTGGGGGACTGTGGCAATATTTTAAACCTTTGTTGACAAATGTCCTGAACAAGACCATGTGGAAGCCCTTCTAGAAGCTATTAGAAAGATGGCAAAATGCATTTGTAAAATGGCAAAATGTATAAGCCACTTTCTTTCCATGCCCAACAAGTCTTCATGCAAATGAGGCTATAAATACCCATTAACAATCACTCCTTTCTCATCAATTATCATTAGCAAGACAAAGAAATCCTTCTACTTCTTTCCTTTTAATTTCGGTCTTCATTAGCTTTCTTTTGTGTGTTTTTTCTTCTCAAAGTTTAGTAGTTTAATTTCTTTGTTCCCCTCTTTTAAATAGTTGGGTTTGTAATTTACTATTTTACTGATTCTTGTATCCTCCCTAATAGATGTAGGCTTGTTTAATCCTGGAGAGACATTTCACATTGCTGAAATAGTTTCTTAGGACAGTGCCCAGCACGACTCAAGCCAATTCGTGTATTTTCGCTCACAAATAATATTATTATAGTATTATTATTATCGTTACTTTTCGGTGTCATTTCTCTACACTTTCAAATTTGACCTGTAAAAACACTAAATTCAAGCTTGTTTAGTAAGAAAACTTCTCCTAGCTCATTTTGTTTGTAGAACCAAATGTAACTGTGACGACCTGGCCGGTCGTCTTAAGAATTAACGCTCTGATCCCCAATTAACTGCTTTCCCAAAGTTTAATTCTTCTAATTTGATTTGGCGTGATGTTCGGTTTTGAGTTTTGGAGAGTTTTAGGACACTTAGTCCCTAAATGAGAGCTTAAGTGTTGAAAAATTGATCGTAGTCGGAACACTGTGAAGATGGACTCGAAATGGAAATCTGGTTTTGTTAGCTCCGTTGGGTGATTTTGGGGTTAGGAGCGTGTTCGGATTGTGTTTTGGAGGTTCGTAGCTAATTTAGGCTTGAAATGTCGAAAGTTGAATTTTGGAAGATTCCAGTTCGATAGTGAAATTTTGATCTGAGGGTCGGAATGGAATTTCGAGAGTTGCAGTAGCTCCATCATGTCATTTAAGATGTGTTTGAAAAATTTCAGGTTATTCGGAGATTGTTTGGTTGGGATTTTTAATAGAAGCGTATTTTGAGGAAATTTGGAGTTCTTAGGCTTAAATCCTTGATTAATTCGAGGTTTCGACGTTGTTTTAGGTGTAAGGATTGGTACAAGTTTGAATAAGGTATTAAGTGATTTTGATGCTTTTGGTTGAGGTCCCGGGGGCCTCGGGTTGATTTTGGATGGTTGACGGAAGGATTTTTGAAGTTAAGAGATTGCTGGTTCAGCTGGTGTCATTACCGCACCTGCGGTTTAGGTTCCGCAGGTGCGGAGCCGTAGATGCGGCGGAAGACCGCAGAAGCGGATTTGGGCCTTCCCTTCGGATTTCGCAGAAGCGGTTTCGCATACATGGTCCTGGCCCTTTTAATGAAAGTCGCAGATGCAATGTAGTTCTGCAGATGAGGTCCCAGGGCCACAAATGCGGAAATCGCTGTGCAGAACATATAAATAGTTGCCTTTGCGAAATTTAGCTATTCTTCTACCATTTTCATCCGGGTTTGAAGCTTTTGAGAGGGATTTTTGAGGAAAACAAAGGGGAATCACTTGTAGGTAACGTTCATGACTTTATAACTCGTTTTTATATGATTAAAGACCTAATTAGTGGTGAGAAATTTGGGAAAGAAGGGTAATTAGGGCTTGAGTTTTAGAGAACCTAAATTGAGGATTTGAGGGGCCATTTGGAATTCGATATCAGTGTTCTTGCTATGTATGAACTCGTGAGAGTGTGAGGATTCTAGAAATTTAAATTTTACCTAATTCCGAGAAGTGGGCCTGAGGGGCATTTTGGTCATTTTACCTAATTTCATGTATTAGCTTTGAATTAAATCGTAGAATCAGTTACTTGAGGTGTTATTTATAACATACAATTGAATTGAATAGATTTGGGGCATTTAGAGTCGGATACTCGTGGCAAAATCGTGGTTTCGAGGTTATTTTTGAGCCGGTTCGAGGTAAGTGACTTGTCTAACCTTGTGTGGGGGACCTTCCCCTTAGGATTGGTATATTTGTAAATTGAAATGTCTTGTACGTGAGGTGATGAGTGCTTACTTGTGCAAATTGTTGAGAAATCCGTTTTTCATTAAGTATTTACTAGTATGTTCCTTTTCCTGGTTTCATTACTTGTGCTAAATAACCTGTTGTTAATTTAGGGAAGCATGTCTAATTGATTCCATCTCCTTATTTGTTCAACCTGCTTTACTTTAACTCTGTGCAGCATGCTAGGCTAGAATTACTTGATGCCTTGATATGAAATTTCCATTCTAAATATCTTCTTGCTATTGTTTGTGTATTTACATTGGGACTATAGATGTGGGATTTCGGTTGCTCCCCCTTGTCTGTTTACTTTGGGACTACGGGTTAGATTCCCAGTAGATCCCCCTGCACAGTTATATGAAACTACGGGAATGCACCCGGTAGATTCCTCTAGTACTGGGTATTTACATTTGGGACTACGGATCGGATTCCGGTAGATCCCCGTGCATTGATAGATGGACTACGGGACGGGATCCCGGGGGATCCTTCGGACATATATATATGATGATAGTTGGACTATGGGATGGTATCCCGGGAGATCCACTAGATAGTTGTAATTGCGACGACAGGACGGTATCCTGGAAGGTGCCCGAGTTGTTTATTTACTATCTTGAGTTGTATTTCTTCCGTGATTTGTGGTCTTTGTGCTAGTTGTTGTTGTTCCTTCCATTTTATGATATTTTTGTACTATTGCACTTATTTATACTGCTTTATTTCATACTATTAACCCTTATATTTTATTAACCTCAGTAGGGCCCTGACCTTCCTCGTCACTACTCGACCGAGGTTAGGCTTGGCACTTATTAAGTACCGCTGTGGTGTACTCATTCCCTTTATTTGCATGTTTTTCATATGCAGATCCAGGTACCTCTACCAAGGCTTATCACCCTTGAGGCAGGGAGATATTTCGTAGACTTCGAGGTACATTTGTCGCATCAGCAGACCAAGTTGTCTGTATCTTTATTCTATCCTGTAGTGTTAGCCTTTCTATATTACTGTTGATGTAGACACTCTGGAGTTTGAGTACTTTACTGTATCGTCTTTTAGCTTGTGTTCCCGTGAGTTTCCGGGTTTTAGGATAGTGTTGTAGGATTTTTGAGATGTTGAGTTGTACATGCCGAGTGGCATTTCATGTATCGTTTTCCTTTGGTTATTCTTGGCTTTTAATTTATACTTTCGCAAGTATTCTATTTACTTTTCCGTACTTGTTAGGCTTACCTAGTCGTAGAGACTAGGTGCCGTCACGATGGTCTCACGAAGGGAGAACTGGGGTCGTGACAAGTTGGTATCAGAGCCTTAGGTTCATAGGAGTCACGAAACACAAGCCGGTTTCTTAGAGTCTTGCTGATCTGTATGGAGACGTCTATATTTATCTACGAGAGGCTATGCAACTGTTAGGAAAATTTCAACTTTATTTGATTTCCTTGTCGTGCGATATTTTGATATCACAATTCTAAACTTCTATCTTTTATTCTCTCGCATATTGTAAGGACACGCGCTACTCGAGATGATTAGGCACTCGTGCCTCCTACTGCATCCGTTAGAGGGTGGGGCCTGGGTAGAGGACGAGGACGCGCACATGGTGCAGTGAGAGCACTTGTGCGAGCTACTATCGAGGTACCACCAGCAGATCCAGCCGGAGTTCAGGCACCTGACATGCCTACTGCTACTACTACTCCAGCTCTTCAGGAGACTATGGCACAGTTCATGAGCACGTACACCACTTTGGCTCAAACAAGGTTGCTTCCCCTTACTGCAGCCATATCTCAGGCCGGGGGAGGAGCACAGACTCCCACCGCCCGTACTCTTGAGCAGCGAGTGCATGTTGAGCAGGTCCCAGAGATCATTCCAGCACCGCCTGCAGTGCTAATTCAGCCCGAGGATGGGGCAACTGCTTCAGAGGATGAGCAGAGGAGACTTGAGAGGTTCAAGAAGTATGATCCTCCGGTATTCAGTGAACTAGCATCAGATAATGCCTTGGTATTTCTGGATGAGTGCCACTGTATTCTTCGCACTATGGGTATATCAGGATCGAGTGGGGTTTCTTTCACTGCTTTCCAGTTTCGGGGAGCTGCCTTTGAGTGGTGGCACACCTATGAGTTAGACAGTCCAGACGAGGCTGCTTCACTGACTTGAACCCAGTTCTCAAATCTGTTCCTAGGAGAGTTTGTTCCTCAGAGGCTCAGGGACGCATTGCGCATAGAGTTTGAGCATTTGTGCCAGCGTGCTATGACTTTTTCAGAGCATGATGCTTGTTACACCATATTGGCTAGGCATGTTCCAGCCTTGCTTTCTACTGTTCGCGAGAGGGTTCGCCGGTTTATTGAGGGACTCATTCCCAGCATCAGGTCTAGCATGGCTCGTGAGTTGGAGATGGACATTTCTTATAAGCAGGTGGTGAGCATTGCTAGGAGGATTGAGGGTATGCATGCTAGGGAGAGAGATGAGAGGGAGGCCAAGAGGTCTCGAGAGTCAAGCCATTGTTCTGGTGCCCGTACCCTAGCTGTAGGTCATCATAGTAGGGGTTATATGAGTCGCCCTATTCATTCAGCTCTTTCAGCAGCCAGCAGTGCTCCATCTCCTCCTAGATCTTAGGAGCCTTATTATGCACCACCGGTCTCTAGCGCGCCTCCTGTGTGGGGTGTTTTTAGAGGTCAGTCCAGCAGACCTGGCCCTAGCCAATTACAACCACCACGCCCTCCCAAAGCTTGTTTTGAGTGTGGTGACACACGCCATAGGGTTAGAGATTGCCCCAGACTTGGGAGGGATGCACCTCCACAGACTTCTCAGCCACAGCGTGCCCCGCAGAGTTCTCAGGCTATAATCACAGCTCCAGCTGCTACCGCATCTGCCCAGCCAACTAGGGGTGGAGGTCGGGGAGGTAGAGGTTGCCCTAGAGCGGGAGGCCAGGCCAGATACTATGCCATTCCTTCTCGTACTGAGGCTGTTGCCTCCGATTCTATCATTACAGGTATTATACTGGTTTGTCACAGAGATGCATCGGTTCTATTCGATCCAAGGTCCACTTACTCTTATGTGTCTTCTTATTTTGCTCCACATTTGGGTGTACCCTGAGATTCTTTGAGTTCCCCTATTTATATTTCTACTCCTGTGGGAGATTCTCTTGTTGTGGACCGCGTTTATCGGTCATGTTTGGTTACTCTTCATGATTTTGAGCCCAGAGACAATTTATTGTTACTCAGATGGTTGATTTTGATATTATCTTGGGCATGGACTGGTTGTCGCCCCATTATGCTATTCTTGATTGTCACGCCAAAACCGTGACGCTGGCTATGCCAGGTGCACCGCATGTTAAGTGGAGTAGTACTTTAGATCACACTCCCAATAGAGTTATCTCTTTACTTAAGTCTCAGCATATGGTTAAGAAGGGTTGTGACGCGTATTTAGCTTATGTGAGAGATGTCAGTATTGATACCCCTTTAGTTGATTCAGTCCAGTAGTACTGAATTTTCCCGATTTATTTCCAGTTGATCTTCCGGGCATGCCGCCTAATAGAGATATTGATTTTGGCATTGCTATGTTGCTTGATAAGGGTTTTATTCGACCCAGTGTTTCACCTTGCGGTGCTCCTGTCTTGTTTGTAAAGAAAAGGGATGGTTCTATGCGTATATGTATTGATTATCGCCAGTTGAACAAGGTTATAGTGAAGAACCTTCATCCTTTGTATCGTATTGATGATCTGTTTGACCAGCTTCAGGGCGCACAGGTGTTTTCTAAGATTGATTTGCGCTAAGGTTACCATCAGTTGAAGATTCGGGAGCCAGATATCCCAAAGACTGCTTTCAAGACTCGGTATGGTCATTACGAGTTCCTTGTTATGTCATTTGGGCTGACCAATGCCCCAGCAGCCTTTATGCATTTGATGTACAGTGTGTTCCGGCCGTATCTTGACTCATTCGTCAGTATTTTTATTGATGATATTCTGGTGTATTCCCGAAGTTGGGAAGATCATGAGCAGCATCTGAGGACTGTGCTTCAGACTCTGGGAGAGAAGAAGTTATATGCTAAATTCTAGAAATGCGAGTTTTGGTTGGATTCAGTGGCATTCTTAGGCCACGTGGTATGGAGTGAGGGTATTCGGGTGGATCCGAAGAAGATAGAGGCCGTGCAGAGTTGGCACAGACCATCCTCAGCTACAGAGATCCGTAGTTTCCTTGGCTTGGCGGGCTACTACCGTCGTTTTGTGGAGGGTTTTTCGTCGATTACAACCCATATGCCTAGGTTGACCTAGAAGGGTGTTCCATTTTAGTGGACAGAGGAGTGTGAGGCGAGCTTTCAGAAGCTCAAGACAACTTTGACTACAGCCCCAGTTTTTATGTTACCTACAGGTTCGGGGTCTTATACAGTCTATTGTAATACCTCGAGGGTTGGCCTCGGAGCGGTGTTGATGCAGGACGGTAGGGTGATTGCCTACGTGTCCAGATAGTTGAAAATACATAAGAAAACTTACCCTGTTCAAAACCTTGAGTTAGCTGCCATTGTTCACGCCCTGAAGATTTGGCGCCATTATTTATGTGGGGTTCCCTGTGATATTTATACTGACCATAAAAGCTAACAGCATTTGTTCAAGTAAAAGGATCTAAATTTGCGCCAGAGGAGGTGGTTGGAGTTGCTGAAGGATTATGAAATCACTATTTTGTATCACCCGGGCAAGGCCAATATGGTGGTTGATGCCTTGAGTCGTCGGGTGGAGAGTTTGGGGAGTTTGGCATATTTACCAGCTTTAGAGAGGCCTATGGTGATGGATGTTCAGGATTTAGCTAACTAGTTTGTGAGATTGGATCTTTCGGAGCCCAGTCGGGTTCTAGCTTGTGTGGTTTCTCGGTCTTTCTTATTTGATCGTATCAGGGAGCGGCAGTATGATGGCTCTCATTTGCTTGTCCTCAAGGACAATTTTCAGCACGGTGATGCCATAGATGTGACTATTGGAGATGATGGGGTATTGAGGATGCAGGGTCGGATTTGTGTACGCAATGTTGATGGGCTTCGAGATGAGGCCCATAGTTCGCGGTATTCCATCCATCTGGGTGCCGTGAAGATGTATCAGGACTTGAGGCAGCACTATTGGTGGAGGCAGATGAAGAAAGATATAGTTGGGTTTGTAGCTAGGTGCCTCAACTGTCAGCAGGTGAAGTATGGGCACCAGAGACCAGGTGGGTTGCTTCAGCAGATAGAGATTCCGGAGTGGAAGTGGGAGCGGATCACTATGGACTTTGTAATTGGACTCCCACGGACTTTGAAGAAGTTTGATGCTACTTGGGTGATTGTGGATCGGCAGACCAAGTCCGCTCTTTCATTCCTATGTGTACTACTTATTCTTCGGAGCGGTTGGTGGTGATTTATATCCGGGAGATTGTTTGTCTACATGGGATTCTAGTTTCCATTATCTCAGATAGAGGTACTCAGATCACATCACGGTTTTGGAGGGTCATTCAGCATGAGTTGGGTACTTGGGTAGAGTTGAGTACAACATTTCGCCCTCAGATAGACAGGCAGTCTGAGCGCACTATTTAGATTCTCTAGGATATGCTTCGTGCGTGTGTGATTGAGTTTGGAGGGTCTTGGGATCAGTTCTTGCCATTGGCGGAGTTTGCTTACAACAACAACTATTAGTCCAGCATTCAGATGGCACCGTATGAGGCTTTATATGGTAGGCGGTGTAGATCTCCGGTGGGTTGGTTTGATCCGGGTGAGGCTAGACTATTGGGCACAGATTTGGTTCAGGATGCTTTAAAGAAGGTTAAGGTGATTCAGGATAGACTCCGTACAGCCCAGTCCAGACAGAAGAGTTATGCGTACCGGAAGGTTCGTGATATTTTCTATATGGTTAGAGAGCAGGTTCTGCTTCGGGTTTCGCTTATGAAGGGCGTTATGAGGTTTGGGAAGAAAGGGAAGTTGAGTCTGAGGTTTATTGGCCATTTTGAGATATTGAGGCATGTTGGGGAGGTTGCTTATAAGCTTGCCTTACCTCCCAGCTTGGCAGAAGTTCATCCGGTATTTCATGTTTCGATGCTCCGGAGGTATCATGGTGATCCGTCGCACGTGTTGGATTTCAGTTCAGTCCAGTTGAACAAGGATCTATCCTATGTTGAGGAGGCAATGGCTATATCGGACAAGCAGGTCAGAAAGTTGAGGTCAAAGAACATTGCATCGGTAACGGTTTAGTGGCGGGGTCAGCCGGTTGAGGTGGCGACCTGGGAGACCGAGCAGGATATGCACAGCCGTTACCCTCATCTTTTTACTACTTCAGGTATGTTTCTATGCTCGTTCGAGGACGAACGAATGTTTAAGTGTAGGAGGATGTGACGACCCGGTCGGTCGTCTTAAGAATTAACACCCTGATCCCCTATTAACTACTTTTCCCAAGTTTAATTCTGCTAATTTGATTTGCCGGGATGTTCAGTTTTGAGTTTTAGAGAGTTTTGGGACACTTAGTCTCTATATAAGAGCTTAAGTGTTGGCAAATTGACCGTAGTCGAAACAGTGTGAAGACGACCTCAGAATGGAAATTCGATGGTTCTTTTAGCTCTGTTGGGTGATTTTGGGGTTAGGAGCGTGTTCGGATTGTGTTTTGGAGGTCCGTAGCTAATTTAGGCTTGAAATGCCGAAAGTTGATTTTTGGAAGATTCCGGTTCGATAGTGAGATTTTTATCCGAGGGTCGGAATGGAATTCTGAGAGTTGCAGTAGCTCTGTCATGTCATTTTGAATGTGTGTGCAAAATTTCAGGTTATTCGGAGATGGTTTGGTTGGGTTTTTGATCGGAAGCGTATTTTGAGGAAATTTGGAGTTTTTAGGCTTAAATCCTTGATAAATGCGAGGTTTCGACGTTGTTTTAGGTATTCTAAGGATTGGTACAAGTTTGAATAAGGTATTAGGTGATGTTGGTGCTTTTGGTTGAGGTCCCAGGGGCCTCAGGGTGATTTCGAATGGTTGACGAAAGGATTTTTGAAGTTAAGAGATTGCTGGTTCAGCTGGTACCTGTCATAACCGCACCTGCAGTTTGGGTTCTGCAGGTGCAGAGCCGCAGAAGCAGATTTGGGCCTTCCCTCCGGATTCCGCAGATGCGGAAGTTATACCACAGAAGCGGTTTCGCAGATGCGAAATAGTTATCGCAGATGCAGTCCTGGCCCTTTTAATGAAAGTCGCAGATGCGACGTAGTTCCGCAGAAGCGGGACCGCAAATGAGGTCACAGGGCCGCAAATGCGGAAATCGCTGGGCAAAACACATAAATAGTTGCCTTTGCGAAATTTAGCTAGTCTTCCACCATTTTCATCTGGGTTTGAAGCTTTTGAGAGGGATTTCTGAGGAAAACAAAGGGGAATCACTTGGAGGTAACGTTCTTGCCTTTATAACTCGTTTTTATATGATTAAAGACCTAAATAGTGGTGAGAAATTTGGGAAAGAAGGGTAATTAGGGCTTGAGTTTAAGAGACCCTAAAGTGAGGATTTGAGGGGCCATTTGGACTCCGATTTCAGTGTTCTTGCTATGTATGAACTCGTGAGAGTGTGAGAATTCCGGAAATGCAAATTTTACCTGATTCCTAGATGTGGGCCTGAGGGGCGTTTTGGTCATTTTACCTAATTTCGCGTATTCGCTTTGAATTAAATCGTAGAATCGGTTACTTGAGGTGTTATTTACAGCATGCAATTGAATTGAATAGATTTGGGCCATTTAAAGTCGGATACTCGTGGCAAAAGCATGGTTTCGAGTTGATTTTTGAGTCGGTCCGAGGTAAGTGGCTTGTCTAACCTTGTGTGGGGGACCTTCCGCTTAGGATTGGTATATTTTGTAATTAAAATGCCTTGTACGTGAGGTGACGAGTGCGTACTTGTGCAAATTGCTGAGAAATCCATTTTTCATTAAGTATTTACTAGTATGTTCCTTTTCCTGGTTTCATTACTTGTGCTAAATAACCTGTTGTTAATTTAGGGAAGCATGTCTAATTGATTCCATTGCCTTATTTGTTCAACCTGCTTTACTTGAACTCCGTGCAGCATTCTAGGCTAGAATTACTTGATGCCTTGATATGAAATTTCCATTTTGAATATCTTCTTGCTGTTGTTTGTGTATTTACATTGGGACTACAGATGTGGGATTCAGGTAACTCCCCCTTGTCTGTTTACTTTGGGATTACGGGTTAGATTCCCGGTAGATCCCCCTACACAGGTATATAGAACTACGGGAATGCACCCGGTAGATTCTCCCAGTACTGGGTATTTATATTTGGGACTACGGATCGGATTCCGGTAGATCCCCGTACATTAATAGTTGGACTACGGGACGGGATCCCGGGGGATTCTTTGGACATATATATATATATATATGATGAACTACGGGACGGTATCCCGGGAGATCCACTGGATAGTTGTAATTGGGACTACAGGACGGTATCCTGGAAGGTGTCCTGGTTGTTTATTTACTAACTTGAGTTGTATTTCTTCCGTGATTTGTGGTCTTTGTGCTAGTTGTTGTTGTTCCTTCCATTTTATGATATTTTCGTATTGTTGCACTTATTTATACTGCTTTATTTCATACTATTAACCCTTACATTTTATTTAACCTCAGTAGGACCCTGACTTTCCTCGTCACTACTTGACCGAGGTTAGGCTTGGCACTTACTGAGTACCGCTGTGGTGTACATGTTTTTCATGTGCAGATCCAGGTACATCTACCCAGGCTTATCACCCTTGAGGCAGGGAGATCTTTTGGAGACTTCGAGGTACATCTGCCGCGTCCGCAGACCAAGGAGTTTCTATATTTATTCTATCATGTAGTGTTAACCTTTCTATCTTTCTGTTGATGTAGACACTCTGGAGTTAGAGCACTTTACTGTATCTTCTTTCAGCTTGTGTTCCCGTGAATTTCCGAGTTTTGGGATAGTGTTGTAGGATTTTTGAGATGTTGAGTTGTATATGCCGAGTGGCATTTCATGTATCGTTTTCCTTTGGTTATTCTTGGCTTTTAATTTACACTTCCGCAAGTTTTCTATTTATTTTTCCGCACTTGTTAGGTTTACCTAATCGTAGAGACTAGGTGCTGTTACGATGGGTTCACGAAGGGCGAACCGGGGTCATAACAGTAACATTTCGATTACTAGGTTGCTACTACTTAGGATGTGATAGAAAACTTCTACTACAGAGCTATTACTTGGGAGAGTGTTGTATCAAGAAATCTACAGGATTAGTAATCAAATTCTACTCAGGCTGAAGCTTTTTGCGACCTCTTTCCACAAATCAAATGAGAGATGAAATTGAAATTGCAGCCTCGGTTACAACTACCTCTATTAACAAAAAATTTTTACTCGTCAAATTTCTTGGTGTCTATTTAGCATGCTGTAAATTGACTGGATAACATTTTTCATAACCATATATTGGAAAAGGTACAAAAAAAATTTTGTACGAGTGTTTAGGGGAAAAAGTGAACACTAGCTAGTTAGATTTTCCTATTTCTTTCTAGTTGAGAAACTAGAGATAGCTTTGATTGGATATAAGTTTATCAACCTACTCTTGATTTATAATTCATATGCTCTGAAGAAATTATCCAATTGCTAGCAAAATCAACAGTCATACCCTCCAGTTGTGTTTTCTATAATAGGACACTATTATTAGAAGTGATACTACAAGCACGATGATCGTGGATAATGACAGATCTTCTAAATAATCTGAAGATATTGACATAGACGCAACATGAATTGGAAAACGTATTAGGATGAATACCAATGTCGAAGTATCCACCATATATAATAACAGGTAAATGTAGTCATACAGACTAACGTCTTAGACCTATTGACTCAGTTTCTTTACTTGCTTCCTCTTTAACTATACAAATTATGAATTTATAAAGATTAGATACAAAGCTTACTGAAAGATTTAAAGCTCACAAAAAATTACCATGTCCAAGTAGAGCGACCTGGATCATCTCTAACTGTAAATGAAAAATAATAGTTGGAACTTGATGCCACCATAAATTATCCACGAAAATAGATATGAAGCCATACCTTAAATATTTCTCGCAAACTTAATATAAGTCCTCTTGTGCTTCAACTGGTTGATTAACATTTCAGATTCTTTTACTTGCTCTGCACTTTCTTCAAAGCCAGGTTCTTCATATCATCTTCTTGATCTGTTAAAAGAATAGCCTTATATTAGTTTAGTAAAAAACTACTAATACTTGAACTAGAAGAAAAGTGAAAATCATTATTAACCACAATCAAGACTTCGTTTTTCCTTTCTTTTGTCTTTTATACTTTATTTACAAGAAATGAGTCCATTAATTCAGTTGATAAGTAAAACTACTGATTTTATAAGTCAAAATCTTACAGATTTTATACTTTCGCAGAGTTATAAACATATCTCAAGATGATAAAACTCAAAATGAAGGACTATGGTCTGGTTTAATTCATACCAATATTTGGAGAAATTATACCTTTTCATCTTTATCAAATAATTTGTGCGCAAAGTGCTAGCTCTCTTGAGATGTTACAGTGTCTAGAAAGATCAGTTTATAGTTAATCTGCCACCAGTTTATCAACGAGGTAACATGAAGTTTCGAGGAAATGTGTGACATATTTAGAAATTAGTTATGTAACCTTTTTCACCTCACCAGTAAGAGCGGTTCCTTTAAAAAAAAGACCATTATTAACAATTGGTGAAAACATAAATATCATCTTTAACGGGAACTACTTCGATCACAGTTGAAGATCGATAAAATCCATTCAAATCATCAAAAGAAGAATAAGATTAGAGTAGAGCGCTAATACAATATAGGCATGCAAAACAGGAGAAAGAAACTGTTAGAATAGTAATACTGAATTGGCACAAAAATAGCATTGTGTGATATTGTCAAATTCTTTTTTTGGGGCAAGTAGCATAAGTTCGTGTGTAATTCTAATCTCAATACTCTTCTCCCAAGCAATCCTTAGAATCTCAAGTAACTGGACGTGCTATGTTATCAATTAATTGATCTATTAGTGTGCCTAAAACATCAGCAACATTCAAGTTAAACTTCACATAAGCTATCTCACATTACTGTTACAAGATGAGCTTAACTAATTAACACATTGGCTTTATTATCTCGCATATTAATATTATTAATTAAATCAAACACTCAAGATTAGAAAAAATATCACATCCAAAGATCGAAAGAAACACATATTCTTGCATCAAAGGCTATTCGCATTGAACAATGAAATGTCGGTCTCTATATCTTGCATTATAGCCTTTATAGAATCCATTTGGAACTCCAAAGCTTGCCCCTTCTTTACAGAACCTCAATTGTTTGTTTAAACATTATTTCACAGAGATAACTCTCTACTAAAAGAGCTTACATGTAAGCCCGAGAAATCGAGAAATTATCCAAAGCATATTTGTATAGAAACAATCCTATTCAACAAGTCAAAACTAGGATTAGTGTTCACGTTTACTTTAACTGACACAAAATCAAATGAAAAGAAGTGGCTTCATGCCTTCATCTTTTGTCGAGAAATGAAATTCACAAGAATGCTATAACCAAGAAAGAAGGCGAAAACTGAACCATATGTCTAGACTTAATGCTATAACCAAGAAAGAAGGTGAAAACTGAACCATATGTCTAGGAAGTCTTGTTGATTTTCAAATATCATTAGATAAGCAAAACAAAGTTAGATATAACATGCAGAACTAAACCTCCACCATTCAACATTTTTAGCTACTTTTTATACAAAAAGTAAAAAAGCACCTGCAGCTAACGCTTTTTGCATTCATCAAATGAGTCCCCCACAACACTAAATCGTCCATGAACGCCTCCAAAATGACTTCCACCATATCGGTGAAAATGGCCATAATACACCATTGAAATGTAGTCGGTGCATTACACAACCTAAAAGGCATCCTAAGGAAAGCAAATGTGCCATACGGACAAGTGAATGTGGTCTTTTCCTGATCTTCCGGAGCAATCAAGATTTGGTTGTACCTAGAATACCCATCCAAGAAGCAATAGAAGGCACACCCAACAAGTCGGCCTAGCATCTGATCCAGAAATGGCAAAGAAAAGTGATCCTTGCGGGTCGCTTTTTTCAACTTGCGGTAGTCCATGCATACCCTCCAACCGGTGACGATTCTAGTAGGAATCAACTCATTTTTGGAATTTTTCACCACAGTCATGCCACCCTTCTTCGGTACACATTACACCGGCGAAGTCCAAGAGCTATCAGAGATGGGGTACACAACCCCGACATCCAACCACTTGATCACCTCCTTTTCACAACTTCTTGCATTGCCTTGTTCAACCTCCTTTGATGCTCCAAGGAAGGCTTTGCATCCTCTTCCAGAATAATCTTGTGAATACAGAATGCGGGGCTTATTCCTCGAATATCAGCTACAGTCCATCCAATTGCCTTTTTCCGCTTTTGAAGCACCGCCAATATGGCATCAACCTGCATGTTAGTAAGACAAGAAGAAAGAATAACTGGCAAAGTAGAATCTGAGCCTAAAAATTCATACCTGAGGTGTGTAGGAAGTGGTTTCAACTCCAACACCGGAGGCTCCTCAATTGAAGGTTTGGTTGGTGGAGTCTTTCTATTTTCGAGATCCAAAGACAATTTCATAGGCTCATAAGAATAAGAGCCCATTCCATGTAAAGCATTCACGCACTCCACTCGGCTTGCATCCTCATTGACATCAAGATTCAACAATACGGCCTCCAATGGGTCCTCCACATTGATCATTACACTAGTGTCATCAATTATCACTGCTGTGATGAGGTCACCAAAAGAGAACACCTCGGTATTGTTGGGCTGCTTCATAGACTTGCACACATGAAAGACCACCTTTTCATCACCCACACAGAAGGTGAGTTCCCCTGCTTCCACATCTACCAATGCCTTCCCCGTAGCTATGAAAGGTCTTTCCAAGATGATAGGAACTTCGTAGTCTACTTCGCAATCCAGGATCATAAAGTCAGCTGGCAAGATAAATTTGTCCACCCGGACAAGCACATCATCAATAATACCCAATGGTCTCTTCATCGATCTATCCGCCATTTGTAATCTCATGGAAGTCAGTCTAGGTTTCCCAATACCCAAAGTTTTGAAAACTGAGTAAGGCATCAAATTGATACTAGCTCCCAAATCACATAGAGCCTTGGCAAAATCCGCACTCCCAATGGTGCAAGGAATGGTGAAAGCACCGGGATCTTCAAGCTTCGAGGCCATTGAATGCACTATAGTTCTAATTTGTCGAGTCATCTTTATAGTTTCACAATCCATAGAACGCTTCTTTATGACCAAGTCTTTCATGAATTTTGCATAGCCCGACATTTGTTTAAGAGCCTCCACCAAAGGCACATTGATGGACAAGCCCTTCATCATATCAATGAACTTTTTGAATTGATTATCATTTCTCTGCTTTGCGAGCCTTTGAGGATAAGGTGGAGGTGGCCTTGGCAAAGGAGCCTTGGCTTTTGGCACAACCGGCTCCGGCATGTCTATTATGTGTTCCCTAGACAGGTTCACATCATTTTGAGTTTCCACCTCGATATCTTGAATATCAATCCTCACTTCATTGTTCACATTTTCATCAACCACGTCTTCAACTACCAAAGGGATTTCCTCTTATTGAAACTCAACATCATCATCCACGACTTACATTTGCTTAGAGGCATTCTCATCACCGTCTCTCCCACTTCTTGTTGTAACCGCCATAACATGATTTTTCCCACCCTTCGGGTTCACTACCATATCACTTGGTAGAGCACCCTTTGGGCGAGTATTCAATGACTGAGAGATTTGGCCTAATTGCACCTCCAAGTTTCTGATAGAGGTATTGTGGGAAGCCAATTGTGCATCAGAATCCTCATTCTTCTTCATCATCTATTCGAACATCATTTCAATTCTACCCATGTCATTACCCGAAGAACTAGGACCTTGAGATGGAAATGGGGGTGGATTGTTCGGTTGTTGGTAGATTGGGGGCCTTTGAAAGCGTTGCCCCCAATTTCCTTGGTTTCCATTGTTCCATCCTCCTTGACTGTTGTTGCCACCCCAATTGTTGTTATTACCATTCCAATTCCCTTGGTTTCCTTGATTGTTGTTTTTATTGCCCCAGTTATTGTTTTGGTTGTTCCCCCAATTACCACTGTTTTGTTGATGATTGCCCCAATTACCACTGTTTTGTTGTTGATTGCCTCAATTGCCTTGAGGTCTCCACTGTTGTTGGTTGGAAGAGTTGCCCCGTTGGCCTTGATAACTGTTCACATATTGAAGCTCTTCACTTTATTCATCATAACCATCATTTTGAAACCCATCACATTTATCATCAAATTGCTCAGAATTCCCTTGATTTTGTTGCTTTCTTTGCCTTCTTTTGTTGACAAGCATATTGACACCCTCCATGGCATTCACTTGGCGAGGATTTTGAACTTGTTGCAATTGTGCTTTAGCCAATTGGTTCATAGTAGTTGTCAACTTCGCTATAGCTTGCCCATGGTCATGTAATTCCTTATGCAAATGAATAACCGTGGGGTCACCTTGAGGCACATTATCTCTACTTTGCCATGCAAAAGAAGTGTCAGCCATCTCATCAAGTACATCACATGCCTCATCATACGACAACTTCATAAATTTGCCCCTGGCAAGTTGGTTCACTATGCATTGCTTTGTTGTATTGATGCCCCAGTAGAAGGTTTGTTGGATCATAGCCTTGGTCATATCATTGTTGGGGCATTCCTTCACCATCGTTCTAAACCACTCCCAAATCTCATGCAAAGGTTCCGTGGACTCTTGCTTGAAAGCCAATATCTCATCACGCAATGCCACCATATGCCCCGGCGAGAAATATTTAGTAATGAATTTATCCGCCAACTCATCCTAAGTTGTGATGGAATGGTTGGGAAGTCTCTTGAGCCAATCTAATGCCTTCCCCCGAAGTGAGAATGGGAAAATTCTCAACCTAAGAGCATCATCGGACACATTCATCAGCTTGCTCCCCCAGCATGTATCCACAAACCCCTTGAGATATTTGTAGGCATTTTGATCTGCAGCGCCCGTGAAGTACCCACGCTGCTCAAGTAAGGTCAACATCACATTAGTTATCTGAAACTTGCCCACTCGGATTCGGGGTGTGACAATAGCACTTGCATAGCCCTGGTTCGGAAGTACTCTGGGAGCCACTCTTGGAGGTGGCGGAGGGTCTCGAATATCACCATTTGGATTAGCATTGGCATTGAGGCCTCTACGTTTTCATTGAGGTACAAGAGGCACCTCATCTTCCTCGACATCATCTACTTCCTCCCCCGCAATCACGTTTCTAAGAGGGTCATTAGGATTGTTCGCTGCCATTTGGTACCTGAGTTGCGACACAAACAAGTAAGTAACAAAGAAGGAAAGAAGAACAATACACAAAACTAACTAAATATATAGCCAAAACCGTTAGCTCCCCAGCAACAGCATCAAAAAGGTGATCACGGCCTACTCTGCACTACTAATTAAGTAGCGAGAGAGGGTCAGAGCAGCTTTTACCCGATTTTGGGTCGGGATCGATATCCACAGAGAGCTAGAATTGGAATCGAGTATCTATCTAGTTTAGGATTGTGTAAGTGTTTCAAATTGCACTTCTAATAATTTTATGGGGGTTTTTGATTAAATTCTACTTTTATCAAACTACAAATTATAAATGCAACTAGATTAAGCTAAGAGTTAAACTAAAAAGGGTAGTTCAAATGGTTTTAAAGGCACTAGGGTAGTGACTTTTGCCTAGGTGGTTAATTGATGGGTAATTAAATCTAAGACATGATTGACATAATTGGGGAGTATGATATAACCTTTGCACGATATTACCCACTCTACACCTCTCGGTGGTTCGAGTGATTTTGCCCAAATTGACTTTCTCAAGACCAACTGGGTATGCAAATTTGCACAAGCAACTAGGGTTCAGGTCGGGTATTACTCTCTCGAGGTTTAACCCTTTAAGTGGAGCTATCAATCTCTTGAGTACGCCTAAATTCCTTGTTGGACCAATTTCGGAGACTTAGGCTCTCTTTCTCAAGAAATGCCCTAGTCAACTAAACACAAACTAGTGTTTGCAATCACTAATTCAGCAATTAACCATGAAATTGGCCCAAATATCAAACACACATAGTCAATCTAGCCCTAAAATACAAAACCCATCAATTAACCACACTAGGGTTGAGCCACAATCCTAGCTTATGGGTCTAGCTACTCATAATTGCAGTAGAAAAGCAAGAAATAGATGAAAAATAACTCATATTAATTAAATTCTATAGTAAATAACAAGATTTAATGATGAAAAGTAGTTAAAAATGCCCAAAATGGCTAAGAAAGTCGAACCCACGAGCGCAACTCAGTTACAAAACTATCTGATACCCTAAAAATGGAAAAAGAAGTATTTATACTAAGCTAAAAAATATGGACAAAAATACCCTCGCGGTGTTAGTGCGGACCGCACAAAATGGACTACGGTCGCACTAGGGCTCTGAACTTGAAAATTCAACTCTCTGAACTCAGGCAATACGGACCACACAGAATGGACTGCGGCCGCGAAGGTTTCTAGTGCGGTCCACATAGAATGGACTGCGGCCGCGAAGGTTTCTAGTGCGGTCCGCATAGAATGAACTGCAGACCGCATTGGCTTGAAAACTCAAAACTGGCATTCTCTGAATCTTGGCTCTGCAGACCGCACCGAATCGACTGCAGCCGCATTGGTCTTAATGCGGACCGCACAAATCCTAGTGCGGACACATTGCCTTTTTGCCTTGAAATCGACCTCTCTGAATCTCCTAGTGCGGACCGCACAAAGTGGTGTGCGGCCGCACTGGGCCTGTTTTGCTGAGCTTGTCTTGTCTTTGGCACTTGTGCAATTCACTCCTTTTGAGATGATCTTTGACATCTAGTCACTTTATTGATCACACCTGCAATCAAGCACAACTTGTGAGCCTTTTGGAACTATTTTGTGTGAATTTCTAATCAAAGCATAAGCAAGAAGGAGTATAAAATACGTCAAAATCCCTAGTTATCAGCTTCAGAGTCACCTTCCTATTTTATATTCCCATTGTTGTACTTATTTCCATACGATTTGTTTAGAATTTGTAGCGAAACTCTGTAGAGCTTATGACTTATACTACCGAGTTTTGGGAAGTTGTTCATTGTATAAGGGATTCATCTCAGAAGAATTCTAGCTGTTACTAGTTATTGTTGTTATTCCACATTTTAGTAGTCTTACCTAGTCCTTAAGACTAGGTGCCATCACGAAACCCAACAGAGGGAAACTTGGGTCGTGACATTGCACTTTGCTTGGTAATTTATGGGAATCAGTAGCTCTGTATAATGTGTTATGACTTATGTGAATCACCCATTTTGGTTTTTAGGTTATTCAGAATTGATTTGGAAGAACGAATTTCATTATTGAAGCTTTAAGTTTGAAGAGTTGATCAAGTTTGACTTTTTTGTGAATTTGACCATGGAATGCGGTCGTGATGGTTCTGATAGGTCCGGATGGTGATTTTGAACTCGGGTGTATGCCCGTATTTGCATTTGGATGTTTCTAGAAGGTTTTGGCACAAATTTGCGAAAATTGAAAATTTGAAGGTTTAGAAAGTTCATAAGTTTGACCGGAAGTTGTCCTTTTGATATGAGATTCAGATTGCAATTTTGGGATTTGGAATAGTTATGTTTTATTATCTGGGACTTTTGTGCAAAATTCAGGTTCATTCCAAGTTGATTTGGTATGCTTCGGTGAGAGTTTTGGAAGTTGAAAGTTCTTTAAGTACTTTAAATTCGATTTGAGGCGCGATTCGTCGTTTCGATGTTGTCATGTGTGCTTTGAGGCATCAAGTAGGTCTGTGTTATGTTATTGGACTAGTTGATATGTTTGGACGGGATCCCAATGGCCCGAGTGAGTTTCGGACGAGGTTCTGATCATTTGCATTTCACGTTTAATTGCTGAGGAGCTGCTGGTTCTGGTGTGATCGCACCTTCGGATGATTTTGCGCAGGTGTCATGGTTGTTGAAGCGACAATGCAGTCACAGAAGAGGGATAAGAGCTGGATGAGGAGGCCCGTAGGAGCGTATAAAAGGCGGAGGTGCATCGAGTGGAAGCGCAGGCGCGAGGGTCTTCGTAGAAGTAAAGTTTAATATCGCAGGTGCGGGTGTTACTGGGCAAGGCTATTTTTCGTGGAAGCAAAGTTTTTACGCAAAAGCGAAGGTTTCTAGTGCGGTCCACATAGAATGGACTGCGGCCGCGAAGGTTTCTAGTGCGGTCCGCATAGAATGGACTGCAGACCGCATTGGCTTGAAAACTCAAAACTGGCATTCTCTGAATCTTGGCTCTGCAGACCGCACCGAATCGACTGCAGCCGCATTGGTCTTAATGCGGACCGCACAAATCCTAGTGCGGACACATTGCCTTTTTGCCTTGAAATCGACCTCTCTGAATCTCCTAGTGCGGACCGCACAAAGTGGTGTGCGGCCGCACTGGGCCTGTTTTGCTGAGCTTGTCTTGTCTTTGGCACTTGTGCAATTCACTCCTTTTGAGATGATCTTTGACATCTAGTCACTTTATTGATCACACCTGCAATCAAGCACAACTTGTGAGCCTTTTGGAACTATTTTGTGTGAATTTCTAATCAAAGCATAAGCAAGAAGGAGTATAAAATACGTCAAAATCCCTAGTTATCAGCTTCAGAGTCACCTTCCTATTTTATATTCCCATTGTTGTACTTATTTCCATACGATTTGTTTAGAATTTGTAGCGAAACTCTGTAGAGCTTATGACTTATACTACCGAGTTTTGGGAAGTTGTTCATTGTATAAGGGATTCATCTCAGAAGAATTCTAGCTGTTACTAGTTATTGTTGTTATTCCACATTTTAGTAGGCTTACCTAGTCCTTAAGACTAGGTGCCATCACGAAACCCAACGGAGGGAAACTTGGGTCGTGACATTGCACTTTGCTTGGTAATTTATGGGAATGAGTAGCTATGTATAATGTATTATGACTTATGTGAATCACCCATTTTGGTTTTTAGGTTATTCAGAATTGATTTGGAAGAACGAATTTCATTATTGAAGCTTTAAGTTTGAAGAGTTGATCAAGTTTGACTTTTTGTGAATTTGACCATGGAATGCGGTCGTGATGGTTCTGATAGGTTCGGATGGTGATTTTGAACTTGGGTGTATGCCCGTATTTGCATTTGGATGTTTCTAGAAGGTTTTGGCACAAATTTGCGAAAATTGAAAATTTGAAGGTTTAGAAAGTTCATAAGTTTGACCGGAAGTTATCCTTTTGATATCAGATTCAGATTGCAATTTTGGGATTTGGAATAGTTATGTTTTATTATCTGGGACTTTTGTGCAAATTTCAGGTTCATTCCAAGTTGATTTGGTATGCTTCGGTGAGAGTTTTGGAAGTTGAAAGTTCTTTAAGTACTTTAAATTCGATTTGAGGCGCGATTCGTCGTTTCGATGTTGTCATGTGTGCTTTGAGGCCTCAAGTAGGTCTGTGTTATGTTATTGGACTAGTTGATATGTTTGGACGGGATCCCAATGGCCCGAGTGAGTTTCGGACGAGGTTCTGATCATTTGCATTTCACGTTTAATTGCTGAGGAGCTGCTGGTTCTGGTGTGATCGCACCTTCGGATGATTTTGCGCAGGTGTCATGGTTGTTGAAGCGACAATGCAGTCGTAGAAGAGGGATAAGAGCTGGATGAGGAGGCCCGTAGGAGCGGAAAAAGGGCGGAGGTGCATCGAGTGGAAGCGCAGGCGCGAGGGTCTTCGCAGAAGTAAAGTTTAATATCGCAGGTGCGGGTGTTACTGGGCAAGGCTATTTTTCGTGGAAGCGAAGTTTTTACGCAAAAGCGAAGGTTTCAGATGTGACATTTTAACCGCATACACGAAAATGCTGGGCATAAACTATAAAATTGAGGTTTTGGTTCTTTCTTCATATTTTGAGATGCGGGACTCGGATTGAGGCAATTTTTGGTGCAATTATCATCACAAAGATTGGTGTAAATATTCTTTACATGGTTTTGATCTTATTCCATGAATCTATCTTCTTTTTTGGCAATTGGTTGATGAATTTGAAAGAGAAATTGGGAGCTTTAGCCTAAAGTTTCATAATGTGAATTTTTGAGTTTTGAATATCTATTTGGAGTCGCATTTGAGTGAAACTAGTATGGTTGGACTCGTAATTAAATGGGTTGTCGGATTTTGTGCATTTTTTCGGGTTCCGAGGCGTGGGGCCGAGTGTTATTATTGGCCGATTTTGGATTTTGATTAAGGATTTGACCTTTATCATTTGGAGTTGTTTCCTTAGGCTTTATTTGATGTGTTTGAGTTGCTTTTGGCTAGTTTCGAGCCGTTCAGAGGTCGGTATGCGTGAGATGGCATTTTTGGAGCATCGCTTGGCTTTCACGGCATTGGAATTCGCTTGTTCAAGGTAAGTAAATCTTCTAAACTTGGTGTTGAGGGTATGAAACCCCGAATTATGTGTTATGTGATTGGTGTTGAGGTGACGCACATACTAGGTGACGGGCTTTATGGGCGTGCACCATGTAAATTGTAATTTTGTTATTTCTGTGGTACGGTTTAGTTACCCGATCTTACTTGTAACCATGTAATTTCTACGTATTTGAGCTATTGAGCTGTGATACATGCTAGAATCCATGTCTCGGCAACATGCTCCTCCTGGTGGGAGCCACTGATGTCATTTCTGCTATTGAGCGTGAGTTATCTGCTTTCATTATATTACATACTCAGTCATATGCATTCATATGCATATCATACCTTAGTTTTTGTTACTATTTATTGATACATCACATCGTTATTTTTGGGCTAGTTTTTCATGACATTGAGAGCCCGAGACTGGAGAGATTGAAGACTAAGTGAGGCCGAGAGCCTGATTGTGAGGATATTTATAGAATTGGGATGCACGCCACATCATGTTTCATTGATTTTATGCCGTGATTGGTTTTATATAGCGCTTGGGCTGAAGGAGCCCCTTCGGAGTCTGTACACACCCCAGTAAGCGCTGATACCTACTAAGTGCGAGTGCCGAGTGATTTGGGAGGAGTGAGTGGTTGGGAGGACTGAGTGAATGAGAGGACTGAGTGAATTGATACTCTATGAGTATCCATATGGTCTTTATCATTGATTCGTATAGCATTTGGCATGCACACTTGACTTACAGGCATAGAGATGCATTTTTCCTCATGCTGTATTGTATCACGTTATTCATGACTTCTCACATAACATAGCATATGGGCATAGAGAGGCATTTTACTCTTGCTATTTGAAAGGAAATATGAAACATCATATTTATTTTTAAAAGGATTTTTGGGAAAATTACTGTTTTCAAGTTTACTCATATTTTCGACGATTTCAGTAAAAGATTTGGGTTTTCACTTATATACTTGAAAAACGGAACTAATTTCTAGGAAACTATGAATAAGCTGTGCATTTCATCTCTGAATTACTTCTTTTATCACTTGCTTTACGTAGTTATGAACTGTTGTTGGATATTGGTATTGGACCCGGACTTTGTTCTAGCTAGTCATTATTTTCAACCTAAGGTTATGTTTGTTACTTATTGAGTACATAGGGTCCATTGTACTCATACTATACTTTTGCACCTTGCGTGTAGATGTTGGCTACGGACGTTGCTGAGACCGACGAGAGCTGGATTTGAAGATGTACCTACGCTCCAGTTGTAGTTGCCTCTTGTTCATGGTAGTCTTAGAATGAATAAATCTGTTTATGTACTCTTCGAACAAATACTGTATTTAATTCTTACCAGCTTTGTAAACTCTATTTTTAGAAGCTCATGATTTGTATTACTAGTCACAGGGAAAATTCTTGTATTAATGTAATGAGCCGACCGGTTGTTTATGAGGTGTAGCCCCGTTTTTCCCATTTCTGCTTCCTTTTGTATTCTTCTGCTATATTTTATCATATCGCGTGGGTTAATTCAGGTTCGAAGTGGTTTCGAAGTGGAATGAGACACTTAGTCTCCTATATAGAAGTTTAAGTTGGAAAAAAAGTCAACTGAATGTTGACTTATGAGTAAACGGTCTCTGATTTTAATTTTAATGGTTCAGTTAGCTCCGTTAGGTGATTTTGGCCATAAGAGCATGTCCGGAATGTAAATTGGAGGCCCATGGTAGAATTAGGCTTGAATTGGCGAAAGTTGGTGATTTTAATCGGCAGTGGAAATTTTGATATCGGGGTAGGAATAGAAATTCGGAAGTTGGATTAGGTTCGTAGTATCATTTGTTACGTGTGTGCAAAATTTCAAGTCATTCGAATGAGGTTTGGTAGGTTTCGGCATCGTTTGTGGACTTTGGAAGTTTAGAAGTTCTTAGGCTTGAATCTGAGGGTAATTTGGTGTTTCGAATTTTTTGAGTGTCTTGAAGGTTCTACTAAGTTTGTATGTTGATATATGACTTGTTGGTATTTTTGGTTGAGGCCTTGAGGGCTTCGGGTGAGTTGCGGGTTGTTATCGGATCAATTCTTGACTTTAAAAGTTGGCAGATTTCTGGTGTCAGCTGTATCTGGTGTAGGAAATGTGGACCGCGGAGGTATTATACGGCCATAGTGGAATTATGTGGGTCGGGGAAGAGGAAATGCATCTGCGGTGGATTTTATGCGGACCGCGAAAGGTATGGTTGAGGGTCCATGGCCGCGGAAGAATTATGCGGACCGCGATGAGGAGTCCGCATCGCAGAGTAGGATTTTGGCTTGATTGAGGTAAGTAATCTTTCCAAACCTGGTTATGAGGGTTCGAAACCCTGAACTATATACTATGTGATTGGTATTGAGGTGACGCACATGCCAAGTGATAATCATATGATTAAGTAAATGTGTTGTGAAAACATGCTAGATATCCTACTAGGGCTTTACACCGATACTGTTGAGACCCGAGTGGTCTTTTCTTGATGTCATATCATTATCTTCATTGATATTTTATACTCAGTCATGTTCATGCATTAGCATACCATGATTCAGTCTCAGTTTTTATTATTTGGCACATCATATCATTGTTTCAGGCTAATTTCATGGCATTGTGAGCCCCGTGTATGTGAGACTGGAGAGTGATAACTGAGTGAGGCCGAGAGCCTGATTATGACTGATAGTTATGGGATCAGGTTGCATGCCGCAGCAGTTATGCTGATGGTTATGATAGGGTTGGGCTGAAGGAGCCCCTCCAGAGTTTATAGCACACCCCTAGTGAGCGCAAATGATATTTTGAGGGATGGATCTTCCCTAGTCATGGATCTTGTCCGAAGTATTTATACATTGAGATGGATCTTCTCCATAGGTCCGGATACATATACAGTACCGAGTGGTTGAGCACTTGAGAGTGGAGGTACATGGTACATTTTCATGCATTCTGTGCATTGGCACTTAGTGATAAGCTGAGATTATTACTTTACATTATTCAAACTTGCATTCACTTTACTGATTGAGTTGAATACTTGAATGTAAAGCATGCCTACTTTACTGCATAGTTCAATTTTGTTTATCTGTTGAGGTTTAGTCCGTCACTACATATCAGTCTATAGTTTGGACCTATTACTTATTGAGTTGGTGTACTCACGTTACCCCATGCACCTTGTATGCAGATCCAGGTATCTTGGGCCACGGTAGCGGTTGCTGATCATTTCAGTTGTGGACTTTCCTTGGAGATAGCGAGGTAGCTGCCTAGCGATCGCAGTCCCGCCTTTCTCCTTCCTTATCTTCCTCTTAGTGTATTGTTGGCTACTTCTCAGAATATATTAGTCTTGCTATATTTCAGAATAGTTGTAGTATTTTCTCATGACTTAGTGACACCTGAGGTCGGGCTTTTATTTTCGCATTTGTTTTGGTTTTTATCTTCGAGTTTATATCTTTGCAAAATTTCAGTTTGGAAAAGGCTATTATCTAACTTTTAATGAAATATCAAATTGTTTAAGAGTGTGTTGGCTTGCCTGGTTTAACGATAGGCGACATCACGATCGGGTTGGTTTTAGGGTCGTGACAAGTTAGTATCAAAGCCTAGGTTACATAGGTCTCATTGGTCATGAAAGGGTTTAGTAGAGTTTTGCGGATTGGTACGGAGACGTCTGTACTTATCTTCGAGAGGCTAAAGAAACTTTAGGAAAATTTCACATTCTTGAATTCTTGTCATGCGAATCTGTTGATTCTGGTAACTAAACCTCTATTATTCTATTCTCTCACAGATGGTGAGGACACATACCACTGGTCAGGACGGACGGCCACCAGTACCACCAGTTAGGGCCACTAGAGGTCAAGGTCGTGGTAGGGGATAGGGGTGTAGCCCGCACAATAGCTAGGGCAGCACCTACAGATCTACCAGCCGCCCCAGTTCATGATCAGGTCCTAGTTGTGGATGCTCCAACGGGACCAGCTTAGGAATCGGTTGTGCCTATTGTTATCCCAGGTCTTTAGGAGACCTTAGCTTAGATCTTGACCATGTGCACCAGTCTTACTCAGGCGGTTGCCATTTCTGCTACAACAGCTACTTCCCAGGATGGGAGAGGCACTTAAACTCCCGCCGCTCGCACACTTGAGCAGGTTGTTAAGGGACTTCAGACATCGGGGGCACCTCAAGCCTAGCCGGTTACAACTGCTCAGGACTATGTAGCTCATGTTATGCTAGAGGATGAGCAGCGCACATTGGAGAGGTTTGTAAGACTCTAGCCTCCGTAATTTAGTGGTGCTGAGGGTGAGGATGCACAGGGTTTCATAGACAAGATCAGAGGACGCTTCAGATCGCAGGAATTTTGGAGACCAGTGGGGTCTCATTCACTACTTTCCAGTTCTCTGGGGCTGCACATAGCTGGTGGGAGGCTTATAAGAGGCATAGGCCGGTTGGCGCAATGCCCCTTACTTGGCAGCAATTCTCCTTTCTCTTTCTTGAGAAGTTTGTACCTGAGTCCCGCAAAGAGGAGCTGTGTAGGAAGTTTGAGCAACTTTGCCAAGGTAATATGTCTATTACGCAGTATGAGATTAGGTTCTCCGAGTTAGCTCGTCATGTGGTCTGGTTGGTTCCTACATACTGAGAGAGGATTAGGAGGTTTATAGATGGCCTCGGTTTTCATCTTTGGTTGCTTATGACAAGAAAGAGGGTTTTTGGTGCCACTTTTGATGAGGTTGTTGACATTGCTCGATAGATTGAGATAGTTCGTGGTCAGGAGAGGATTGAGAGAGAGGACAAGAGCTCTTGTAGTTAGGGTGGATTCAATGGTGCTCTTTATGGGGGTCAGTTCCAGCACGATAGAGGTCGTCCATTCAGACATGCTCAGTCAGCTCGCCTAGTTCACCGTGGTGCATCACTGGCCATGGTTCTCATAGTTCACATCAGGGTCACTCATCTCTCAGTGCCCTTCCAGATCAGAGTTCAAATCATGCACCATCCACTTAGGTTTCATCTATACCCGATTCTTCTAATAGGTATCTCGGTGCTCGGGGCTCCATTTAATCCCTACAGCCATTTACTGGGAGAGGTTGCTTTGTGTGTGGAGATTTGGGTCATATCAAGAGGTTCCGTCCCCGCCATATGGGAGGTTCGTCGCTGTAGAGGAGTCAACCTTCAACTTCAGCACCAGTTACTTCCCACCCGCCCAGCCAGCTCGGGGTGGAGGTCAGTCAGCTAGGGGTCACCCTAGAGGGGTAGACCGATCAGATGGCGGTCATGCCCATTTCTATGCACTCACTGCCAGACCAGATGTTATTGCTTTAGATGTCGTGATCACATGTATTATCTCAGTTTGCCACAGGGATGCCTCTATATTATTTGATAGTGGTTCCACTTTTTCCTATGTGTCGTCATATTTTGCTCATTATTTGGCCTCGCGAGTCTCTTGTTTCATCTGTTCATGTATCTACTCCTGTGGGCGATACTATTATTGTGGACCGCGTGTATCGGTCTTGTGTTGTGGCCATTGGGGGTTTGGAGACCCGAGTAGACCTTTTGCTGCTCAGTATGGTTGATTTTTATACAATATTGGGCATGGATTGGTTGTCTCCGTGTCATGCTATTTTTGATTGTCACGCTAAGACGATGACGTTGACTATGCTTGGGGTGCCATGGATTGAGTGGCGAGGTTCGTCGGATTATGTTCCCAACAGGGTGGTTTCGCACTTGAAGGCCCAGCGGATGGTTGGGAAGGGTTGTCTTTCTTATTTGGCCTTTGTGAGGGATGTCAGTGCAGAGACTCCTAGTATTGATTTGGTTCTAGTGGTGAGAGATTTCCTGGATGTATTTCATGCAGACCAGCTGGGCATATCGCCAGATAGGGATATTGATTTCAGTATTGATTTTGTGTCGGGCACTCAGCCCAATTCTACTCCACCGTATCGTATGGCACCAGCGGAATTGAAGGAATTGAAGGAGCAGCTTCAGGAACTCCTTGATAAGGGGTTTATTCGCCCTAGTGTGTTACCTTGGGATGCACCTATTCTATTTATAAAGAAGAAGGATGGTTCCATGAGGATGTGCATTGATTACAGGCAATTGAACAAGGAAATAGTCAAGAACAAGTATCCTCTTCCTTGTATAGATGATCGGTTTGACCAGCTTCGGGAGCGAGGGTATTCTCCAAGATCGATCTGTGGTCCGGCTATCATTAACTAAAAGATTAGGGACTCAAACATTTTTAAGACAGCCTTCAAGACCAGATATGGCCATTATAAGTTCCTCGTGATGTCTTTTGGGCTAACCAATGCCCCAACAACGTTCATGCATTTGATGTACAATGTTTTTCGGCCTTATCTTGGCTCGTTTATTATGATATTTATTGATGATATCCTAGTGTATTCTTGTAGCTAGGAGGAGCATGCCGAGCATTTGAGAGTTTTGTTATAGCGGCTGAGGGAGGAGAAGCTTTATGTCAAATTCTCCTAGTGTGATTTTTGGCTTAGTTCAGTGGCGTTCTTGGGGCACGTGGTGTCTAGTGAGGGTATTCAGGTTGTTCCGAAGAAGATAGAGGAAATCCAGAGCTGGCCTAGACCGTCCTCAGCCACAGAGATCCATAGCGTCCTTCGTTTGGTGAGTTATTACCGTTGGTTCGTTCAGGGATTTCCATCTATTGCATCACCCTTGGCCAAATTGCCCCAAAAGGGTGCTCTTTTCAAGTGGTCGAACTAGTGTAAGACGAGCTTTCAGAAGCTCAAGACTGCCTTCACAACCGCTCCGGTGTTAGTTCTGCCACCAGCTTCAGACTCTTATACGGTATATTGTGATGCCTCTCGGGTCGACTTTGGGTGCATTCTGATGCAGGACGGCAGAGTGATTGTTTATGCTTATCGTCAGTTGAAGCCCCATGAGAAGAACTACCATGTTCATGATTTGGAATTGGCTTCCATTGTTCACGCGTTGAAGATTTGGAGGCATTATCTCTATGGTGTGTCTTGTGAGGTGTTTACCGATCATCGTAGCCTCTAGAACTTGTTAAAATTGAAGGATCTCAATTTGAGGCGGCGGAGATGGTTGGAGCTGCTAAAGGACTATGATATTGCTATTTTGTACCATTCGGGAAAGGTCAATTGGTGGCCGATGCCTTAAGTAGAAAGGCAGTGAGTATGGGTTGTCTTGCATTCCTTCCTATTGGTGTGAGACCTCTTGCAGTGAATATTCAGGCCTTGGCCAATCGGTTCATGAGGTTGGATATTTCGGAGCCCAGTCGAGTTCTAGCTTGTGTGGTTTCTCGGTCTTCCCTATTTCACCGCATCAGAGAGCGCTAGTATGATGATCCTAATTTGTTAGTCTATAAAGACAGAGTTCAGCACGGTGATGCCAGAGATGTGAGTATTGGTGATGACGGGATATTGAGGATGTAGGCCCGGATATGCATGTCCAATGTAGATGGGCTTTAGGAGTTGCTTCTGGAGGAGGCCCATAGCTCACGTTACTCAATCCACCCAGGTGCCGCTAAGATGTATCAGGATTTGAGGTAGCACTATTGGTAGAGGCAGATGAAGAATGATTTTGTTGGGTTTGTGACTCAGTGTCTCAACTGTTAGCAGGTTAAGTATGAGCATCAAAGACCGGGCGTATTGCCCCAGAGGATAGATATTCCGGAGCGGAAGTGGAAGAAGATCATCATGGACTTTGTAATTGGATCCTATAGACTCCGAGGAAGTTCAATGCTATTTGGGTTATTGTGGATCGGTTGACCAAGTCCTCGCACTTTATTCCTGTGTGTACTACTTATTCTTCAGAGCTGTTAGCTAAGATTTATATACAAGAGATTGTTCCAATGCATGGTATCCTAGTTTCCATTATTTTAGACAAAGATACTCAGTTTACATCACAGTTTTGGAGGGCCGTGCAGCGAGAATTGGGTACTCAGATTTAGTTGAGCACAGCTTTTCACCCTCAGACGGACGTATAGTCTGAGCGCACTATTCAGATATTAGAGGACATGTTGCACACTTGTGTTATTGATTTCAGGGGTTCATAGGACCAGTTTTTGCCACTCATGGAGTTTGCTTACAATAACAGTTATCAATCGAGTATTCAGATAGCTCTGTATGAGGCTTTATATGGGAGACGTTGAAGATCTCCAGTAGGTTAGTTTGAGCCAGGCGAGGCTAGACTCTTGGGTATAGACTTGGTTCAGGATGCTTTAGATAAGGTGAAATTGATTCAGGAGCGACTTCGCATGGCACAACATAGGAAGAAAAGCTATGCTGGCAGAGAGGTTCGTGATGTGTCTTATATGGTTGGGGAGAATGTCCTACTGAAGGTTTCACCCATGAAGTGTGTTATGAGATTTGGGAAGAAGGGCAAGTTGAGCCCTCGGTTCATTGGACCTTTTGAGGTGCTCTTGGAGGATTAGGGAGGTGGCTTGTGAGCTTGCTTTGCAACCTAGCTTGACGGGTGTGCATCCGACATTTCATGTTTTTGTGCTCCGAAAGTATATCGACAATCCGTCTCATATCTTGGATTTCATTACGGTTCAGTTAGATAGTGATTTGACTTATGATGTGGAGCTAGTGGCCATTTTGGAGCAACGGGTCCGAAAGTTGAGATCAAAGGATATAGCTTCAGTGAAAGTGCAGTAAAGAGGTCAGCCCATGGAGGAGGCTACTTGGGAGACCGAGCGGGATATACGAAGCACATATCCACAGCTATTCGAGTCTTCCGGTATGTTTCTAGACTCGTTCGAGAACGAATGTGTGTTTAAGAGGGGGAGGATATAACTACCTGGTTGGTCGTTTTATGAGTTATAGCCCTGTTTCCCTCATTTTTGCTTCCTTTTGTATTCTTCACCTTTATTTTAACATATCGCATGGGTTGATTCGGGTTCAGAGTAGTTTCGGAGTAGAATAAGACACTTAATCTCCTATTTAGAAGTTTAAGTTGGAATAACATGTCAACCGGATGTTGACTTGTGAGTAAACAGTCTCGGATTTAAATTTTGATGGTTCTGTTAGCTCCGTTAGGTAATCTTGGACTTAGGAGCACGTCCGGAATGTAAATTTGAGGCCCATGGCAGAATTAGACTTGAATTGGGGAAAGTTGGAAAATTAGCGATTTTGATTGATAGTGAAAATTTTGATATCAGGGTCGGAATGGAAATTCAGAAGATGGAGTAGGTTCGTAGTATCATTTGTAATGTGTGTACAAAATTTCAGGTCATTCGGTCGAGGTTTGGTAGGTTTCGGCATCGTTTGTAGAGTTTGGAAGTTTAGAAGTTCTTAGGCTTGAATTCGAAAGTAATTTGGTGTTTCTATATTGTTTTGAGTGTTCTGGAGATTAAACTAAGTTCGTATGTTAATATATGACTTATTGGTATGTTTGGTTGAGGTCCCGAGGGACTCGGATCAATTTTGGGTAGTTATCAGATCAATTCCTTGGCTTTAAAAGTTGGCAGATTTCTGGTGTCAGCTGTATCTGGTGTAGGAAGGGCGGATCGCACAAAATTGGCACAGACTGCGGAGGTATTATGCGGCCGCAAACCTTGAACCATACCTTCCGTGGTCCGCATAAAATCCACCGCAGCCGCATTCCCTCTTCCGCGGTGGGGGTGACTGAAAAGAAATAAACTGAAATCTAAAAAAAAATCTTATTGGAGAGGGGGCCGGGGTAGGCAGTATAAGTGGGAGTTGGGGTTAGATATGAGAGTAGGTGGAGTTCTTGTAAAATATTTTCCTAACTTTTTCTAGGGAAGTTATTTTTCTAAAATGTGATATTTAAGAAAATACATTACAAACTGTTTTGTGCAACCAAACAGTGAAAAATGGGAAAATATTTACCCGTCACACCAAATACACCTATAATCAATTACATGCATTCAAAAACTTGGTAAGAAATTCGCGAATCGAAGTGGAATATAAAGCAACGCCACTTTAGAGAAACATAGCGGCAAAAATGAAGCTTCATTTGTTTGAGATTCGACAAATCAGTCGAAAATTACGTTATAGAAACAAAAGAAAATTCTAGACGAACAATGAGAGGAGAGTTTGACAGAGAGAGTCGAACAGCGAGTGGAGAGTTTAAGAACAGAGTTAAGCGTGTGTTACTTATATTCATGAAAATAAGCAAGAATAACGTTTAATTTCAACTAGAAAATCTATAAATGTAAAGAATAAATCTGTAAATCGAGAATTTTCAAGTAGGAATATATACAATTTGATTTTCAGCAAAATTTTATATACTAGAAGTTACTACTGTAAAATGGATTTAAGGAGAGAAGATGGCGAAGCTTACCGTGAAGAGGAGAACAAACCCTAAGACTAATTCACTAGAGAGGTGCAGAGAACTCAAAATAGCAGTAACGAGAGGCAATCCAGGTCGTTTCACTATAATTAGAGAGAGGACATGGGAGTGGGAGTGAGAATGGGTTTTGGGGGGGGGGGGGGGGGGGACTTTGAAAATTTTTTTGCGATTTCTTTTTTAATTACTAAATATTATGTAGGAATGGTATACTTTTAACGGCAAGATATTTAGTAGGAATGGTATAGTTTTAACAGCAAGATATTTTTCCGTTGCTGAATAAAAACTTTACTTTAACGTTCAGAATAATTCCTGGCCGCTAGAAGTATACTTATAACAACCGATTTCATGTCCTTTCGTAAAATAGTGGTTGCTGAAGATTAAATTTCTTGTAGTGTGGTGAAGTACCGGACGAAAAAATTAATAGACTAAGAAAAGAGTTGGAAGGAGTGACAACAATAACAAAGTCACATTCTTGTAAGCAAGACGGTCCACCATCTCTAACACCCCAAGATATAACTGGAAGGGAAAATAACTTTCACGTCATGGTGGAGCATAAGCTACTGGAGATAGATAGAGGTGGCGCAAGAGTTGCAGGTATTTACGACAAGTGTGGCTTTGATCCATATAGCTACAAAGTTAGTTGCTAGAAAGATTGATAATTATCCGAGAACAAAAGGGTGATATTCTTAAGAGATTGGATGTGCTTTTTGACAAATGTGTTTCAAGAGCGGGATGTAGAATTAAGAAAATAATTGGCTGAGCAGAAGAGAAAAAAGTGGAGAAGCTTGATCTTTACATAGTTGTTGACAGGAAGAAGAAGAATAAGAAGAAAGCTTACTTTGACTGGATCAATAATGAGACACAGAACCATATATGGGTTATTACGTGGACTGCGATTGGAAATGGCTCAAAATTTTGATCACACTTGGCACTCGGTTATAAGGCAATGTAACTTCCTATTAGTCAAATGCATATAATACTAGGTGTTTATGTTTGTTTTATATGCATAATTTCTTTTCTTTGAAGCACATTTCTGAAATAACTTCGCTGACACGGAGTCATAATATATATTACGCTGAGTACTATGATCCTACAGACGTCATTGTTGATGTAGAGTATTGTGAATCACTGGTGGGAATATATGATGAACTATAATTTCCAGTAAAGTAAAAGAGAACGCTATTTAAGCTTTGATAGAGGACCATCAATTCAATTAGAAGATTATGAGCTATGTGTTAGGCAGGAATGGCAATTGAGGCAGGGCCGGGCAGGGATAACCTTAAATAGGAAGGGAAGGGAAAGATTTTAATGGTACAGGCGGGGCAGGATTGGGGAAAGTGTTATTTTTAAAAAAATTTAATAGGGCAGGATAGAGTAGGGCACATATGAGTTAATAGCTGGGTCCGTAAAAATATGTTAGACCCGTGTACTTTTATTATATTCCCCGAAATCTGAAATCCCCAAACGCTCAAACCCAATTCCCAAACTCAGAAACTCTCCTGCAATTCTTCTTCCTCTTTGACCTTCTTTGATTCTTCTTCCTCCGGGCTCGGGGCAAACTTTTCTCCAGCAAATCCAGGTAATGCTCTCGATTTCTCTTTCTCTCAACTTCTTACTTCACAACTTCTATTGAATATGAAATACAAGGTTGAATGTGTATTATCAATTGAAATACAGGTTAACCTCACAAATTTTCAACTTTCATATACTTTCTCCTGCTGACTTGGGATCATTTTATTTCTTGTTTTGCTCGGTAATTAGCAAAGATCTTTTTTGGTTATGTATTCATACTTTTGCGAATTAAAACTGATTTTTAACTTTCTAATTAATCATAGCATCCCTAACATTTAATTCCACTGTTCAACAGGATCAGTGATTCTGAAGACTCACTTTGGTGGATTCTTCAGTCAATTTGAACGATACAAATCAGGGGAAAGGAAATGTTTTGAACGATAAATTTACGAATAGTTACAGTCTCTTCGATCTGATTCTCCTGTAATTGTGTTTCTAAGTATTAGCCTTTAGTGATACTTCTTATCTTTGTTTTACTAGATAATCATGGCATCTTAATATGAAGAGAATCTGCCGGCTTCATCTTCTAATGCTATTTCCTTAGACAATGAGAATCAAAGGCCGTTAGAATCTGATGAAGTTGTTGAAAAGGGAAAAATGAGATATTCCATAGCATGGAATCATTTTGACCCGATAAAGTTTAATGGTATTCCATATGGTGTTTGTAAGTATTGAAATCGCCGATATAAAAATGCTAGAAATTGTGGTACAAAATCTATGTTAGATCACATACCTCAGTGTCCTAATAGGCCAAGAGATGTACAAAATAAGGGTGATACTATGGGGTTATTTTGATCAAGATGTTTCACGTAAACTACTTGCAAATGCTATTATTTTACACGAGTATCCACTCTCTATTGTTGATCATGTGGGATTTAGGAACTTTGTTGCGAGTCTCCAGCCTATATTTAGGATGGTTTCCAGAAACAATCAAGAATGACATAATGAAATTTTTTGACAAATTTAAATCGCAAACTTTTAAGTTGGAGGAGAAAGTCACGAGTAGAATTTCAATAACAATCGATATGTGGACTTCCAATAGTAACAAAAAAGGGTTCATGGCTATTGCTGGTCATTTCATTGATGGTTCAAGGGGGCTTCAAATATTCAGAGATTTGCTTATGTCCTTGCTCCACATGATAAAGATGCTTTGTGTGGTGCTTTGGTTAATTGTTTGTTTTATTGGATTCTTGAAAGAAAAATATCAACTATCATAGTTGATAATTCTATCACAAACAATGCTATGATTTGTATATGGTTAAAATCGGGCCCACCTGATTTTACTGATTAACCGAGACCAGAGTGATGGATCGAAGGTTGATCCCATAATAGATCGAATCGCGACATGAAGATGAGATATCGAGTTCAGAATTTGAGGTACCTGTCGAGATCAAGACTAGCAGTGATCGAGGCCAAATGAGACAGGCATCAAGCAAGACCGAAGATAACATAATAATAGAAAGGCGAAATATCCGTGACTGGTCGAAGATCATGGCGAAAATCTCAGAATGGATTGAATCAAGAGCGGTTGTTTAATAATAATGGGATTTCATTACGTAGCTAGAATTGTACCATAAGTAGAATTCTTCTAATATATAAAGGGGAGTTCTAATAATTTGTAACGCACGTTATTCACACATATAAAAGCAATATAACACTCTCTCTCGCTTATACTCTCTTGTTCATCAATTTACTTTCTACTTCATCATTTTAGTATCAGTCAGCTCTAAGGCACACTAGCTCGAGGGCTGAATTGCATTCGAACGCTGGTTCGCTCTAATTTATCGTCAATTTATGTTATATATCATCGCATTTATCAATTGATAATAGGTGAAATCACGTATCTTTAAAATTACATTATAAGTTTAATTGTTATCCGATTTTAAGGGTAAACAGTTTGGCGCCCACCGTGTGGCTAAAAATAATAGTGATTACCTGGTATTGATTCTCATAGCACACACTATTTTTTTTAAGCAAATCCACTAGGCGAGGTTCCTAGGACTGCTTTTTGTATATATAATCAAAAAACAAAAACAAAGTAGCATGTAGTCTTACCATGAGTAAGTCCATAAGATATGTATAGTACATAGAACGTATTACCAAACTTGGATTTTGAGGCCCAATACTGATATTACATTCTCAACTATAAATTATGCTAAATCACGTTAAACATATAAAAACTAGCCTATTACAATGGTATCTACATGCTGAATTTTGATTGTCGTTATAGCCTATGTTCTCGAAACACACACTACTTTACGCTTGTTCTCGTAAGTATTTTTGATTTCAGGATCAGCATGTTGAACTCACAAGTAGTATCCAGACAAACCAACAATGACCTTGGTTTTCATGGAGAAAACGACAATGCGCTAGGGATCGAAGTGCCTCAGGATGGCCTCGAGGGAGTACCAATTGCAAACTCCGTCGATGTCAGTTGTAGCGTACCCAGGGAAGTTCGACCATGTGATCGAGGTATGCATGGCGGAGAAGATGGTGGAGTCAGCCTCCAACTGATATTTGAAATGTTACAGGCCCAACAAGCTGTTATAGCACAACTACAAAATCGGCACCGAGCACCAAGTGGGGTCGAACCCGAGCTCTCAACAGAAGTTGTTCACAGGGATCCAACAGTAGATCACTACACATCGACTAAGCTTGGACACGAAGTTCCACCCAGTAAAACTAAACAGAAAGCCATATTCCGAGGTAAAGCATGCATTCATCAAGATGAGGTAACCAAATTTCGCAAAATAGGATCCATTCGGGAGGTAAAGTATCCTGAATTGTTAGGAAGCGTAGTTGTAGTCCCTAGGAAGGGAAATAAACTAAGAATGTGCGTAGACTATAAGGATTTAAGCAAGGCCTGCCCTAAGGATTCTTTCTCTTTGTCGAATATCGATCGCATGATTGATGCCACGACTGGCCACGAGATCCTCAGTTTTCTCGATGCCTACTCTGGGTAAAATAAAACACAATTGAACCCAGATGATCAGGAAAGACTTCGTTCTTCACTAAATACGGCACCTATTGTTATAACGTTATACCATTTGGACTAAAAAATGATGGTACTACTTATCAACGCCTAGTAAATCGATGTTTGAAGAACAAATAGGTAAATTAATGGAAGTTTATATTCCTGGCATGTTAGTTAAGTCCCTACGAGCAGAGGACCATTTGAAACATTTGTAGGGGGCCTTCCACATAATAAGAAAGTACAACATGAAGCTCAACTCGGAGAAATGTGCATTCGGGGTCAGTTCGAGAAAGTTCCTCGACTTTATAGCATCAAATCGGGGGATCGAGATAAATCCCAATAAAATCAAGGCCATCGAAGACATCACAGTCATGGATAATGTCAAGGCCGTACAAAGGTTAACAAGATGCACAGCCTCCCTAGGTCGATTCATTTCAAGGTCCTCATATAGGATCCACCGGTTCTTCTTACTACTTAAGAAGAAGAGCAATTTCACTTAGACCTCGGAGTGTCAACAAGACTTAGAAGAACTACAACGATACATGTCGAGCTCGCCATTACTTCACACCCTGAAAGCGGACAAACAACTTTACTTATACTTAGCAGTCTCAGAGATAGGGGTAAGTGGGTTCTTAGTTCGAGAAGAGCAAGGTATGCAATTCCCTATTTATTATGTCAGTCGAACAACCCGATACCCAAACTTAGAAAAATTAGTGCTTGCTTTGATATGTGCATCTACCAAATTAAAACCATATTTTCATTGTCACCCAATTTGTGTTGTGACCACCTATCCCCTTCACAACATTTCACACAAGCCAGAACTCTTAGGTCGATGGGCCAAACGGGTCATCGGGATCAACGGGTACGATATCTAGTATCAACACCGAACGACCATCAAGTCTCAAATCTTAGCAGACTCGGTGGCCGACTTCACGCCAGCCCTCGTACCCGAGGTCGAAAAGGAAATATTATTAAAATTGGGTACATCATTAGGGGTATGGACCCTCTTCATAGACGGTGCTTCAAACGTGAAGGGGTCTGGGCTAAGCATCGTTTTGAAGCCGCCCATAGGTAATACAATTAGACAGTCTATCAAAAATCCAAAACTAACTAACAATGAGGCCGAGTATGAGGCCATGATTGCATGTCTCGAGCTAGATATGAGTTTTGGAACACATTAGCAATTAACCCAAAAAGAAATAAGCAGTAATTAAAATTGAGCAGATATAAAATGCGGAAGTGTTATAATAGTTCAAAATACTCCAATACATGTCTACCCCAATGATCTGGTGTCACAATTTCACGAACATCTACGAGTTTTTACAAATACTAGTTTACAAAGAAAAATACAATTGTTCTCGAAATGAAAAGAGACAGTATAGTTAAAACATAAGGAAGGGAACTCCGGAGTCTGGAACGCCGGTAGATCTACCTCGGGTCTCCTATGGACTGAAGGCAGCAACCCACGATCTACTCACGAGGTCCAGCACCAAAATCTGCACAGAAAGTGCAGAGTGCAGTATCAGTACAACCGATCCCATGTACTGGTAAGTGTCGAGCTTAACCTTGGCGAAGTAGTAACGAGGCTAGGACACGACAACCATATAAACATATGCAGTTAAATCATATACGATAAGCAATAATAACAAAAATTTAATAGATAAAGACGGGAAAAGGGGGGAAACATGCTGAGGGGGATATCAAGTTATGACAATAATAAAGTAAAGCAACATGGTAATATCAAACTTGAACAACGGAAATGATAACATAGTAACGAGTACACGGTATCACCCTTCATGCTTTTACTCTCGTCCTCACCATAGAAATCAATAGAAACGGCACGACATCACCTTTCGTGCTTTTTTTCTCTCATAATCATGGAACGACATCACCCTTCGTGCTTTTACTCTCAATAATGTGGCATGGAATCACCCTTCGTGCATTGACACTCGCTCACAATATCATGCACGGCATCACCCTTCGTGCTTTACACTCTTCCTCACCCAAACAATAGAAATAACAACATCCTGGCAGGGGAATCAACAATAGAAACAATAACATCCAGGCAAGGGAATCAACAATAGAAACAATAACATCCATGCAAGGGAATCAACTATAACCATCCTTGTTTCAACAGTTACTTCACAAAATAAACCCCAACTTGAGCCAATACTCGATAATGGTTAATTATTAAGAATTTATCATAAGTCTTGTTTCACAGTGATAATCATCCATTTTAAGCATGAACAGTACATAATAAAAGTCACAACAATCATAGTATAAGACTCACAATCATACTTGACACCAAAGTATAGATACTAGTCAACTCACCTATACGTCATACTCCATACTAACTTGTAGAAAATAAGACATAACACCTAATTCCTCAAGCTAAGGTAAGAACAAACACTTACCTCGATTCCACGGCCAAACTCAAGCCTCAAATACCGCTTTTCCCTTAATTTCCACTTCCAATCCGCTTGTATCTAGCCATAATTAACTTATTAACATTAATTGAAGCCAAAGAAACTAATTCAAATGAAAAATTGCAGATTTTCCAACATTCTTCCAAAAAAGTCAAAACCCGACCACGGGCTCACTTGGTCAAAACTCAAAGTTCGAACCAAAACTCGTTCACTCAGTCACCCACTAGCCCAAATATATAATTAACTTCCGAATCTGGCCCCAAACCAAGGTCTAAATCCCCAAATTTGTAAAATCTCCAATTCTCCTAAAATCCCTAATTTCTACCCTTGAAGAACAAGATTTAGGCCTAGAAATCTAATGCCTGTTGAGTGAAAGTGAAAGAAATGAGTTTAAGAACACAAAAGTATGATTTGGTGATGAAATCCCTCTTCAAAAATTGCCCAAAGTCAGATTCTATGGAAGAAGGTATGAAATTATGGCATTTTCCCGACTTAGGTTCTGTTTTTAATTCGCTGGACAAGTCTTCTTCGCGTTCGCGAGAAGCCTATCGCATTCACGAAGCATTGGCTAGAGGAGCCTTCACGTTCACGAGATATTGTACGCGTTCGTAAAGGTTCACCCCCCTGACTTTCGCGTTCGCGAGCCATTCGCCGCGTTTGCGTAGAGTATTTCCCCCTCCCCAGGCCCCTGCCAAAAATGGCCTTCGCGTTCGCGATAGCCAGGTCGCGTCCGCGAAGGGTAATGCCCCCAACGCTCCGCGTTCACAACCTGTGCCTCGCGTTCGCGTAGAAGGAAATTGACCTCAGACTAAGTTACTCTTCGCGTTCGCGAGGGTTCTTTCGCAGACGTGAAGAACAAAGTATCAGAACACCAGAAGCAGCAATACAGCAGAAGTTCTTAAGTCGAAAACATCCCGAAACCTATCCGGCACTCACCCGAGCCTTCAAGGCTCCAAACCAAACATGCACACAAGTCTAAAACATCATACAAACTTATTTGTGCGATCAAATCGCCAAAATAACACCTAGAACTACGAATTTAGCATCAAAATCAAAAAAAATATCAAGAACTCTTAAAGTTTCCATTTTCACTACCGAGGGTCCGAATCACGTCATATAAAATCCGTTTCTTACCAAGTTTTACAGACATAACTTAAATGCCATATTAAACCTGTACCGGGCTCCGGAACCAAAATATGGGCCCGATACCATCAAATTCAAACATCGCTAAATTTCCAAAAACTCTTATATTTTTAGTCAAATAATTTTTTTCAAAAGTTTATTTCTCGGGCTAGGGACCTCGAAATTCAGTTTCGGGCATACGCCCAAGTCTCATATTTATCTACGGACTACCTGGGACTGTCGAATCACGGGTCTGGGTCCGTTTACCCAAAAATGTTGACCGAAGTCAACTTAAATTCAATTTCAATGGCAAAATTAGCATTTTTCTCAAATTTTCACATAAAGGTTTTTCGGATATACGCCAGTACTGTGCACGCAAATTGAGGTGAGACAAAAGGATGTTTTTAAGGCCTCGAAACACAGATAATATCACCCCCAAAATTATTCTCTTCTTCTTTAAGCACTACTTTAATTGACATCCCACTAGGAAGAACATGACAACAAGTTATTCATCTAAATTTTTCCTTCTTTTTTCATATTTTTTTCTTCAATTTCTGGTAATGGTGTATTATTTTACAAAAACAAGTGGATCTTTCTTCCTTTCATTGGTTCCGCTCAACAGCCACCCCACACTTAGTCCCTTCTTACTTCTCTTAGCGCTCATTTTACAATTAAAGTACCTTAAGAGGTAAATGATCAAAATAATGTCAATTAAGAATAAAAGGGATATAAGCTTATAATGTGGGTGCCAAATAAAAGTATATAGGCTCAAAAGGGTTAATTAGGGATAGATTTTATTTGTGATAAGCATTTAAGCTCAAAAAGCTCAAAGAAAGTCTAAAATTATTTTTCAAACCGAGTATCACCTAAAATGTCGCTTCAACTCACATACCGGGCAAGTTCTAGACTCAATCACAAAAACAAGGACTACACAAAAACCTCACCACACATGGCACATGACTCACTATGGACGGTCTCATTCCGACTCTCAAACAACGTAAGTATTCACGAAGCCACAAGATATTAAGCATTAATCACAAAGCGAACAATAGTCAAATAAATGAGACGTAGGAATCACAAAACATGCTATCCAATATATAAAGGCATCAAGATCAATTTCAAAATATAGGGAAGATACTACCACGCCAAAGCCTAAATATGCTACTATCAGACAATTCAAGGCGTCTAGGAATCTCATATTTCTTCCTCCATTTATTACCCAAATTCTAATCTATTCTAAAAATAAAAAAACTAAAAAAATAAAAGGAAAAACTACTACCCGATTCAAACTACATCCCATGGAAAAGAACCGAGGCACAAAGAAAAATCAAAGGTATTTATTACTATATAAAGAAAGCTAAAAGACATTTTTGGATTTTTGTTTAGACTTTAATCCCTCAAGAAATCTGTCTGGGAGATCTATCATCAGGAAAAGTCAAAAAATTTCAACTTTTTTTATATGTAAAAAATTCTAAGTTACTAAAATTACTACTAAAATACTACACTATTACAAAAAAACAAAAATAAGAAGTTAACGTTTTTTTTACTACTAACATACTACTGCTAATTATCTAGAGGAATTTTTCCATCCCACACTTAAAAGAGTGCAGTGTCTCCAATACACAAATAAATCAAAAACAAATAGCGAGAGTGGACAAGAAACTCCTTGAAAGGCCATAGGCCGAAGCAATAGCGGTTCACGAAATACTCAAACTTCTCCAAGGCATGATCATTTGTGCGGGCACCCCACACTTAGGTCTAACCATCTGACTCACTTTTGCACACTTCCTATGGCTTTGGTCTCTATGCTCAAAATCCTACAAAATAAACTAACACTACAAAAATAATACAATAAGAAAAAAAATTAATCAAAACTAAAAGAAAGCAGTAAAGATGGGTTGCCTTCCAACATGCGCCTAATTTAACATCGCGGAACGACGTGAACCACTTTTTCCTCCACCTTGAACTTATGAATTGTACCCCGAACATGGCATCCAGTCTGAGGCTATGCTCCAATGGTGAGGCTACAAAGATAACCAGACCAAGCAATAAAATTTTTACTCTACACTTCTCGGCCTTTAGATGAGGAATGTAATTTTTGCTTTTTGTCACAACAAATTCAAGAATATAGGCATCTTGTTCCTCTTCTGTTGACTCTTCCAAAGGCTCAAATGACTAGATTTGCATGTCATCATCAAAAAACAATGTCGAAAAATGATTAGAATGAGGACCAACAAGCCTCAACTCTGAAATTGTATTACTATTTACATCCTCATATTTACATGCACTAGAGTCTTCAAATATAACATTATCTACTCCCTCATATGACTCTAGAACACTCTTTCCAACATTGACATCCTCAAGAAAAATATGGTCTAATGATTGGTATTCTCGTTTTAGCTCCTCAATTTGGTCTAGAAGATTTTTTTTAACTTCACACAACTCGTCATTAAATGGTTGGGAATTACATGCATCAACCTTTACACTCAAATCTGCATCTAAGTTGCGCACAACCAAGCCAAACCTGTCAATTTCTGGTGCAAGTTCAACTCTCTCCCTAGACCAGTCATTCATCAACATTGTTAATAAACAAGGACGTTTTGCATATTCCAATAATCGATAATATTCATCACAATACCAAACCTTACTCCCATATTCAAATTTAGACTTCCAAGAGGTCAGGTCATGACAAGCACAAAAATACGGGCCATAAAAGTCTTCCGTCAACCAAGCGTCTTTGTCAATAATCATACCTCCGTATATTTCATTCCCAGATATAATGCTGCAAGAACTAGAAACACACTAAGAGAAAATATCAAATATTTAGAAAAATAAAAATATATACAAAAAATGGATAAAATTAAAAGTCTAAACTAGAAAAACAACTAATTTCTAAGTCCCCGACAATGGCGCCAAAAATTTGTTGCGGCCAAACGCACACGCGAGTATACACGTTCGTCAAGTAATAAAGTGATTGAAAGTCGGATGTCGAACGCACGAGGACTTATGATTAACTATTAACTAAATTAGTCTATCTTAATTATCTAAACAAGAATTAAACCTAGAAATATTTGATTTTAAACTAAGTAAATTAAGAAATATAAATAATGATCGTTGAATAGAAAAAGAACAGATTTTTATGATATCAATGTAATGAAAATGATCTAGGGTTATGGGTTATCTAACAATCCTATTGTATTCTTCAATTGAATTGACTGACTAATTTATCTGGCTTATTGGTTGACAGAGTTAATATTTCTCATAAGAACCTGTCGAGTTCTTACTTGCCTATTCAAGCTAACCTAACACCGATATGTCTATGGAGTTAGAATCAACAAGAACACATTTATAATTCTTGTAAATCAACCAAGCAAGACAATTAGGTATATGTCTATCCTAACCGTGAATCTGTTCCCCGATGCCCAAGTTCAAGAACTTGCTCTACTCAATTCTATATGTAATCTAGAATTCCCACTTTCGAGTACAATTCTAGATTCGTAGATAGTATTCAATTAGCGATCAAGCAATCAAATAATTACGTGCAAGATTGAATAAATAAAACAATATGATAAATAAATAAAGCAAAATCAATATCCGAATAACAATAGTCATGAAAGAACCACAAACCTATAACGTGAAGTTTAGCTCCACATAGACATGGTAGCAAAATAACGGATCATATATAGAAACATAAAAATTATAAAATTTGGTGAAAGAAAATACAATATATGGTCTCCACGGCGGCTTTGTGCTCTTCCAGGATCCAAAACTCGCGCTGGAAGTCGCGACGCAATCTCAAACGCGAACTGCAACTCCCGCGCCGCCTGCCTCTGCCAATTCTTCACGTTTTCAGCTAATTTCGCAATTCATTCTGCTTTTCATATCATTTTGCTTGTTCAATTCCTTGATAACCTTTATCCAATCATCACGTAATGATTAGCAAGTACTCAGTGATTGGATCCATTAGATTCTCCTTCTAATCACTCCTTTAGATTAATAACTTTTGCTCCAAATTTTATCTTCAAATGTACCTTTATTATCCATTGACACCCAAATAAGTATAAAACTCCGGAAAATGCATAAGTACCCCCTCTGATCTATATCCGGATTCCTAACTACACACTTTTTCTTTGCGGGAATTCTACTACTCCACTAAACTTATTTTAAATGAAATTATTTGCACCCTAAAATTAGTCAACCAAACTCTTGGCAAGTGGTGAGTTACACGCGTCTCCACATGTATTTTTAGTACTTTTTTTATTCTTTTTTCTTTTTCTTATCCTTTTTTCTTATTTCTTATTATTCTCATTTTTTTGGTTAATTCATTCTCTTTCTTTTCGTTTTGGTCACTAGCTGCATAAAATGGTGGTCGTCGTAATTTCACAAACACTATTTTTTTCGGTGAATTTTTTTTCCGGCGATAAATTTTTATTCCGATCTAAGTATGTTTTGTTATATATATATATGTGAGTTATGGATTGGGCTGCACGCCGTAGCGATATATATATTGGATCGGGTTGCGCGCTGCAACGATATGACGCTTGGGCTGTAGGAGCCCCTCCAGAGTCTGCACACCCCCAGTGAGCGTAGTCGACTATAATTTCTGGATAGTGCTGCATGCCGCGACGGTTACTGTGATTTCTATTATTATGAGATATTAATGATCCAAGTGCTAAGAGTGAGTACTGAATGACAGGAGTTGAGTCACGAGTGACTGAGACGCTGCCCGAGAGGCCATATTCTGAGTGATTCCTTGCCCGAGTGGCCCAATGGTGATGTTTTCACTTATTTCACTCTTCTTTTAAATAAGCCTCTGTTGGATATATTACTAAGTATCTGATTTCAATTGTATTAAACTGGGAAATGTTGATTTTACTACGAAACTGGTTTCAAACTATAAAGTTGATCCGTTATTCTGTTGATTATTCAGTTATTCGCTTTTTGAACTGCTTGTCACTGCTTTCAGTCCTTATTTACCTTAGTTTCTTACTGAGTTGGCGTACTCACGTTACTCCCTGCACCTTGTGTGCAGATCTAGGTGCCCGAGCGGCCGAGTGAGGATCTTCAGTTGATCCAGTGTTTGATGGAGATTTCAAGGTAGCTGCATGGCATCCGCAACCCTATTTTCTCCTCCCTATCTTATTATCTTTCCGCATTTTCTAGACTTATGTTGTAGTAGGTATTCAGACATGTATTAGAGGCTCCAGACTAGTGACACCAGATTATGGGGCTGTGTAGTTTACTATTTATCTGACTTACACATTTTTTTGTTGCTTAAACGTTTATAATGAAGCTTGGTATTTAAACTTGTGTTAGAAAATGGATTATTGTTAAAGGAAAAGGGGTTGTGGTTAATTTATTGGTTGGCTTACCTAGTAATGTGATAGGCGCCATCACGATCGGTATTTGGGGTCGTGACAACGCCATGGGAGCTCAATTTCTAAGAAGAGGGTGTTTTAGCCATACATACCTCGATTAAGCTTTCCTTAAGTTTCTATAATTAACCAACACCTCTAGCAATAACAATCTATAAGGAGATAGGAGGAATCGATTAATAATTAGAAAGATTATCCATGGTGTAACTCTATTAGGAATTTCATCAAACACCTAACATGTGAAGTAGTCTACAAGGTCTAAAAATGAAAATTCCTTCCTCCCTCAACCAATTTTAATAGGAACTACCCAAATTAGTTCTTTAATATCACATACTACAACTTAGTCCCACATGCATGGCCTATTTCTAATCCCCACAACATATTTGAACCCTTAACCTCTTACATGAAATCTTGGAAGAAGGACTTACCCAGATGGAGGACAATGAAGTGGTTATCTTCCTTGATTCTTGAAAACTTGAGCAAAATTTGGGTGATTATGAAGCTAACCTCCTTCTCTCTCTTCCTCTCTCTCTATATGCTCTCAAGTCTCTCTAAAATCAGTAGAAAATGACCCCAAATGAAGCCCCAGAGCCTATATATTAAAATGGGGTCGGGTTATAAAAATAGAAAAAATAAGACTCTGAAATCAGGTATGCGGTCGTATAATGGACCGCAAAACAAGAATGTGGGTCGAAAAATACATCGCGGAACTAGTGCCCAAAACTGGGCTACACTGGTCCAGTTTGCGACCAGATTTGCCATCGCAGATCGATTATGCGGACCGCATAATGGTTTTGGGATCGCAAAATTGACACAGGATCATATTTTTCCAGCCTTTGGTAATTTGATCATAACTTTTTGTAGGAATATACAAATTACAAACGGTTTAAAGTGTTGAAAACTAAACTCGAAGACCTTTCATATGATAGGTTTTTATCACATAAAACCTTATATATATATAGATATGCTCGTTCAAAGTGTGGACTAGTGCAAACTCATTTGGAACTTTAGCCCATTATGAAATTTTCTAACTTGACCTAGACTTAGGCCTCCCATTAGACCCCACATTACTTATTATAAGACTTATACACTTATTTACTAAACACAATTGATATCCATCATGTTAATAGCACATAAAATGTTATAATTAGCCTACCTGGCACCACGAAATCTTAAATTACTTAGCAAAATATTTTTTTGGGGCCTTACATGCACTTTCTGTTTGTTGTGTTTATTTGCGGTTATCAATTCAAGTGTTTAAATTGTTCACATTCCTTTACTAATTTGATCCTTGTGAGGGAACCTTATATTGTTTTCAATACTTTACCGTATTTATCAATACTTCAAATTTCAATAATTGTTTTATTTTTAATTCAATTAGTTACTCAATTAAATTCCCTTAAACCGTCTGAGGTTGTATTTTACTTAAAAAGGAATTTCTACTAAGTTAATTTCTTAAATACCATGTTAAAGGTAATAATTCATTTGATGTTGTATTTTAATTGAAAATGGTACTTTCTTTTCAAATGATTTCTAAAAATAATTTCATCTTTTCTTACTGAGTTCCTAATTAGCTTAGAATCTATACTCTACTTTATGTTATGTAAATGAGACTTCTTGAACATCTTAATTGCATTGGTTATGAGACCTATGTACTAAGTAACATGGGAACATTGTTATGCAAAGAGAGATAGAAATATGTGGGCACAAGGTGCCAGATGTGCTAAAAGTTTGGTAATTAAAGTTATGAAATGAGACATTGAGTTTGAGTCTTTGAGATGGCTGGAATTGTGCATCAGAAACGATATGATTTACTGAGCTGACATCACCTTCCTTGTTTGTGTACATTTTTACTTGTCTGTGTTCCAGCTATGTTGGTGTTAATTTATTTGGTTATCTTTCGTTTCTATCCGTGTTTCTCTTTATTGTTTCTACTGATTGTAGTTTGTTCTTTCCCTGCTGTTGATATCACTTTGTCATTTTTAGGTTGATAGTTTATTATCAAATCCTGTTTAATTTATTTGACCAGTAGGTGTGTGGAATGTTCCTCGTCAATACCCCAGTGAGGTTAGTCTTGATACTTATTGTGCACCGCCAAAGTGTGCTCATGATACACTTCTGTACATTTTTGTGTACAGATCCATGTATTCGATCTGTAGTAGTTGTGCGGATTGTGGTGGAGACTCAAGGCAAACCTGCTGCAACATTCGCAGGCCTCGGAGTCACATTCATTTGTAATTATTTCCATTTGTTCCTTTGTTTTGGAACAGTGATGTATCTATTTTGTATAACTATTCTTAGAAAGGCTTATGATTTGTACCACCGATTTTGGGAGTTGTAATTTTTTAAGAATTATTTAATTTAAAGTTAGCAATGTAAATGTTATCTTAGTTAATCTTAGACTTACCTAGTTTAGAGACTAGGTTCCATTACGATTCCTTCGGAGGGATTTTAGTTCGTGACAAGTTGGTACCAAAGTTCTAGGTTCATAGGTGCTATGAGTCATAAGCAGGTTTAGTAGAGTCTTGCAGATCGGTATGGTGACGCCTGTACTTATCTTTGAGAGGCTGCAGAACTGTTAAGAAATTTCACTTCTTTCATTCCTTATCGTGCGATACTGATTCATCTCAAAGTTTATGACTTATGTCCTTTTGCATCCACTCGTGTATTATAGTACGCTCTCAGCGTTTGCTATGCGCCAGTGGTTCGTGATGCTACAGATGGGCTACGAAGGTGTCAAGCCTCAACCTTGGGAGGCGTGACTGGCACCCGGTGCCACACTGGACCGAGCGAACCACTCTATAACTCATTCATTCCTTTTGTCACTATCATGGGCCAACACTGTATTACTGAACAATTTTTCTTAAAACATAAATACATATGGGCCGTCAAGGCCTCTAACATACTATACAAAATGAACCTCTGACTACAAAGCCTCTAAGATTATTTGACATCAAATGGGACAGGGTACCGACCTATCCACAAGTCTGTAGCAAAACTCTAACATGATGACTCATAGACTCGGCTGCACTTCGAATGAGATGCAATCTTACCAATCATTTGCTGAATGTCAATCTTGTCTATTAAGACGGATCATCAAACTGATTATCTATACCTGCAAGCTCAATGCAGCGTCCCCAACAAAAGGACGTTAGTACGAATAAGGTACCGAGTATACAAGTCGGAACTGAAACATAACAGTAAGTCAATATTTTATTAAAGACATAGAAAACACATGGAGTAAAGGACTCAACCTGGAAAAAAAACATCCCGCATGACATGTTTACAAACGACAATATTCGAATGGAATTTTGGTACATTAAACACATCTTTAGTTTGATAGCACAAGATTGAAAAGTTTACATTACTTTTACAAATTCTATATCCAAACAAACTAAGACACATAAAATGAAACCAAGAGAATAACATAAAGGATATAATCATAAAACATTGTTATAGACTATGCCAAATACAAGAAATGGAATCTTAATTTTTTTGATCCACAGCCAACTCCATGGGGTCTTTATTATACCTTCATGACAAACTTAGGACAATACTATGCAGGATTTACGGGTAATTTGGCAAATTGGGAAGAAATTGTTTTTTGGAACAATGCTACACAGATGCGGTTCAAAGGAAATATGTTCCACCAACTTAAATCTTGGCTAGTTATCATTCTATCTTAATATATTTTGATCCATGTTTTTAAACTAATACAGGGTTTCATTTAGTTTAACATTTAGCTGCTAAACAATGACTACTGAAGACACTAATCTCCAAATGCAAACAGATGATCTCTAAACAAACTATAAAACTAGGATGAAATCATGAAATATTTATAATGTCATCATATGTATAAGAATGTCATGTGATGCATAGGTCTGTACGTACATAACATCATCAAGCTTCTGATGGCATTCCATCATATCATCTCGGCCACTGTGGGCAATTCATCAACATATACCAGCTGATCAGGTGGTGGTTCGTATATAACGCTATAACATTTTTCCATATCCCATATACATACATATATATACGCGTATATAACGCCATCTGGTGCCACTGTGGGCAAAATCATCAACGTATACCAGCTGATCAAGTGGTGGTGCGTATATAACGCCACAACCTTTCCCATATCCCATATACATATATATATATATATATATATATATATATATATATATACGCGAATATAACGTCATCTGGTCATGGGTCAATGTGCATGTATAAATGCATGAAATGCGTATAAAATACGTAAATAAACTCTCTCGGTACGTCATAATACCATTATACTTTTGATTAATATGATTTATAAATTTAAAATATACTTAAATAAATTTGAATTAATACTTTTAATCAGTTAGAGCACGAATGAGATTGCATCCTATTTATAACTCTTAAAGATGATAAAACTTGTAACTCAAGGGAAAGTAAGAAAACTATTTATAACATGTTATAGTCTAAAGATTGACTAATGTTGGACCAATATTCCACACCAAAAAAAACTAAAATATACATACTTGGTATTAAATGGTTATATTAAAATAAAAGAGAACCATATATTTCCCACACCCTACAATTTTGCAAGTAACAGACATCAGTAAAATTAGAAAAAAAATCTTTAGTCATATAAATATATATATATATTACTTTGAATTGTGTATCTAATCATGACTCATTCTTTACTTTAGTTGAACAATATATTTAATCCGGCTAAACAAATCTTTTGAACCCCAAGTTTTATCGTGCTCTATTATTTTTACTATGCAATACTTTAAAGTGAGTAAATGGCAATTACTGAAAACGCTAACCTTAAAGTTCAAGTTCTTTTATTTCCACTCAAACTTAATGCTACTTCTTTTATTATAGAAATTAGGAATTTTTTTCCACTTTGAAATATTCTAAAATAAATAACAAACTCTAAATCTATCATAATTTTACATCTTCCGATTATAAAATAAACTTTACCAAATTACGTATTTTTGAGACCAATAAATAGATAATATGGTAGTAGGACATATGGTGAATCAGGAACATAGTCAACCTTAGTACTTTTAAAAATAGAATTATATTTGAAACTTGCATGTTTGCTCGTTTCGTTATATCATATGGATCATGCCAAAAAAAGAAAGAAGGACAGCCTTAACATACTTGTAAGCTCCGGTACTCGTATCAACAACCTCCTCTTGATTAACATCTAAGCTTTTTCTCAAACACTTGCACAACTTTTCCAGCGAAAACTCAAGAAATGATTTAGCACTCTCAAAGGTCACCCTATCGTGATACAGATTTCGTGATCTTGTTATCATCAACCTGTCTTCCTCATTTCCAAATCATCTCAAGCTATACCAACGCTTTCCTTTTCTCTTTCCTTTTGTTTCTTGGGTGAAAGTGTGTTATCTATTCTTTAATATTGGATATTTTGATGGTAAATCTCTTAAACTATCTTAGCTCAATACTTTTGATTGTTATCAGGAATACATTATTTGTACTATAAAATAAGGGACCCATAAAATAAATATATAGAAAATAATTGAATATCTAGAGAAGTTTGTCAAACAAAAGGGCTCCAACACATTGAGCACACTGTCCAACTCCAACATTAGAACTCTTAAAATGTAACTACAAATATCATGCCTGAGAAGATAGGTAAATATGAATTTTCCAGAAATATGGGGTGATGAAGGACAATTTAACTTTCAGTAAAAGTATGACCAAGAAAGTTTGCATTTCTAACAAATAAACTTGCTAGTTATGTTTTAAATGTTCACAAGGATAATACTAGCCAAATATTATTTTTTCTTTACTTATTTTTGAAAGGTTGTTAAACTTCCGGTGTCTTATAATAACATGGTCATAAATCCTCTAAAATCTTATGAAGGGTCTTAATCCCTTCAAACTCATATGAGTTACTACGACTTATCCTAATATTAAAGTACGGGATGTAACATCCTTCCCCCCTTTAGAACATTCGTCATCGAATGTTAACTCCTAGAGATTTACAAAATTATCCCTAGGGTCTCATATATAAATTAGACTAAAACCCAAACTATATATCTGAAGTCTCGACTTTTCACAACCTTTTGTAGTTGAGTATCTCATATCTTCTTCACATTTGTTTCACTTATCTTTCAATGTCGCATCGTATCTTCTGTTTCTTTCATAACCTCCCTTCAACATTACGCCTTGAAGATCTACTGTGATACCTGCACCTCTGGTGCATACAAAATCTGGCGAAAGCTTCATATTGACTCCTTATGACTCAGCTCTATGGCACGATCTGGAACAAAAGAAGGATAAAATTTCTTAAATGCCCTATAGCCTCTCATTATAAATGTGACGCACAACACATCCATAAGTGAGACTCTGTTAGGCACGGCTTTGTAGACTCCCAAGGACACGACTTGCTCTGATACCACTTTCTTACGCCACAACCTTGGGAGGTGTGGCTGGCACCCGGTGCCACACTGGCCCAAGCGAACCACTCTGTAACTCATTCATTCCGTTTGTAACTATCATGGGCCAACATTGCCACAACTCGAAATGTACAACTGTAAGTGGGCCAACTCTGTATTACTGAACCATTTTTCTTAAAACATAAATACATATGGGCCGTCAAGGCCTCTAACATACTATACAAAACGAACCTCTGTCTACAAAACCTCTAAGATTATTTGACATGAAATGGGACAGGGTACCGACCTACCCACAAGTCTGTAGCCAAACTCTGACATGATGACTCATAGACTCGGCTGCACTTCCAATGATATGGAGTCTTACTGATCCTTCGCTGAATACCAATCTCGTTTATTATGAGGGCTCATCAAACTAATTATCTATACCTGCAGGCATGAATGCAATATCCCCAACAAAAGGACGTCAGTACGAATAATGTTTCGAGTATGAAAGCCGGAACTGAAACATAATAGTAAGTCAACATTTAATTAAGGACATGGAATACACATGGAGTAAAGGACTCAACCTGAAAAAACAATATCCCGCATGACATGTTTACAAATGACAAGATTCGAAGGGAATTTTAGTACATTAAACACATCTTTAGTTTGTTAGCTCAAGATTGAAAGGTTTACATTAATTTTACAAATTCTATATCCAGAAAAAACTAAGACACATAAAATGAAATCGAAAGAATAACATAAAGGATATAAACATAAGTCACGACCCCAAATACCGATCGTGATGGCGCCTATCACATTACTAGGCAAGCCAACCCAAACGTTTAATCACAACTCTTTTTCTTTTAATAAGTCATTTTCTAACACGGATTTAAATACCAAATTTCCATAATAAGTGTATAAAACCACTAAATGTGCGGAATTTAATAAAGACAGTAAACCAACACAGCCCCAAATATCTAGTGTCACGAGTCTATAGCCTCTAATACATAGCTGACTATCTAATACATCATAAGTCTAGAAAATACGGAAAAGAAAAAGATAGGAAGGAGAAAACAGGACTGCGGACGCCATGCAACTACCTTGCAATCTCCGGCAACTCTAGATCAGCTGAGGACCCTCACCCTGCCTCTCGGGCACCTGGATCTACACACAAGGTGCAGGGAGTAATGTGAGTATGTCAACTCAGTAAGTAACTAGAGTAAATAACGTCTGAAAGCAGCGACGAATAGTTAAAAATCATATAAATGAATAAACAACAGGATAATAGATCAAACTTTACAGTTTTAAACCAGTTTCATCGTAAAATCATCAGTTTCAGTTTAAATACTTGAAATCATATACTTAGCAATTTCTTACGACATAGGCTTATTTGAAAAGAAGAGTGAAATCAGTGAAAAATATCATAACTGGGCCTCGCGGGCAAGGTATCACTCAGAATATGACCTCTCGGGCAGCCTCTCAGTCACTTGTGACTCAACTCTCGTCACTGAGTACTCACTCTCGGCATTAAGGCTCATTAATATCTCATAGTAATAGAAATCATAGTAACCGCTGCGGCGTGCAGCTCGATCCATGGTTTATAGTCGACTACGCTCACTAGCGGTGTACAAACTCTGGAGGGGCTCCTATAGCCCAAGCGTTATAATCCGCACATATATATATATATATATATATATATATATATATCGTTGCGGCGTGCAGCCCGATCCATATAAGTATTGTTGCGGCGTGCAGCCCGATCCATAACTCATACATATATAAATATCCTCACCATTAGGTTCTCAACCTCTCTCAGTCATTAACTTCACAGCCTCTCAAGCAGAACAGTAGAAATTAGGAAACTCAGTCCAAATAGTCCTCACATTTAGAAGTAGAGTGATAAAAGTTTTTAACATTTAAACAGGTAAAACATGAATGGGAATATGCTTTCAACAAGTAGAGTGAGGAAAAACAGTAAAAATGCCCCTAAGGGTCTCAACAAGTCGGCACAAGGCCCCAAACATGGCATACAACCCATATTATGGTACAAATGACTAAGGTACAGAATATCATAAGGTTTCAAATCAAAATACGCGGCTTAATAGTCGTTATGGGACGGACCAAGTCACAATCCCTACCGGTGCGCGCCCACACGCTCGTCACTTAGCATGTGTGTCACCGTATTTATCAAACAAGTCAAATACCGGGGTTTTGTACCCTTAGTTCAAGATTTACAATGGTTACTTACCTCAAACTGGTGAAAATACTACTCCGCGACGCCTTTGCCCCTCGAATCGGCTTCCACTCGCATCGAATCTATCCAAAATCAGAATCACGACGTCAAAATATGCTAAGGGAATGAAGCCCAAGCAAAAATAATCAAATTATACCCAAAATCCCGAAATTGGCCAAACCCGCCCCCAGGCCCGCATCTCGAAACTCGATAAAAATCACATCACTGAAATCCTTACCCTCCCACGAGTCCATATATACCAAGAACACTGAAATCGGAGTCTAAATGACCCATCAAATTCTCATTTAAAAGTCCCTTAATCTCAAGCCCTAATTCCCCAATTTTAGGCTTAGATTGAATGATTTATTAGGTAGATTTCACATTAGAATCAAGTTTTAAGTCCAAAATTCTGACCTCCAAGTGATTCCCCTTGAATCCCTCTTCAATCTCCTTAAAAGAGCTTCAAAAACGACCAACAATGGAAGAAATATACCCCAAATTCGCAGACAAGACGACTATTTAAACCTTCCACCCAGGCCTGAAATCCTTCTCCGCGAACGCGGTCAAAGCCTCACGTTCGCGAAGCACAAAAATTCCATTGACCAAAACTCTTCTTCGCGAACGCGATGGCACCAGCGCGAACGCGATGCTTCCCATTCCGACCCTTCGTGAATGCGGGACTCCCCCTCGCGAACGTGAAGACCAAACCTGATGCCTCCCCTCCTGAATCTTCGCGAACGCGAGGGTCCACTCGCGAACGCGAAGAACAAAATACCTGCAACAGCTGAAACCAAAATTTGCAACTTTTCTTTAACTTAAAATTATCCATTCAACCCTTCGAAACTCACCCGAGGCCCCCGGAACCTCAACCAAAGGCACCAACATATCTTAAAACCTTATTCAAACTTGTACCAACCTTCAAAACACCTCAAACAACATCAAATCAACCAAAATACATCGGATTCAAGCCTAAGTTTCCAAAATCTTCCGAGTTCCCCTTTTGATCGAAAATCCAACCAAACCACGTCCGAATGACCTGAAATATTGCACACACATCCCAAATGACACAAAGGAACTACTACACCTCTCGGAATTCCATTCCGACCCCTATATCAAAATCTCACCTACCAATCGAAAATCGCCAAAAATCCAATTTCGCCAATTCAAGCCTAAGTCTACTTCGGACCTCCAAAACTCATTCTGATCACGCTCCCAAGTCCAAATCACCTCCCCAAGATATCCGAGCCATCAGAACTCACATCGGAGCCCTCTAACACATAAGTCAACAATCGATTGACTTTTCCAACTTAAGCTTCCTCAAAAGAGACTAAGTGTCTCAAACCTTACCAAATCCTTTCCGAACTCAAACTAATCAACCCGATCACATATAGAACCACTAGAAAAAGTAATAAGAAGCAGAAATGGGAGAAACGGAGCGGTAACTCATGAGATGACTGACAGGGTCGTCATAATATAAAACATTGTTATAGACTATGTCCAGTATAAGAAATGGAATCTTAAATTTTTTGATCCACAACCAACTCCATGAGGGTCTTGATTATACCTTCATGACAAACTTAGGACAATACTATGCAGGATTTACAGGTAATTTGGCAAATTGGGTACAAATTGCCTTTTGGAACAATGCTACACAGATGCGGTTCAAAGAAAATATGTTCCACCAACTTAAATCTAGGCCAGTTATCATTCTATGTTTGTATATTTTGATCCATGTTTTCAAACTAATACCGGGTTCAACATTTAGCTGCTAAACAATGACTACTAAAGACACTAATCTCCAAATGGAAGCAGATGATCTCTAAACAAACTATAAAACTAGCATGAAATCATGAAATAATTATAATGTCATCATATGCATATGAATGTCAAGTGATATGCATAGGTCTGTATGTACATAACATCATCAAGACTCTGACGGCATCCCATCATATCATCTCGGCCATTGTGGGCAACTCATCAATATATACCAGCTGATCAGGTGGTGGTGCGTATATAACACCATAACTTTTTTCCATATCCAATATAAACACATAATATACATATATACGTGTATATTACACCATCTGGTGCCACTGTGGGCAAAATCATCAACGAATACCAGCTAATCAGGTGGTGATGCGTATTTAACGCCATAACCTTTCTCATATCCCATATACATATATATACATATATATACGCGTATATAATGTCATCTGGTCATGGGTCAATGTGCATTTATAAATGCATGAACTGCATATGAAATACATTAATAAACTCTCTCGGTACGTTATAATACCATTATACCTCTGATTAATATGAGTTACAAATTTAAAATATACTTAAATATATTTGAATTAATACTTTTAATTAGTTAGAGCACGAATGAGATTGCATCCTATTTATAACTTCTTAAAGATGATAAAACTAGTAACTCAAGGGAAAGTAAGAAAACTATTTATAACATGTTATAGTCTAAAGATTGACTAATGTTGGACCAATATTCCGCACCAAAAAAACTAAAATATGAATACTTAGAATTAAATGGTTATATTAAATTAAAAGAGAACCATATATTTCTCACACCCTACAATTTTGCAAGTAACAGACATCAGCAAAATTAGAAAAAAAAAAAAACTTTACTCATATATATATTACTTTGAATTATGTATCTAATCATGACTCATTCTTTACTGTAGTTGAACAATATATTTAATCCGGCTAAACAAATCTTTTGGACCCCAAGTTTTATCGTAAACTTTTATTTTTACTATGCAATACTTTAAAGTGAGTAAATTCCAATTACTGAAAAGGCTAACCTTAAAGTTCAAGTTCTTTTATTTCTACTCAAACTTAATGCTACTTCTTTTATTATAGAAATTAGGAATTTTTTTCCACTTTGAAATATTCTAAAATAAATAACAAACTCTAAATCTATCATAATTTTACATCTTCCGATTATAAAATAAACTTTACCAAATTACGTATTTTTGAGACCAATAAATAGATAATATGGTAGTAGGGTGAATCAGGAACATAGGCAACCTTAGTATTACTAAGAATAGAATTATTTTTGAAACTTACGTGCTTGCTCGTTTCGTTGTATCATATGGATCATACCAAAAAAAGAAGGAAAGGACAGCCTTAACATACCCGTAAGCTCCAGTACTTGTATCAACAACCTTCTCTTGATTAATATCTAAGCTTTTTCTCAAACACTCGCACAACTTTTCCAGCGAAAACTCAAGAAATGATTTAGCACTCTCAAAGGTCACCCTACTGTGGTACAGATTTCGTGATCTTGTTATCATCAACCTGTCTTCCTCATTTCCAAATCATCTCAAGCTATACCAACGCCTTCCTTTTCTTTTTCCTTTTGTTTCTTGGGTGAAAGTGTTTTATATATTCTTTAATATTGGATACTTTGATATCTTGGCTCAATACTTTTGATTGTTATCAGGAATACCTTATTTGTACTATAAAATAAGGGACCCATAAAATAAATATATAGAAAATAATTGAATATCTAGAGAAGTTTGTCAAACAAAAGAGCTCCAACACATTGAGCACACTGTCCGCTATAACCAACACCATTATAGGTTCGGAAGCCTGCTACGACTAGCAGCACAAAAGCTTAACAATAAACTAACCTTCAAGCACTAAATGACAGCCTATTAAGGGAAATGTTTAAGGGCAAGAACAGTTGTCTAACGTACAATCCCTCCCAAATATGCCACCTTTCAATTAAACATAAGAGTCACCTAAATGAAAGGAAAGAGGGCTGCCACGTGAAAGAATTTTCTTTTAACCTTATCCAATAATTAGTTAATTAGGTAATATCCCGCTACCCGATAATTAATCAATTAGTTACATAATTAAGAATTATTTCAAATTACTTAAAATCCTACTTATTTTTAATACACTTTATATATCCTACTATTTTGGTCATATGGTACCACATAAAATAAATACATACACTATTATTTTATTAAAATATTCTTGTAAAAATACATATATTTTCTTAACTTATAATTTTCCTAATTTCTGTACGCTTAATTATTAAAATGGTGAAAAGATAACCTTCTTTCTTGTGAGAAAATAATTTTTATCTTTACAATAAAGAAAATCTCATAAGCTTTCTTATTTTATATGTATAACTTAAAGCATTTTTGAAAGTAGTAATATTAATAACTATATAAAATTATAATTTTCAAACTTTTACAAAAATACTCTAACTCAAAATATCATAATAAATGTATATAACAGTATCATATAAAATTAATACATACAAGGGTGCAAATTAGAGAGTCGGGCTCTTTGTCTCGTAGATTTTTTTTTTTTTTTTTTTTTTTTGTAATATGGGATACGGATAGGAGCACACATATGCTGCTTAAAATTATGTCCAACTCCAACATTAGAACTCTTAAAATGTAACTACAAATATCATGCCTGAAAAGATAGGTAAATATGAATTTTCCAGAAATATGGGGTGATGAAGGACAATTTAACTTTCAGTAAAAGTGTAACTAAGAAAGTTTGCATTTCTAACAAATAAACTTGCTAGTTATGTTTTAAATGTTCACAAGGATAATACTAGCCAAATATTATTTTTCTTTACTTATTTTTGAAAGGTTGTTAAACTTTCAGTGTCTTATAATACCATGGTCACAAATCCTCTAAAATCTTATGAAGGGTCTTAATCCCTTCAAGCTAATATGGGTTACTACGACTTATCCTAATATTAAAGTACGAGACGTAACATAAGGAGTCAGGGATGCTCAGGCATTGTCTCAACGTGCTGTCTAGACTGAAGATACAGAGGTATTGAGAGACTATTCAATTGTTCGTATGGAGGCGCAGTAGTTTCCGACATTTGGTTGATGAGTGTGAGCTTGGAAAGTTTTAATTGGTTGACTAGTCATCGCGATTGTGACAAAGTCATTAGGTGCGTGTTGATTGGGAATAGTTGGTGGTATTTGAGTACTTTGTGATTTGTGTTGTGCGAATCGTGAGGGTTAGTTTTGCGGATCATCAGACGTTGTTTTCTATGGCTTTGCGCCAAGTGGAGGAGTCCAATAGCGGCATTCAGATTGCAGAGTCAGATTTATATCAGTTTTAGCCTGAGGTATGTGTATATGTGGTATTGGTAGGTTCCCGGATTTGGGGTATGACCAGGGTCTGAGATCTTGCAAGAGATGATGTTGGGGCTTATAGTATTTCTATGTCAATAATGGATCTACATTTCAGCATCAAGGGGAGTCGGAGGAACAACTTCAAATTCATAGGAGGTCTATTCAGCGTGGGTATCGTGGTTGCGGTAGAACGGGGTGCTTAAGAGGAAATGTAGTGGTTTATGAGCTTCTGTCTATGTGGTTCGTGTTAGGATCATCTGTATCTGGGACTTTGATTGGGATTATTGCATATCGACTATCCAAAGAAATGGGTCATCTCAGTAGTGTTGGGTCAGCATAGTAAGGGAAGTAATTGGTTCTTTTGAATGGGAATTCTCTACTAGCATTTGTGGCAGCACTCTGGTATTGAAAGGTTTGTATGACTCGGTTGAGTTGGGAAGATACGGTCCTAGTGGCTAATTTACGTGCGGGTGGATCTCGGGGAGTTCTAGATAGTTTGGGCAACGACTTGATTCGGCTAGCCGCTATGGGCATAAGGAATATGTTGCGCATTGTGGATTTCTTCTTAATAGGTATAAAAAATTAATAGGGTGTTGGCATTGTTGACTGTTATATGTGAAAATTGTGCATTTTTGGAAAGGACCTTAAGTTATGGTTTGTGGGAGCGTGACTAGTAGCATGGTGGTTATTGGATTTTGAGGCTTTCGAGGTTCATGTTTTGTTACGCAGCCAGAAACTCTATATGAGTGCTTCAACAGAATGATAGGTTGTAAGTGATATATCAGCCATTTGATTTGCGTAATTGAGTATGAGTATGGGGAATTTGGTATCCCTAAAGTTTTGGGGCTAGATGCCTTCGTGTGTGGATCATTTCCTGCTTGCGGATGGTGAACGAACAATGTGGATAAGGTAATTAATAGCACGCATGATTGATAGGTCGTTGTGGATTTTTGGGAAGGATAATTACCTATTTGGAAATAATCGGGATTTGGGTTGGAGGCTATTTGAAAGTTCAATGAGAATATTTATCTTGTATCAGGTCCAGTTTATGTGCTCCTTTGAGATCGTCTGTCACGACCCCAAATACCGGTCGTGATGGCGCCTATCACATTACTAGGCAAGCCAACCCAAACATGTAATCACAACCCTCTTTCTTTTAATAAGCTGTTTTCTAACACAGGTTTAAATACCAATTTTTCATAATAAGTGTTTAAAACAACTAAATGTGCGACAACCAATAAAAACATAAGACAACACAGCCCAAACATCTGGTGTCACAAGTCTAGAGCTTCTAAATACATAACCGACTGTCTAATACATCATAAGTCTAAAATGCGAAAAAGAACAAGAAAGGAAGGAGGAAGCAGGGCTACGGACGCCATGCAACTACCTTGCAATCTCCGGCAAACTCTAGATAGACTGAGGACCCTGACTCTTCCGCTCGGGCACCTGGATTTGCACACAAGTTGCAGGGAGTAACATGAGTACGCCAACTCAGTAAGTAACAAAAGTAAATAAGGTCTGAAAGCAGTGACGAGCAGTTAAAAAAATCATATAATTGAATAAACAACAGGATAATAGATCAAACTCCACAGTTTAAAACCAGTTTCGTCGTAAAATCATTAATTTAAGTTTAAATACTTGAAATCATATACTTAGAAATCTCTTACAATAGAGGCATATTTTAAAAGAAGAGTGAAATAGTGAAAAATATCATAACTGGGCCTCTCGGGCAAAGTGTCACTCAATATATAGCCTCTCGGGCAGCCTCTTAGTCACTTCGTACTCACTCTAAGTACTCAGATTCATTATGATCTCATAATAATAGAAATCATAGAAACCATTGCGGCGTGCAGACCGATCCTTAGTTTATAGTCGATTACGCTCACTGGGGGTGTACAGACTCCGGAGAGGTTCCTACAGCCCAAGCGTTATATCGATGTGGCGCACAACCCGACCAATATATATATATATATCACTGCGGCGTGCATCCCGATCCATATAAGTATCGTTGTGGTGTGCATCCCGATCCATAAATCATACATATATAAATATCCTCACCATTAGGTTCTCAACCTCTCTCAGTCATAAACCTCACAGCCTCTCAGGCACAACAGTAGAAATTAGGAAACTCAGTCCAAATAGTCCTCACATTTAGAAGTAGAGTGATAAAAGTTTTTAACATTTAAATAGGTAAAACATGAACGGGGACATGCTTTCAACAAGTAGAGTGAAGAAAAACAGTAAAATTCACCTAAGGGTCTCAACAGGCCAGCACAAGGCCCCAAACATGGCATACAACCCATAATACAATATAAATGACTAAAGTACGAGATATCATAAGATTCCAAATTAAATACGCGGCTTAATAGTCGCTATGGGACAGACCAAGTCACAATCCCTACCGGTGCACACCCACACGCTCGTCACCTAGCATGTGCGTCACCACATTTATCAAAACAAGCCAAATACCGGGGTTTTGTACACTAAGTTCTAGATTTACAATGGTTACTTACCTCAAACCGGTGAAAATAATACTTCGCGATGCCTTTTCCCCTCGAATCGGCCACCACTCGCATCGAATCTATCCAAAACTAGAATCACGACGTCAAAATATGCTAAGGGAACAAAGCCCAAGCAAAAACAATCAAATAATACAAAAAATCCCGAAATTGGCCAAACTCAACCCCCTGCCCACGTCTCGAAACTCGATAAAAATCACATCAACGGAATCCTTATCTTTCCACGAGTTCATGCATACCAAGAATACTGAAATCGGAGTCCAAATGGCCCCTCAAATTCTCATTTTATAGTCTCTTATTCTGAAGCCCTAATCCCCAATTTTTCTTCCTTAATCTGCACTAATACCTTGATTAAACAATGAAAAAATAATCATAAACCCAAATAATGAAGCTTAGGGAACTTACCCAACTGATATCCCTTGATTTCTCTTGAAATTCACTGCCTTAGCCTCTTTCCCGTCTTAAAAAAATGGAGTATTTAGCAAAATTTTGCGAAGAAATCAATATATACCTTCTGGCCCAAGGATTTTTGCATCTGCGGCCCAATACCCGCTTCTGCGGTTTTTCATTAACTCAGCCCCGATTCGCATCTGCGATTTCCATTCATTGTTCTGTGGTTTCCTGTCTCGGTAGCTTAATTCTGCTTCTGCTGTTTCCTTCCCCCGCATCTGCTAGATCGCACCTGCGGTCCCTAATCCGCAAGTGCGGAAATACCAGAAGTAGGCAAATTCTGCAGTTTCAACAAAATCTCAAACTCCCCGTCAACCATCCGAATTCACCCTGAGGCCGCTGGGACCTCAAACAAAAGCACTAACATCTCCCAAAACCTTATCCAAACTTATACCAATCTTCAAAACACCTCAAACAACACCGAATCATCCAAAACACATCGGATTCAAGCCTAAGTTTCCAAAATCTTCTACATTACGTTTTTGATCAAAAATCCAACCAAACAACGTCCAAATTACATAAATTTTCACACACATATCCCAAATAACACAACGGAACTACTGCAACTCTCGGAATTCCATTTCGACCCCTATATAAAAATCTCACCTACCAACCGGAAATCGCCAAAAATCCAATTTCGCCAATTCAAGCCTAAATCTACTCCGGACCTCCAAAACTCATTCCGATCATGATCCTAAGTCCCAAATCACCTCCCGAGGCTATCCAAACCATCAGAACTCACATGCAAGCCCTTTAACACATAAGTCAACATTCGGTTGACTTTTCCAACTTAAGCTTCCTTAAAAGAGACTAAGTGTCTCAAACCTTACCAAATCCTGTCTGAACTCGAACCAATCAACCCGATCACATATAGAACCATTAATCAAAGCAATAAGAAGCAGAAATGGGGGAAACAGAGTGGTATCTCATGAGACGACTGGCCGGGTCATCACATCCTCCCCAACTTAAACAAACATTCGTCCTCGAACGAGTCAAGAAATATACCTGAAGCCTCAAATAGGTAAGGATATCTGCTTTGCTTCTCCCACTCGGTCTCCCAGGTAGCCTCCTCCACGGGCCGACCTCTCCACTGCACTTTTACTGAAGCTATATCCTTTGACCTCAACTTTCGAACATGACGACCCAAAATAGCTATTGGCTCCACATCATAGGTCAAATCATCATCCAACTAAACTGTGCTAAAATCCAAAACATGAGACGGATCCCCAATATACTTCAGGAGCATAGAAACATGAAATACCGGATGCATACTCGACAAGCTGGGTGGCAAAGCAAGCTCAAAAGCCACCTACTCAATCCTATGAAGCACCTCAAAAGGTCAAATGAACCGAGGACTCAATTTCTCTTTCTTCCCAAATCTCATAACACCCTTCAAGGGTGAAACCTTAAACAGAACCTTTTCACCAACCATGTACGACACATCCCGAACCTTCCCGTCAGCATAACTCTTCTGTCTCGACTGGCTGTACGAAGCCTCTCCTGAATAACTTTCACCTTGTCTAAAGCATCCTACACCAAGTCTGTCCCCAATAGTCTAGCCTTGCCCGGCTCAAACTAACCAATTAGACATCTACACCGTCTCCCATACAAAGACTCATATGGAGCCATCTGAATACTCAACCGGTAGCTGTTGTTGTACGCAAACTATGCAAGCGGTAGAAACTGATCCCATAACCCTCCGAAATCAATGACACAAGCATGCAACATGTCCTCCAATATCTGAATGGTGCGCTCGGATTACACGTCCGTTTGAGGGTGAAAAGTTGTGCTCAACTCAACCTGAGTACCCAACTCTTGCTGCACAGACCTCCAAAACTGAGAAGTGAACTGAGTGCCCCTATCCGAAATGATGGAAACTAGGACACCATGCAAACAAACAATCTCTCGGATATAGATCTCTACCAACCGCTCTGAATAATAGGTAGTACACACAGGAATGAAGTGGGCGGACTTGGTCAACCGATCAACAATCACCCAAATAGCATCGAACCTTCTCAAAAATCCGTGGGAGTCCAACAACAATGTCCATAGTGATCCTCTCCCACTTCCACTATGGAATATCCATCTACTGAAGTAAGCCACCCGGTCTCTGATGCTCATATTTCACCTACTGACAATTGAGATACCAAGCTACAAATCCCACAATGTCTTTCTTCATTCTTCTCCACCAATAATACTTCCTTAAATCCTGATACATCTTCGCGGCACCTGGCTGAATGGAATACCGCGAGCTATGGGCCTCCTCTAGAATCAACACCCGAAGCCCATCCATGTTGGGCACGCATATCCGGCCCTGCATCTTCAACACCCCGTCATCACCAATAGTCACATCTCTGGCATCGTCATGCTGAACTCTTTCCTTAAGGACAAGCAAATGCGGATCATCATACTGGCGCTCTCTGATGCGATCATATAAGGAAGATTGAGAAACCACGCAAGCCAATACCCAACTAGGCTCCGAAACATCTAACCTCACGAATCGATTGTCTAAGGCTGAACATCAACTGCAAAAGGTCTCTCCCGACTAGAATATATGCCAAACTCCCCATACTCACCGCATTTCGGCTCAAAGCATCGGCCACCACATTGGCCTTCCCCAGATGGTACAATATAGTGATATCATAATCTTTAAGCAACTCCAACCACCTCTGATGCCTCAAATTGAGATACTTCTATTTGAAAAAGTGCTGGAGTCTATGATGTTCAGTAAGCACCTCACAAGACACACCATACAAGTAATGCCTCCAAATCTTCAACGCGTAAACAATGGCAGCCAACTCCAAATCATGGACGGGGTAGTTTATCTCATGGGGCTTTAACTGACGAGAAGCATAAGCAATAACTCTACCCTTCTGCATCAAAACACACCCAGTATCCACTCTCGAAGCACCACAATACACGGTATATCAACCTGAAGCTGATGGAAAAACTAACACTGGAGTTGTGGTTAAAGCTGTATTGAGCTTCTGAAAGCTCTCCATACACTCGTCCGACCATACAAATGAAGCACCCTTCTGAGTCAACTTTGTCAGGGGTGATGCGATAGATGAGAATCCCTGAACAAACTGGCGATAATAGACTCTTGAGGGGCTCCTACATCCACAGTTTAAAACCAGTTTCATCAAAAACTCATCAATTTCAGTTTAAATACTTTAAATCATATACTTAGCAATCGCTAACAACAGAGGCATATTTTAAAAGAAGAGTGAAATTACTGAAAATAATCATAACTGGGCCTCTCGGGCAAAGTGTCACTCAATATATAGCCTCTTAAGCAGCCTCTCAGTCACTCCGTACTCACTCTCAGTACTCAGGTTCATTAATATCTCATAATAATAGAAATCATAGAAACCGCTGCGGCGTGCAGCCCGATCCTTAGTTTATAGTCGACTACGCTCACTAGGGGGTGTACAAACTCCGTAGGGGCTCCTACAACCCAAGCATCATATCGCTGCAGCGCGCAGCCCGATCCAATATATATATCGCTGTGGCGTGCAGCCCGATCCATATAGTATCGCTGCGGCGTGCAACCCGATCCATAAATCATACATATATAAATATCCTCACCATTAGGTTCTCAACCTCTCTCAGTCATTAACCGCACAGCCTCTCGAGCACAATAGTAGAAATTAGGAAACTCGGTCCAAACAATCCTCACATTTAGAAGTAGACTGATAAAACCAATTTTTAACATTTAAACAGGTAAAACATGACTGAGGATATGCGTTCAAGAAGTAGAGTGAGGAAAAATAGTAAAATTCCCCTAAGGGTCTCAACAGGTCGGCACAAGGCCACAAACAAAGCATACAACCCATAATACAGTATAAATGACTAAAGTACGGGATATGATAAGATTCCAAATCAAATACGCGGCTTAATAGTCTCTACAGGACGGTCCAAGTCACAATCCCTATCGGTGCACGCCCACACGCTCATCACCTAGCATGTTCGTCACCGCATTTATCAAAACAAGCCAAATACCGGGGTTTTGTACCATCAGTTCTAGATTTACAATGGTTACTTACCTCAAACCGGTGAAAATACTACCCTGTGATGCCTTTGCCCCTTGAATCGGCATCCACTCGCATCGAATCTATCCAAAATCAGAATCACAGCATCAAAATATGCTAAGGGAACGAAGCTCAAGCTAACAATCAAATAATACCAAAAATCCCGAAATTGGCCAAACCCGACCTCCGGGCCCATATCTCAAAACTCAATAAAAATTATATCAACGGAATCCTTATCCTTCCACGAGTCCATGCATACCAAGAATACTGAAATCGGAGTCCAAATAATCCCTCAAATTCTCTTTTTAAAGTCTCTTAATCTCAAGCCTTAATCCCCAATTTTTCTTCCTTAATCTCTACTAATACCTTGATCAAACAATGGGAAAATGATCATAAACCCAATAATGAAGCTTAGGGAACTTACCCAACTAATATCCCTTGATTTCTCTTGAAATCAAACTGTCTTAGCCTCTTTCCCGTGTTCAAAAATGGAGTATTTAGAAAAATTTCGCGAAGAAAACAATATATACCTTCTGGCCCAGGGATTTTCGCATCTGCGGCCCAATACCCACTTCTGTGGTACAACATTTGCGGCCAAATAACCACTTCTGCGATTTTTCATTAGCTCAGCCTCGATCCGCATCTGCACCATCGTAGGTGCGGTCCATTAACTGCTTCTACAGTTTCCTGACTCCCTAGCTTAATTCCGCTTCTGTGGTTTCCTTCCCCGCATTTGTGAGATCGCACATGTGGTCCCCAATCTGCAGGTGCGGAAATACGAGAAGCAGGCAAATTCTGCAGCTTCAACAAAATCTCAAACTCCCCGTCAACCATCCGAAATCACTGCGAGGCCCCCGGGACCTCAACCAAAAGCACCAACATATCCAAAACCTTATTCAAACTTATACCAATCTTCATAACACCTCAAACAACACCGAATCAGCCAAAACACATCGGATTCAAGCCTAAGTTTCCAAAATCTTCTAAATTATGCTTTTGATAAAAAACCCAACCAAACCACATCCAAATAACCTGAAATATAACACACACATCCCAAATGACACAACAGAACTACTACAACTCTCGAAATTCCATTCCATCACCTATATTAAAATCTCACCTACCAATCGGAAATCGCCAAAAATCTAATTTCGCCAATTCAATCCTAAATCTATTCCGGACGTCCAAAACTCATTCCAATCATGATCCTAAGTCCAAAATCACCTCCCAAGGCTATCCGAACCATCAGATCTCACATCTGAGCCCTCTAACACATAAGTCAACATCCGATTGACTTTTCCAACTTAAGCTTCCTCAAAAGAAACTAAGTGCCTCAAACCTTACCAAATCCTTTCCGAACTCAAACTAATTAACCCGATCACATATAGAACCATTATAAAAAGCAATAAGAAACAAAAATGGGGGAAACTGAGCGGTAACACAGGGGACGACTGGCCGGGTCGTCACATCGTCATTATGGTTATGTTATCAGGCAGAATGGATATTATTTGTGCCCATAGACTATGATATGTGCTACTCTATTATGTTGTATTAGGCAGTGAGGCTGTATGATTATTCCTCACACATGTTGTAGTTCTGTTTAGGCCTTATGGCAATTCGGACGAGATAGCCCTCGTGAGGAATAATCATGTGTGAGGAACAACTAGTTGTGCTTGCTTCTTTCATGCTTTAGCACATTCATTCATTTTCCTACATTTTTATTTGTGCACTCTATTGTACTTGATATCAGTATTCATATGTTCAATGAGCCCGAGCATTTTGGCTTGATGAGTATTTGGGAGCGGGCTACACGCCGCGGCGGATGTTATGAGGGATACCCTTTCCTTGTGTTTATTTGTGCTGCATAATTTAGTTATTGTTGGTTTAATGTATGAACTGTGTATTGTGAGAATATGTGTGGTTCTGTGATGAATTGTTAGTTGGGCCGCTTGTCGTGGCTTAGATGAGGTTCTTCAACCTGAGATTAGTACCGTGGTATTGTGGGCGAGTAGTGTTTGAAAGTATGTGGTTTTATTCTGATAAGATTTGCGCAATGGCCCTTGACGTGCGAGAGAGGTCTTCATTTGTTTACTTCATGGGTGGTTATGATCCCCCGAATGTTTCTTTATCATGGGCAGCATTGTTGAAGTCCGGAACAAGGTTATATTCAATGTGAAGGGCATTGCCAACATCCAGGATGTCATTTGAGCAGCTAGGGTGGTCATAAGGAATTACTTTGGGTATTTGAGTTGTGTGGAACAGCATGTGCTTGTATTCTGGATTGGAATTTTGGCTCGATTCCGCTTGTTCAGGTTTATACAGTGTGATGATGTAAGATTCAGGCCCTATGCTAAATTTCAGATGTTGAGGTTTGGGTTCTATTCTAAGGTTATGGACTAAGGATGAGGTGAGACCTTCAGTTAAGTTGCATTGTCAGTACTACATAGGTTTGGGTGATGGAAAATCACTTGCGGGTGTATGTATTGTGTGCTCATGCAGTGATTCAATGGCTTTGGAATGACTCCGGGTACGTTCTATTTGTCTCTCTATATGCTTTCAACTCTCTCTAAAATCAGTAAAAAAAATGACCCCAAATGAAGCCCCAAAGTTTATATATTAAAATGGGACCGGGTTATAAAAATTGGAAAAAAGCCTCCGAAGTCGGGTTTGCGGCCACATAATGGACCGCAAAACAAGAATGCAAAATGCATCGCGGAACTGGTGCCCAAAAATAGGCTACACTGGTCCAGTTTGTGACCAGATTTGCGATCGCATATCTATTATGCGGACCGCATAATGGTTTTGCGATCGCAAAACTGACACAAGATCGCATTTTTCCAGCCTTTGGTAATTTGATCACAACTTTGTGTAGGAATATTCAAATGACAAACAGCTTGAAGAGTTGGAAACTAGACTCAAAGATCTTTCATATGATAGGTTTTTCATAACATAAAAACTTATATATATTTAGATATGCTCGTTCAAAGTGTGGACATGTGCAAACTCATTTGGAACTTTAGCCCATTATGAAATTTTCTAACTTGACCTAGACTTAGGCATCCCATTAGACCCTACATTACATATTATAAGACTTATACACTTATTTACCAAATCCAATTGATGCCCATCATGTTAATAGTACATAAAATATTATAATTAGCCTACCTGGCACCACAAAATCCTAAATTACTTAGCGAATTTTTTTTCCGGGGCCTTACGTGCACTGTCTGTTTGTTGTGTTTATTTGTGGTTATCAATTCAAGTGTTTAAATTGTTCAGATTCTTTTACTGTTGTGATCCTTGTGATGGAACCCCATAGTGTTTTCAATACTTTGCCGTATTTATATATATATTTCAATACTTCAAACTTCAATAATTGTTTCATTTTTATTACATTTTTAATTCAATTAGTTTCTCAATTAAATTCCCTAAAACCGTTTGAGGTTGTATTTTACTTTAAAAGGAATCTCTACTAAGTTGTAATTTTATTAAATCCCATGTTAAAGGTAATAATTCATTCGATATTGTATTTTAATTGAAAATGATACTTTCTTTATTCAAATGATTTCTAAAAATAACTTCATCTTTTCTTGCTGAGTTCCTAATTGGTTTAGAAGTTGTACTTTGCTTTAGGTTATGTAAATGAGACTCCTTGAACATCTTAATTGCATTAGTTATGGATGTCGTGTACTGGGTAACATGAGAATGTTGTTGTGGAAAGTGAGATAGAAATATGTGGGCACAAGGTGCCAGGTGTGCTAATGGTTTGCTAATTGAGGTTATGATGTGAGACATCGAGTTTGATATGGCTGGAATTGTGCATCAGAAATGATTGATTTATTGAGCTGACATCGCCTTCCTTATTTATGTATATTTTTACTTGTCTATATTCCAGCTATGTTGGTGTTAATTTACTTGGTTACCTTTCGTTTCCATTTGTGTTTCCCTTTATTGTTTCTACCGATTGTAGTTTGTTATCTCCCTGCTGTAGATATTACTTTGTTATCTTTATGTTGATAGTTTATCATCATATCATGTTCAATTTATTTGATCAGTAGGTGTCTGGACTGTTCCTTGTCACTACTCCACCGAGGTTAGTCTTGATACTTACTGGGCACCGCTATGGTGTGCTCATACTACACTTCTGTACATTTTTGTGTACAGATCCAGGTATTTGATTGGTAGTAGCTGAGCGGGTCATTGCGGTGGAGACTCAAGGTAAACCTACTACAGTGTTCGCAGGCCTCGGAATCACCTTCATTTGTACTTATTTCCATATATTCCTTTTGTTTCGGAATAGTGACATATTTAGTTTGTATAACTACTCTTAGAAAAGCTTATGACTTGTGCCACCAGTTTTGCGGATGGTAATGTGTTAAGAGATATTTAATTTAACGTTAGTAAATATCAATGTTATTTCAGTTAATGTTAGGCTTACCTAGTTTAGAGACTAGGTTCCATCACGACTCCTTCAGAGGGATTTTGGGTTGTGAGAAGTTGTTATCAGAGCTCTAGGTTCATAGGTGCTACGATTCATAAGCGAGTTTAGTAGAGTCTTGCGGATCGATACGGAGACGTCTGTACTTATCTTTGAGAGGCTACAAAACTATTAGGAAATCCACATCTTTCATTCCTTATCGTGCGATATTGATTCAGCTCGAAGAATATAACTTGTGTTCCTTTACATCTACTCGTGTATCATATTGCGCTATCAGTGACCGCTATGTGCTAGTAGTTCGTGATGCTAGAGACGGGCTACGAGGGAGTCAGGGATGCTCAGGCATTGTCTCAATGCGTCATCCAAACTGAAGATACAGAGGTATTGAAAGATTATTCAATTTTTCATATGGAGGTGCAGCGGGTTCTGGCATCTGGTTTATGAGTACCAGCTTGAGAAGGCTTAATTGGTTGGCTAGTCGTCGAGATTGTGACAGGGTCACGATGTGGATATTAATTGAGAATAGTGGGTAGTATTGGAGTACCTCGTGACTAGTGTTGTGCGAGCTATGAATGTTAGTTTTGCAGATCATCCGATATCGTTTTCTATGGCTTTGTGCCAAGTGGAGGAGTCCTTTAGCGGCATTCAGGTTGCAGAGTCAGATCTACACTAGTTTTGGCCTGAGATATGTGTACATGTGGTATTGGCAGGTTCTCGGAATTTGTATGTGACTAAGGTCTGAGATCTTGCACGGGATGATATTGGGGCTGGCAGTATTTTTAAGTCATTAATGGATCTACATTTCAGCATCAAAGGGAGTTGGAGGAACAACTTTAGATTTACAAAAGGTCAATTCAACATAGGTATCGTGGTTGCAGCATGACGAGGTGCTTCAAAGGAAATGTGGTGGTTTATGAGCTTCTGGATACGTGGTTGATGTTAGGATCATCTATATGTGGGACTTTGATTGGGATTATTACATATCAACTATCAGAAGAAATGGGTCAGCTATGTGGTGTTGGGCCAACATAGCGATGAAGTAAACGGTCCTTTAATAGGAATTCTCTATTGGCTTTTGTGGTATCACTCTTGGGTTGTACGGTTTGTGTGACTCGGTTGAGCTGGGGAGGTGTAGTCCTGATGGCTTAGTTGTGTGCAGGCGGATCTCGGAGGGTTCTCAGTGTTTGGCAATGGATTGAGTTGGCTGTCTACTATGGGCATAAGGAATATGTTGTACATTGTGGGTTTCTCCTGAATAAGTATAAGAAATTAATAGAGTGTTGACATTGTTGGCTATCATATATGAAGTGTGTGCATTTTGGGAAATTACCTTGAGCTTGGGTTTGTGGGTGCGTGGCTAGTGGCATGTTGATTACTGGGTTTTGAGGCTTCCGAGGTACATGTTTTGTTACGCAGCCAGAAGTCCTATATGGGTGCCTCAACAGAATGATAGGGTGATAGTGATATATCAACCATTTGATTTGCGTAGTTGAGTTGGGTATGGAAATTTTGGTACTCCTGAGGTTTGGGGCTTGATGCCCTCATATGCGGACTATTTCATGTTTGCGGATTTTGAAGAAATGTTAAGAATGGGAAAATTAACAGCATGTATTATTGATAAGTTGTTGTAGATCTTTTGAAGCATATTTATCTAATTGGGAAGGATCAGGATTTGATTGGGACTATTTGGATGATCATCGAGAATATGTATTTTGTATCAAATCAAGTTTATGTGCTCCTGTGAGATTGTCATTTTGGTTATGTTATCAGGCAGAATGGACATTATTTGTGCCTCTGTCCTATGTTATGTGCTTCTCTCTTATGTTGTGATGAGCTGTGAGGTTGTATGACTATTCTCCATGCATGTTGTGATTCCGTTCAGGCCTTATGGCAATGCAGGCGGGATAGCCCTCGTGATGTTGATTTGCTCATTTCACCTTAGTTGTGCTTGCTTCTTTTATGTGTTATTACTTTTATTCATTATTCCCACAGTTTATTTGTGCACTCTGTTTTACTTGATATCAATATTCATATGTTCAGTGAACCCGAGCATTTTGGCTTGATGAGTATTTGGGAGCGACTGCACGCCGCAACGGATGTTATGTGGGATATCCTTTCCTTCTGTTTATTTGGTGTTGTGTTTTCCCTTTGTAGGACTAGGTGTTACACATGGTTTACTTGTTAGATAATTCTTATACTTTGCTTTTCTTTATTTGTGATGCATAATTGAGTTATTGTTGGTTTGGTGTAGGAACTGTGTAGTGCGAGTATCTGTGCGGTTCTGTGATGAGTTGTTAGTTGGGCCACTTGCAGTGGCTCAGATGAGGTTCTTAAACATGAGATTAGTATTGTGGTATTGGGTGTAAGGAGTGTTTGGAAGTATGTGATTTTTTCTGATAAGATTTGGGCAATGGCTCTTGACGGGAGAGAGAGCTTCTTGATTTGTTGACTTCATGGGTGGTTATGAGCCCCCGAATGTTTCTTTATCATGGGCAACATTGTTGATGTCCGAAACAAGGTTATATTTAATGTGAAGTGCATTGCCAACATCCAGGATGTCATTTGAGCGGCTAGGGTGTTCAGAAGGAATATCTTTGGGCATTTGAGTTGTGTGGAACAACCTATGATTGTATTCTGGATTGGAATTTTGGCTCGATTCCGCTTGTTCAGGTTCATACGGTGTGATAATGTAAGATTCGGGTTTTATGATGAATTTCAGATGTTGAGGTTTGGGTTCTGTTCTAAGGTTATGGACTAAGGATAAGGTGAGACCTTCAGTTAAGTTGCATTGTCAGTCCTACATAGGGTTGGGTGATGGGAAATCGCTCGCGTGTGTATGTATGGTGAGCTCATGCAGTGGTTCGATGGCTTTGGAACGACTCCGGGCACGTTCGAGGAGTGGAGGACGATGTAACAACCCTGTTGTGCCCCTTTTTTCTCCCTTCCCCTTTTACGGGGAAGAAAAGTCCGGGTTTCGACATTTATGGGGGTAATAACTCATTTCCTTTTTGGGAATTGGGTATTTGAAGAGTCGCCACCTAACGGATTATGGTGCGTTAGGGCACCTAGAGCGATTAACTCTTGAATTGGTTTTCATTACCAGAGATTTAGAGTAAGGGCTCGAAATAACCTCGAGGTGAAGGTGTTAGGCACCCCTCTTGGTCCACAACTGTGGATCCCGTCCGAACTTATATTTATAAATCAGTCCAATAATAAAAAAGTAGTTGAAACAAATAGTTTCAAGTAAAACACGTTGGACAGTAATAAGACAAAGAATGTGTACACATAGGAAAGTAAATCAAAATGGTTTTGGGAATGGAGGGGTCCTAGGCTGGTTAGCCTACAGGATCACCTCACACAATATCTGGTAAACACTCCTCAATGAGGGGCTACACGTGACATTAGCGCGTGGTCATCATATCCCATTCTACCCAAGTCCCTCCCCTTGGTCATAGCCTAAAGCATTCAAGTAACCTTGACAATGCCTATGCGTGCAATACCCGTCCCTTCCTTGTGGCCCTGTAGGTATTTAGGACCTCTAAATCTGAGTAGTTCTAGACTACCCCTAAGGTTCTTAAAAGGAGAAAATTCTAGGCGACATGCAAGAACAATTTAGGACTTCATATAAATCAAGCTAAAGGCTCACGGTTACCTCCTCAAGCATATCACATGAGTGCACGTCTTCAAACGACATTCAAACACTTAAGAAAACTAATCCTAGAACATGATATCTAAGTGAGCAGAGGTTATAAAGTACTGAATTAAGCCAATTTGTGAAGGATCCTATTTAACTTGCCTATTGATTAAACCTGTTAAATCTGAACAACTTTAAGTAGTAGAAATACGACTTCAGAGTTCCAGAATTTATAAAAGATCCCTATAGGCTTGCCTAAACACAGAACAGTGATGTCCTAAGAACATGACTACGTTGATATAGAAAAGCAGTGAACAATTTTAAACAGATTCTCGAGTTCCTATAGGCATGTTGTCTAGTGATGGTGAAGGCAGTATTTGAAAGAATTAGTTTAAGGAAAACAAACCATTAATTAGGCCAGTTCCGAAGTAGACTAACATGAATTGAACTGACTTATTGACTTTTATTCTATAGGTAAAATTTCTGGTTTTTTTAATTCCTATAGGCATGGTATCTAATTGTTAAGAACTGATGTTAGAATCTTATAGGCATGATATCTAATAAAAACGCATGTAAATACCAGTTGTAACAAATGTTGAACTGGATCACATTCTATAGGCATGGTATCTACTTGTGAAATTGATTTTTAAAAACCTATAGACATGATTTCTATTATTTGAACCATTTGGATCCTATAGGCATGATTTCTAACATAGTAGGGCAGACATAGCAAATATAAAATCCTATAGGCATGGTTTCTACCCATATTACCCCACAAATATGTAACTACCCACCCCTTTTTCACTAATCACCCCAATATTCGTTTACAAATTATTACAAACTAGATGAATGAATTACATAGATAAAGAAAAAGAAGAAGTTACACTATAGGGAGCCTGAAGCAGGACCAAGTGATTTCCCAAACCTCCAATAGCTTGTAAGGGGTTTTAGTAGGAAAACAGTGTTAAAAGGGATTTGTTTAAAATAATTTTGTAAAAACCAACATAGGGAGATATTAAATATGACAATTTTGAAAAGGGTAAGGTGATCAACAATCAACAAACCAAATACAGAACCAGAAGAGGTTCATCAGCACTTCAATACATGGAATCAGATAGGTACACACAGTCACTCGGAGTTAATGGGGGATTTGGGGTAAATATAGGGCACATAGTAAGCACATATGCCTATGGGTACAGAATCAGAGAAGCCTTAAAGGGGTTCAAGGGATTTTAAGGTACAACATGAACTTCATAGTTAATACAGAATCAAGAGACTTAGGATAGCCAACTACCTTACACAGGAGGGTGCATGCCAAAAATCAGAGAAACATAGTCACATTGGGGTATAATAGAAAGGGATTCATGAGCAGGCTAATCCTAAGGGGTACATTCAAAAGCATGTAGTTGGCAAGACAGTGAAATAGAAACGTTAGTTGCAGGTTGAACAACAAAACCATAGATAGAAGCATATTAGAAACATGACAAATTGAAGTAGTAGGAGAATCATATGATTTTGGGGACATTGAATTGAAATTAGAACATACTAGTAAAGAGATACTAAACACAAAGTGAATGAGCACCCAATAGTTAGCATTGGCTTGCAGTCAGCTAACTTGGAATAGTAGTGAGTAACACAAAAGATAGCAGAAAGCATTTAAGTATGTGAGAGAGAGTTTTATTTTGAACCAATGTGTTCGTGTCTTGTGTTAATAAAAGCAGGGTACTTATAGTTTGAACATAAGCAGAAAATAAGGCAAGAATCAAAGTTTAGCAATAATTATAGAACCAAGTACTAATCAGAATCAAATCAATGCAAGTACTCCTTTAATTAAGGAGGTAAATGACAAATAAGGAAATAAATCAATGTACGACCAATAAGGAAAGATTTCAAATATAGTAAGTATAGGGTAAACAATTAGGGCTAAGTTTAGAAAAACCCTAATTAAGGAGATAGTCAGTAAGAATCAAGTACCAATGCAGACAAGGTAAGAAAATCAATCAAATTGAATAGAAAGAGCAGGAATCGAAGGTTTAAAAGAAGGTCTTCCAAACAAACCAAGAAACAGGGGATCCTGAATCATTCAAAGAGAAAGTCATGAGTCAGTGTTTAGCATATAAATAAAGTAAGACATGGATAGTAAAAGGTCGACATACAACTCTAGCAAACATGAAAGTTAAATAGCACTGATAGAAACATGCAAGTCTTGAATAGTTAAGATGAAAACAAGCACATAGAATTGATGTAAGTTAGGCTAAGAAACTCAGTAGAAACATATTCGAGGCTAGATAGTCACAAAAACTCAAATGAGAACAGGTCAGTCACAAAAACCAAACGAAGAACCCTAAAATTAGGGCTTTCAACATATACGAGTTGAAGATGTAGTAAAATCATAGAATCAGTCAAAATATACAAGAAATAGAAGTTTAAGCACAAAGAATCAGTTAAACAAGGTTTTTAAAAGGAAGTTCCAATAACCCTAGTTTTAGAAGGAGGTGAAAAACACTTGAAATCAACGATTCATGTAAAGAAACTCAAGAACAATGTAAAATATTAAAGAAACAAACTGAAATCGTCTTAGATCTATACAGATCTAGGAGGTGTAGAAAAGAAATTAGGGTTTCGAAATAAACCCGTATAGGGATGAAGAACCTGCTTAGAAAACCCAAGGATCATTTCAAATACAACATGATTTTGCTTGAAATCACACTGGAGTAGCCAAGAATAGACAGATGACGAACCCTAGATGCAAGTCGGCATGGCCTTAGGCCCTTGAAGACCTTAGAGAAGGCAAGTATGTCATGAGAGAAGCCATTGGAGGTGTAGGAGATGATGAGAGGTCACTGGAGATGACCAGAGATGGGAGATCTACGGTTGAAGGGCTAGGGTTAGGTTGAGAGTGTACTGCGAGTAGAGAGGAATTTAGGGTGGCAGTATGTGGAAATTTTTTAGGGTTAGGGGTCGTTTAGAGTTAAAAAAGGAAGGAATAAACGAGGGCCGTTGATCTTTCAGATCAACGGCCAGGATCTGATGGGTTTTGGGTTGGGTAATTGTATTTAGGGCCTGGGTCGGGTAATTTGGCCTAAAATTGGGCTGGGTATTGGGTTTAATTGAAGCTATAATTGAAATCCAATTTGGCTAAGTTTTAAATAGCCAATTTAACACTATATTTTATAATAAATAACAAATGATTTATTAAAAATAATTTTGTTCTACTAAAATGATTTAAAATAGATATTTAACATTTTAAAAATATAGATGATCAATTTTATGCATATAAATGTAATTATACATTAATATGGCTAATATTGCAATTATATGCAAATTGGCTTTAAAAATACAAAATACAACTATACAAAATGCACTAAAAATATTTTAACAATATTTTTGCATAAATATAGAATTTAGATGACTAAATTACCACAACAACAATTTGAGGGATAATTATTGGAGATTTTATGAGTAAAAGGGGAGGAAATAAATCAATTTAAAATCTTTAAAATTATAGAAAAATTATAAAAACCTTGTGCATGCTTATATATGCATATATATGCTATTTTGAAAGTATTTATGCATATTAAAAATATATAAAAAAAATTGGGTATCAACAGCTGCCCCTCTTTACCCGGGAAGGATGAAAGAGTTTTCGGGTAAAGAAATGATGGACAATCTTGACCGGGATGAGTGCTTTAAAAGACAAAGGCCGGACTTTGGTCTTCGAGTTGCCTACATATCCCTAGATTTGCAGGAATCAAGTCTTGTGTAGTTCTGGATTCATTAGCGGAATATACCGATGAAATCATTGCAAGAACGAATGCGGGATGCAAGAGCGGCTATGGTGAGTGGTTAAGCTTGGGATATTTGAAGGAACTGGAGCGAGATTGCTCCTGCGAGGATAGTGGTTGCTTACTGGTTACCTGCAGATAAAAGAGGCTACAAACATGTATTTGCGAAAATTTAAATATCATGAAAATTCCCTTTGGAGCATGAAGGTTGTCTTTGGACAATTAAAGATGATGTCCTAAGACTATAACATCCTAGGCTATGAATTGTTCAGTGAGGGATTCACATGCCATGAAATGATGTTCTCGGGCCATGACAATGGTGCCTCCGAACCATGACACCTTTGAATAATGATATGCAAATTTGAGGGATCCTAAGGCCATGGCATGGTGTCCTTCGGCTATGAGGATGATGCCTTTTAAAATATGATTCATTTGGATATATTGGTGATATTTAAGCCCATGATATGTAGTAATATGATATTAACAAGACAAGGCTTAGTCTTGCAAAATGGAGGGCAAAGCTTAGCCCGACAGAAGATCAAATAAATAGTGCTAGAAATAGAGCAAACTTTGTGCGAAAGGGACAATGCTTAGTCCCATACGAATGGGAAGGCAAGGATCAGCCTCATGCAGGTATGGAGTTAAGGATTAGACTCATACAAGTAGGGAGGCAGGGATTAGCCTCATGCAGGATGGAGGAAGTGATTAGCCTCATGCAAATAGGGAGGCAAGGATTAGCCTCATGCAAGTATGGAGGCAAGGATTAGCCTACTGTAGGATTGAGGCAGGGATTAGCTTCATGCAAATATGGAGGCAAGGATTAGACTCATGCGGGTATGCAGGCAAGGATTAGCCTCATACAAATATGGAGGCAATGATTAGCCTCATGCGGGTATGGAGGCAAGGATTAGCCTCATGCAAGTAGGGAGACAGGGATTAGCCTCATGCAGGATGGAGGAACGAATTAGCCTCATGTAGATATGAAGGTAAGGATTAGCCTTATTCAAATAGGCAGAAGAGGATTAGCCTTATGTAGTATGGAGGAAGGGATTAGCCTCATACAAGTATGGAGTCAAGGATTAGACTCATGCAAGTAGGGAGGCAGGGATTAGTCTCATGCAGGATGGAGGCATGGATTAGCCTTATGCAGATATGGAGGCAAGGATTAGGCTCATGCAAATAGGGAGGCAAGGATTAGGCTCATGCAAATAGGGAGGCAGGGATTAGCCTTATTCAGGTATAGAGTCAAGGATTAGACACATGCAAGTAGGGAGGCAAGGATTAGCCTCATGCAGGATGGATGCAGGGATTAGCCTCATACAGGTATGGAGTCAAGGATTAGACTCATGCAAGTAGGGAGTCAGGGATTAGCCTCATGCAAGATGGAGGCAGGGATTAGCCTCATGCAAGTAGGGAGGCAGGGATTAGCCTCATGCGGGATGGAGGTAGGGATTAGCCTCATGCAGATATGGAGGCAAGGATTAGCCTCATACAGTTATGGAGGCAAGGATATATTCGGTGTTTGATAGCCTGATTGATAGTGATCTTGCTACGTGGATGTTATTCTTACGTTGGATGTTCCTGCGTTCAAAGAAAAATTGTAAGTTTTGTGAGGGGGAGGTTCGTTCGTGCTTCTATCTGCTGGCCTTGCTTTACTTCATACTGGCATCCCTTGTGAGTCCCCCTAGGTAACACCTTACTGCTATGGAAATAGAGTTTTTCGAGAATATGCAATTTGATAAAAAATAGAGTTATTTCATAAATATATTGATACATTTAGATGAACTGGTGACTGTAACACATCTCAAAGGCATTGCAGCTCTCTTATGTCGGAATTTTGAGGGTCCTCCTCAAAATTCTACCCTAGTTCGGTAGATGATCTTTTGACCATTGGCGGATAAGACTGGCTGAACCTTCTTCGAAATTTTGAGAACCCTTCCCAAAATTCTGCCCTAGTTTCTTAACTGATTACTGACTTTCTGGCATGCGATGGCGTTGGCTAGACTTGCTCCAAAATTTTGAGGGTCCTCCTCAAAATTCTACCCCAGTTTCTGAGCTTGGGGAAAAATGAAAATTTTATTATGATATGACCGAACCCATAAGGCTGCCTATGTATTCCCTTTAAACAGGAATCAGGTCAAGCGTAGTTCAATTACATCAGAAGAGAAATGTAAAGTAATTTAGGGATAGTATCTCTTGACTGCGTTTGAATTGATTGGTTTTGGTCAGACTTTTCCGTCCATTTCTGCAAGTATGAGTGCTCCTCCTGTTAGTACCATGTGAACCATGTATGGAGCTTGCCAGTTGGGAGAGAATTTCCCTTTGGTTTCATCTTGATGTGGGAAGATCTTCTTAAATTCCAACTGCCCTGGTGTGAACTGTCTTGGTTTGAATCTCTTGTTGAAAGCTCTAGACATTCTATTATGGTAAAGTTGGTCGTGACATACTACGTTCATCCTCTTTCCATCGATAAGGGCCAATTGTTCATGGCGACTCCTTATCCACTCTGCATCGCTGAGTTCAGCTTCCTGTATGATTCTTACAGAAGGAATCTTCACCTCGGCTGGGATGACAGCCTCGGTACCATAAACCAACATGTAGGGAGTTGCCCTGTTTGATGTGTGAACCGTGGTACGGTACCCCAATAGAGCAAAGGGTAACTTCTCATGCCATTGTTTATGGTTCTTTACCATTTTCCTTAGTATCTTCTTAATGTTTTTGTTGGCGGCTTCTACTGCTCCATTCATCTAAGGTCTGTATGTTGTGGACTTCTTTTGTTTGATATTGAAAGTTTCACACATAGCTTTCATCAGATCACTATTGAGATTGGCGGCATTATCAGTAACAATGGATTCGGGAACTCAAAATCGGCAAACAATACGATCCTTGACAAAATATCCGCCGATTTTCTTGGTTACAACTCTGTAAGATGCAGCCTCTACCCATTTTTTGAAGTAGTCAATGGCTACCAAAATGAACCTGTGTCCATTTGAAGCAGTGGGCTCAATTAGACCAATAACATCCATTCCCTAAGCGGCGAATAGCCAAGGTAAGCTTGTTGCATTGAGCTGGTTTGGCGGCACTTTTATCATATCGGCATGCACTTGGAAGTGAAAGCATTTGCGGACATACTCGATGCAATCCGTCTCCATGGTCATCCAAAAGTAACCATCCTTGAGTATCTTCTTAGCCAAGACGAAACCATTCATGTGTGGGCCACAGATCCCACCATGCATATCCTCAAGTATCTTAGAAGCTTCCTTCGCGTCGACACATCTTATTAAACCTAAATCAGGAGTTCTTCTATACAAGTTCCCTCCACCGTGGATGAAGTGATTAGACAATCTCCGGAGTGTGCGTTTCTAAGTGTGATTTGCATGCTCTAGTATTCTCCTTTTGATAAGTACTCTTTGATGTCATGGAACCAAGGCTTTCCATTTGCTTCTTCCTCGACATGAGCATAATATGTTGACTGATTATGGATCCTCATCAGAATGGGATCAATGTAATTCTTATCTGGATGTTGTATCATAGATGTAAAGGTAGCCAATGCGTCAACAAACTCATTCTGAATTCTGAGCACATGTCAGAATTCTACCTTCGTAAACCTCTTTCTCAATTCCTGCACATGGTGCAGATATGGCAATATCTTGGAATTCTTGGTGGCCCACTCTCCTTGTAACTGGTGCACGAGCAAATCTGAATCACCATTCAGCAGCAACTCCTGAATATTCATGTTGACTGCCATGTTGAGTCCTAGTATGCAGGCTTCATACACTACCATGTTGTTGGTGGAGGGAAATCTGAGTTTAGCAGATACCGGTTAATGCTGACATATTTCTAACACTAAAACTACTCTAATGCCCACCCCTTTGAAATTTGCGGCTCCGTCAAAGAACATCCTTCAACTGTCATATGCCTCGGTAATGTCTTCTCCTAGGAATGATACTTCCTCATTAGGAAAATATGTTTTCAATGGTTCGTATTCTCTACCCACCGGATTTTTAGCAAGATGATCTGCCAATGCTTGTCCTTTGACCACCTTTTGAGTCACATAGACGATATGAACTAACTTAATAGTATCTGTCATTTAGCCAACATCCCAGTAGGCATGAGTTTCTGAAATATGTACTTCATAGGATCCATCCTATATTTGAGGTATGTAGTATAGGCACAGAAGTAATGCCTCAGTTTCTGAGCCATCCATGTCAAAGCACAACAAGTGCGTTCTAGTAGAGAGTATCATGCTTCGTAAGGTGTGAACTTCTTGCCCAAGTAGTATATGGCCTGCTCCTTCCTTCCCGTCTCGTCATGTTGTCCTAGACACATCCGAAGGCTCCATCTAACACATATAGATAAAGTAGCAAAGGTCATCCTGGTTCAGGCAAGACCAGAACTGGTGGTGTGGACAGGTATTCCTTGATCTTGTCAAATGTTTTCTGACAATCCTCTGTCCAGCTCGTTTTAGCATCTTTTCTCAGCATCTTCAATATGGGTTCACATATAACTGTGGACTATGCTATGAAGCGACTGATATAGTTGAGACGCCTTAGGAAACGCATCACGTCCTTTTTGCTCTTAGGCGGTGGTAACTCCTGAATAGCCTTGACTTCGAACAGATCCAGCTCGATCCCCCGGCGACTGATGATGAATCCCAGTAACTTTCCTACTGGAACCCTAAATGCACACTTTGTGGTATTCAATTTCAAATTGTACCTCCTTAGCCTGTCAAAGAACTTTCTCGGATCCTCTATGTGATCTGCGGCCTTCTTGGATTTGATAATGACATCGTCCACATACACCTCTATTTCTTTGTATATCATATCATGGAAGATGGTTGTCATGGCTTTCATGTAAGTATCCCCAACATTCATCAGAGCAAACAACATCATCTTGTAACAATATACACCCCAAGGTGTAATAAAAGTTATCTTCTATACATCTTCTTTATCCATCTAACTCTGGTAATAACCCGTAAAGCAAACTACAAATGATAGGAATTTATGCTTGGCGCAATTATTGATCAGGATGTGTATATTTGGCAGTGAGAAGTCGTTCTTGGGACTTGCTCTGTTTAAATCCCGATAGTCAACACATACTCTGACCTTCCCATTCTTATTCGGAACTGACACAATGTTATCTAACTAGGTTGGGTACTCAACTACCCTGAGAACTTTGGCTTTGATCTGCTTGGTAACTTCCTTCTTGATTTTCAGGCTCATGTATGGTTTGAACTTTTGGAGTTTCTCCTTGACTGGCGGACACATGGGATTAGTGGGCAACTTGTGAGCTACTATGGACGTGCTTAAACAGGTCATGTCATCCTATGACCATGCGAAGATATCCTCATACTCTCTTAGGAAGTGAATGTACTCTTCCTTCTCTATTGGTGATAAGTGAACCCTGATGCGGGTCTCCTAGACGGTCTTGGCATATCCCAAATTTATTGGTTCGGTATTGTCCATATTGGACTTAGGACTATTCTCAAAATTTTCAGCCTCCCTGACAATTTCCTCGGTATCTCATCTTCTTCCTCTGAATTACTATTCTCATGTTGTGTTGCCTCATTACAAGTCACAGTCACTGGTTCATCAGGAAAAGTAATAATAATGCTGTAAAAAGGAAAATGTAAAGATAGTAGTGAATAATAAAGAGCAAATGCATTTGATTAAAAGTTGAAAAATTGTCCAGACAATGTACGACTCAATGAATCGAGCATTTATTTTGAAACAAGTAGAACATAAAACAAGACTACGGGAAATCTTAAATGCCTAAAATGGCTTATAGAAGTAAATTCTTCCAAGCTACCTAGGGATTCGACGGGCTCATGATGGTATGGTGGTTCAGTTTCTGAGAACAACTCCGTTCTCCACAGTTTGAATAGTGAGGCCTTCTTCCTCCTCCTCCTTAATTATGGCACCGCAGTCCATGTTCTCATCCTCCAAGAACAAATTCTTCAACCCAGCTAGTACTTCTTCTTCTGCAGTTCCCCCATATTGTGTCAGCCCGGTGAAAAGCTTGTTCCAAACATGGCACTGGCTGCTCAAGAGGGTAATACAGTCCACGCCACGGAGGCGACTAATCATTGTACTCTTTCCATTTATATTGGTATCCGAGCCCAAAAGTGGTACTATGATTTTTCAACTGTATTGGTTTGGCGATAACTTGGAGGTTCTTTCCCAACCCTTTGCCGGGTTCATATCCAGACCATGCTAGTATGCTTTCTATTTTGTTACTCCAACATTTATCCTTCTTGACGGCATTGACCTGTTCAATGTGATGATAGGTTTCCCCTCATAGCCTTCTTCTATGTCCAATGGCCGGGATGGTTTGACATGTGTATATAGGGTTACTTCCATCTCTGTGAGTGATTACCTCCTATCAGTTCCATTAAAACTTCACGGCTTGATGAAGTGTGGAAGACACATGTCCAACAATATGGATCCATGGCCAGCCCAACAGAAGATTATATGAGGCAGGTATGTCAAGCACCTGAAATTCAACGTTGAACGAAGTTGGCCCCATCTTCAAGCAAAGGTTGATTTCCCTGATCGTTGTCCTTTGGGACCCATGGAAAGCCTTCACATTCATACTTGTCCGACCTTTTCATAGTGTCCAATGGACAAATATTTAGGCTTGAACCTCCATTAACAAATACCCTAACAATAAACTTGTCTTCAAATTGCACCGTAATATGCAATGCTCGATTGTGATTTAGTCCCTCGGGTAGTAGCTCATCTTTGTGGAAGATGGATCTTATGACTTTCTAGTACTTGCCCAACCATATTGTCCATCTCTCTGCCAATGATGTTATTGGGTACATAAGCCTCGCTCAACACTTTCATTAAGGCATTCTTGTGTGCCTCTAAATTTTGCAACAGTGACTATATAGATGTCTAAGTAGGGACTTTGTTCAGATGGTCAACAACAGAGTACTCCTTTGCCTGTACTTTCCTCCACAGATCATCTAGCATGGTCTCAATGATAGGCTGCCTAGTAGTGGCCTCCTTACTTGAACCTCCTAGGTGTTCAGGTGTATAGACTCTTCTGGTTCTAGTCATCCCTTGTATGGCGTCAGATTCCTCTACCTTGGCCTTCCCTTTTCGATGAGCCTCAGCAACATAATCCCAAGGTATTGCTTTTGAGTTGAATGGGGTGTGGTTAATATTGTCACAGTGAAAGGCGTGACCATTTCTACTTCAAATGGAGCAGGGATGACTGTAGGAAGAGCCACTTCCACCTCGAATGGAACTGATGCAGTTACCTCAACCTCGATTAGTGCTTGAGTCTGAACCACAATAGGAGTAAGTGTGACTGCAACTTTAAAGTCATCGCCTTCTCGAATAAGTCGATCGACCCCTCTTGGTCCCATTCTTCATTCATCTCTATCACATGTACACCACCACCTCTATGATCAGGGATGGGATTGTTGCGGACATTAGGTGCGGCTTCCTTTGCTTGTATGACCTTGTTGTCAATTAGCGTCTGGATCTTATCCTTCAAGGTTCGGCACTCAGCAGTGGTGTGCCCTTTCATACCGGAATGGTACGCACAAGTTTTGTTTGGATTGACCCATTGGGATGGATTTTCTAATGCCACAGCGGGAACATGAGTGACGTAACCTGTGGCTTTCAACATTTCATACAGTTGATCGATGGGCTCATCAATGGAGGTGTATTGTCTGGGTGGCTTGCGGTCGATGTTGGGTCTTGGTCTTGGATAATTTTGGCGAGGTGGTAGTGATTGGAACTAGGATGGTTGGGAGTTATAGGTGTGATAGATAGTGGCTGGTTGGGAATATCTGGGAGATGAAGGTTGATATGTAGGCGGTGATGCTTGGATTGTGGGTGGAGGTTTTTAATATGTGGGTGGAGGTGTTTGATATGTGGGTGAAGGCATTTGATAGGTAAGTGGAGATTTTGGGCCCTGGGCCACCATTACTGCCCCAACATCTCTCTTATTTGATATGCCCCGAGTTTGTAATGCCTTATTTGTGGCTTCCAGTGCCTCGAAATTTGTTACCATCCCGCTCTTGATTCCTTCTTCGATTGTTTCCCAAAGTTTGATGATGTCAGAGAATTTGTGATTTTCAATAACCATCAACCTTTCATAATATTGAGGATCATGTGCTCTGATGAAGAATTGTTTTCATTTGTTCTTCATCCAAAGTTGGCCTGACCTTGGTTGCTTCCGACCTCTAACGAGTAGCATAGTCACGAAAAGTCTCTGTGGGTTTCTTCTTAAGGCTCTGAATGTAGAAAACGTCTGGTGCATTTTCTGTGTTGAACCTGAACCGGTCAATGAAATATGACGCCATACTTACCCAATTGGAGCAATTCTTAGGGTTTTGGCTGACATACCAGGAAAAAGCATCCCCAGTAAGACTCCTCATATAGAGCTTCATCTGGATCTTTTCATCTTTCCCGACCCCAACAAGCTTGTCACAATAGGTCCTTAGATGAGCCCTAGGATCACTTTTGCCATCGAACATTTCAAACTTGGGAGGCTTGTACCCCTCATGCAATTCCACATCTTGTTGTATGCACAGGTCTTCGTAATTTAAGCCTTCTATTTCTCTGTCACCCTCAACACCTTGAACTCGGATTGTTAACTTCTTGAGTTCTTCAACCATGTTTTTAATGAGCAAGTCCTTCTCTGAGGATTCCGGTGTATATGACATTGGTTGGGTAGAGTGAGATACAGTTTCCACATATAAAGGGTTGCTTTGATTGTTACCAGGGACTTGGGTGTAATGATGGTCATTGGTGGAGTTTTGGGGATCGGGAATGGGTTGTGGTATGTTTTGGGGAGTGTGGTAAGTGGTGGTGGGTGGGTACTTAATTGGTTGATGGTGATATTGTGGTGGAGTTGGTATTGGTAGTGGATTGATATTTTGGGGTGGAGTTGCATATTGATTCGGTGCTGGAGGATTTTGGTTTTGTATGTTCTGAGGAGGTGCTGGGTTCTTTGTGTTTTGTTGGTGGATGTTGGGGACATTGAGGGTGAGTGAAAAGTTTGCTAAGTTACGAACCTTCTCAAGTTCTCCTTGCAATTCTAGTTTCTTTTGTTCCAGTCTCAAGACTAGATCATTTGGAGCCGGAGTAATACGGCCATCTGAGGTTTCTGCGTTCTGAATATTCTCCTTTTGGATACCACTTAAGTCATCCATTTTTGTTTTTCCTCTGCCCTTTGTGCTGCTCGGAGGAGGAGGAGGTGGAAGGCCTCTGGATCTGGTATGATACGCTGATGAGGATAGTATGATTGAACCAAACTAAGGGGATGTAAATAATAAAAATAAGCAAAAACAAGAAAGTTAACAAATCAGTGAGGATGCTGAAATGTTTGCAGTATTTAAACACATATTGCGGAAATGTAAATTTGTGTCTTAATTTGGGAATCTCATCGCGCCCGAGGTAGGCCTAGTGACAAATACATTGGGAGAACTTTAAATGCTAATAAATGCTTCATTTCATAATATAAAAATAGATGAATCCTAAAACGACACTAAGATAATAATAAAAATAAGTTACTACTGCCACTTGGCCTTATTACTTTTAAGAAAAAAGCAGATAAATCTAGGCTATTTGATCCCAGAAAGACCTTCCCCAGATTTGATCCTCCGGACCCTATCATATAGATCCCCCAACTCGCGCAGCTCCAGCAGTAAGTAGGCTCTGGCCAGATGTCCTCCTTCAGCTCCTTCAGCGTTCTGGCAATTTTCAATGCTCTTTATGACTTTACCTTCCAGCTCCACTATTCCTCGCTCTAGGTATTCCAGTTTCCTGTTGGAGGTGACTGCCATTTCTTTTCATTCCTCGATCAACCTCGCATTCCTCTCATGTATTTCCCGGTGCTCAATCTCAGAGTCGTGGACCCTCTTGCGCAGCCTGTTGTACTTGACTTGAGCTTCAGCTTCTTCATCTATGATTCTATTCCCTCGATCGGCCCCTGGTGTCACCATTCCTTTCAGATTGTCCTCTAACCATGCTAGGTGGAGAGGCTCGCACCTTGCATGACACCTATCTGGTTCAATGGTATTCTTCTCCAACATGATTTTGCAGTGCCACATGTGCTGAGCTTGGCACTTGTAAGGGGCGCTGTCTTCTTGAAAGTATGCCCTGAAATGACTCATCTTGACAATCCTTTGTACAACCTGTTTCCTGCATGCTTGCCTCATAACTCGGATAGGGACATATGGTCTATCCCTCTCAACTCGATCAACACCAAGTGCGGTGCATCCCTGGATATGATAATGAATTCGTTTGTTGGGAACCATTTAAACATCCATTGCACCTGTTCCTCAGTCAGATTGTCGAAGAACCCTACCCAATCTTTAGCAGTTTTCGGTTGAGAAAACATGTCTGTAATGTAAGTCATCCGCTTGGGGTGATAGAAGGCAATATGGTCGTTCCAAACCCTTCGCGGAAATTCTTGGCGATGGTGACCCTTTTGGAAATGCTCCAACAACGATAACTGCAGCAACAAATTACAACCCTCGAAATGCTTGACCCCTCTTTGACAGTGCTCCAGAGCCCTGTAGAATGTTAGCTATGATCATGGGCACTATTGTATATGTCTGTCCATTAATACCTTCCATTAAAGTCTTGGTGACGATGGCCAATCTAGTGTGGATTCTTCCCTTTTTCATTGGGAAAACTATCACGCCTAAGAAACATACAATGAATACGAACACTATACAGTGGATGTGACCCAGAGAAGTGAGAGAGATCTCATCATGGTAGGTACAGAAAGATTTGCTATAGCCATACCTCTCATACAGGTACTCGGAAGGTATTTAAGATTCCTTCAAGCACACTAGGTCGACATTCTTCTTCAGCCCCATCATCTTTAAGAATCCCCTGCCCGTACGGTTTTCTAGTACCAATAGCCCGGGACTATCCCAAATCAATCCTGCAAGCCATCCAATTTCTTCTGGAAGTGGTGTCATTTTTATGTCGCCAAAATGAAACACAGCCCTTTCACTATCCCAGAATAAAGTGGCAGCCTCGATCAATTTGTTGTTTGGCTCAATATCTAGCAAGGAAGTCAGGTTACCCAGGTACTTTCTCACATGTTTCATGTCACTTTAAGAAATGTCCTCCCACCAATCTAGCAGCAATGGTGGGATGTTTCTAATCATACCAAATCTGGGGACCTCGTGCCTCATTTCTGCAAAACAAAATTGTTAGGCCTTACCCCCACCAGGCTCGACTATTTATACATTTACGATCACCATATCAGCATTTAGTTCTCCAAATTAATGCACAAAACATGGTTGTATCCATTGGGATTATGGAAAAGCCGATGGGCTTTTGGATAAGGTTTATCTTAAATAATCATTATGTAGACAACATATTGATCCAACTAGGTTTGACCATGATGCATGCACAATTTTAACCAGAGTAAGGCTACTATGGGGTTTTAGACTAGTATCCTCAAGCAGACAACTTGACGGGGAAGGCACATAACCGTCGACTGCATCGCTGATCGACTGGTTTTACCGCAAATAAGCCTTTCCGAATTAAAGGGTAGTAAATAGGAAGAGCACAATCAATCATTAAAGCGTTGCTATAGGATTTGATACGCATGAGTGGAATATGATGTGGAGCATGATTTATCCAGCAATTAATAACATGTAGTCAAGTATTTGCACGTAGGAAAAATACAGTATTTAAATAATTGAAAGATAGTTACAGGAAAAAGAAAACAAAGAGACAAGACAGTTTTAGGGATAAAGAATCATAAATGCTTAAAAGAAAATGGACAGTTAAATTAAAACAAGGGGAAGGGTACGGGATAAAGCATTCTTGGACTAATTCGTGAAAACAAGTTCGTTATGGTAAGAGCTAAAAGGTATCCCCAATAGAGTAGCCATGGTGTCGCGCCCCCTTTTTATCCCTTACCTTTTTACGAGGAAGAAAGGTCCGGGTTTTGATATTTATGGGGGTAATAACTCATTTCCTTTTTGGGAATTGGGTATTTGAAGAATCGCCACCTAGCGGATTATGGTGTGTTAGGGAACCTAGAGTGATTAACTCTTGGATTGGTTTGCATTACAATAGATTTAGGGTAAGGGCTCGAAATAACCTCGAGGGGGAAGGTTTTAGGCACCCCTCTTGGTCCACAACTGTGGGTCCTGGCCAAACTTATATATGTAAATCAGTCCATTAACAAATAAGTAGTTGAAACAAATAATTGCAAGTAAAGCACGTTGGACAGTAATAATACAAAGACTGTGTACATATAGGAAAGTAAAGAAAAATGGTTTTGGGAAATGAGGGGTCCTAGGCTGGTTAGCCTACAGGCACCCCACACAATGTCCGGTACACTCCTCCATGAGGGGCTACATGTGACATTAGCGCGTAGTCATCATATCCCATTCTACCCAAGTCCCTCCCCTTGGTCCTAGCCTAAAACGTTCTAGTAACCTTGACAATGCCTATGCGTGCAATACCTGTCCCTTCCTTGTGGCCCTGGAGGTATTTTAGGACATCTAAATCTGGGCAGTTCTAGACAACCCCTAAGGTGCTTAAAAGGAGAAAATACTAGGCGACAGGCAAGAACAATTTAGGACTACATATAAATCAAGTTAAAGGCTCACAATTACCTCCTCAAGTATATCACATAAGTGCACGTCGTCAAACAACATTCAAACACTTTAGAAAACAAATCCTAAAATATGATATCTAAGTGAGCAGAGGTTATAAAGTATTGAATTAAGCCAATTTGTGAAGGATCCTATTTAACTTGCCTACTGATTAAACTTGTTAAATCTGAACAACTTCAAGTAGTAGAAATACGACTTTAGAGTTGCAGACTTTAAAAAAGAACCCTATAGGCTTGCCTAAACGCATAATTGTGATGGCCTAAGAACATGACTACATTGATATAGTAAAGCAGTGAACAATTTTAAAATAGGCTCTTGAGTTCCTATAGGCATGCTGTCTGGTGACAACGAAGGCAGTATTTGAAAGAATTCGTTTAAGGAAAACAAACAATCGATTAGGCCAGTTCCGAAGTAGACTAACACGAATTGAACTGACTTATTGAATTTTATTCTATAGGTAGAATTTCTGTTTTTTTGAATTCCTATAGGCATGATATCTAATTGTTATGAACTGATATTAGAAACTTATAGGCATGATATCTAATGAAAACACATGTAAATACCCGCTGTAACAAATGTTGAATTGGATCACATTCTATAGGCATGGTATCTACTCGTGAAGTTGATTTTTAAAAACCTATAGACATGATTTTTATTATCGGAACCATTTGGAACCTATATGCATGATTTCTACCTATAGACATGATTTCTATTATCGGAACCATTTGGAACCTATATGCATGATTTCTAACATGGTAGGGAAAACATTACAAATATAAGATCCTATAGGCATGGTTTCTACCCATATTACCCCACAAATATGTATCTACCCACCTTTTTCACTAATCCCCAATATTCGTCTACAAATTATTACAAACCAGATGAATGAATTACATAGATAAAGAAAAAGAAGAAGCTATACTATAGGGAGCCTGAAGCAGGACCAAGTGATTTCCCAAACCTCTAATAGCCTCAAATTCCAATTTCATAGATAATATTATTGTCTATGTGCGTCAGAGTTCCCTAAGGATCTCAAGGATCCCGAGCAGTGCTCACACCCAAAATTTGTAACCAGATTGAGTAAGTGCAGTGAAGAAGGGCCAGCCTCAGTGTGCCAGAGTGCAGAGGGATCTCAAAAGGATCCCAAGGCAGTACACACACTGGAGGGGGAAGAACCTAGGGACTTAGGAGTAGAGTGAGAGTGCTTGGCATAGTTTGAAAGGGGTTTTAGTAGGAAAACAATGTTAATAGGGATTTGTTTGAAATAGTTTTGTAAAAACCTACACAGAGAGTTATTAAATAAGAAGATTTTGAAAATGCTAAGGTCATCAAAAATCAACAAACCAAATACAAAACCAGAAGAGGTTCTTCAGCACTTCAATACATGGAATCAGACAGGTACACACATTCACTCAGAGGTAATGGGGGATTTGGGATAAATATAGGGCACATAGCAAGCACAGATGCCTATGGGTACAAAATCAGAGAAGCCTTAAAAAGGGTTCAAGGGATTTTAATGTAAAGCATGAACTTCAGAGTTATTATAGAATCAACAGACTTAGGATATCCAACTACTTTACACAAGAGGGTGCATGCCAGAAATCAGAGAAACATATTCACATTGGGGTATACTAGAAAGGGATTCATGAGCAGGCTAATCCTAAGGGGTACATTTAAAAGAATGCAGTAGAGAAGACAGTGAAGTAGACATGTTAGTTGCAGGTTGAACAACAAAACCATAGATTGAAGCATATTTGAAATATGAAAGATTGAAGTAGTAAGAGAAGCATATTGTTTTGGGGACATTGAATTGAAATTAGAACATACCAGTAAAGAGACAGTAAACACATAATGAAAGAGCACCAAATAGTTAGCCTTGGCTTGCAACCGACTAGCTTAGAATAGTAGTGAGTAACACAAAAGATAGCAGAAAGCTTTAAGTGTGTGAGAGAGAGTTTTTTTTGAACCAATGTGTTTGTGTCATGTGTTAGTAAAATCAAGGTACTTATAGCTTAAAAATAAGAAGAAAATAAGGCAAGAATCAAAGTTTAGCAATAATTATGGAACCAAGTACTAATCAGAATCAAATCAATGCAAGTAATCCTTTAATTAAGGAGTTAAATGACAAATAAGGAAATAAATCAATGTACGAACAATAAGGAAAGATTTCAAATATAGTAAGTATAGGGTAAACAATTAGGGCTAAGTTCAGAAAAACCCTAATTAAGGAAATAGTCAGTAAGAATCAAGTACTAATGCAGACAAGGTAAGCAAATCATTCAAATTGAATAGAAAGGGCAGGAATCGAAGGTTTAAAAGAAGGCCTTCCAGTCAAACCAAGAAACAAGAGATCCAGAATCAATCAAAGAGAAAGTCATGAGTAAGTGTTTAGCATGTAAATAAAGTAAGACATGGATAGTAAAAGGTCGACATACATCTCTAGCAAACATAAATGTTAAACAACACTGATATAAAGAGGCAAGTCTTGAACAGTTAAGATGAAAACAAGTACATAGAATTGATGTAAGTTAGGCTAAGAAACTCAGTAGAAACATGTTCGAGGCTAGATAGTCACAGAAACTCAAACGAGAACTGGTTAGTCACAAAAACCAAACGAAGAACCCTAAAATTAGGGATTTCAACATAGACGAGTCGAATATGTAGTAAAATCATAGAATTAGTCAAAATATGCAAGAAATAGAAACTTAAACACAAAGAATTAGCTAAACAAGGTTTTTAAAAGGAATTTCCGAAAACCCTAGTTTTAGAAGGAGGTGCAAAACACTTGAAATCAACGAACTCAAACACTTGTAAAGAATCTCAAGGACAGTGTAAAATATTAAAGAAACAAACTCAAATTGTCCTAGATCTGTACAGATCTAAGAGGCGTAGAAAGTAAATTAGGGTTTCTAAAGAAACCCATATAGGGATGAAGAACCTGCTTAGAAAACCCAAGGATCGTTGCAAATGCAGCATGATTTTACTTGAAAACACACTGGAGTAGCAAGAATAGACAAGTGACGAATCCTAGATGCAAGTCGGCATGGCCCTAGGCCCTTAAAGATCTTAGAGAAGGCAAGCATGGCATGAGAGAAGCCATTGGAGGCGTAGGAGATATGAGAGGTCACCGGAGATGACCGGAGATGGGAAGTTGGCGGTTGAAGGGCTAGGGTTAGGCTGGGAGTGTACTTAGAGTAGAGAGGATTCTAGGGCGGTGGTATGTGGAAAATGATTAGGGTTAGGAGTCGTTTAGAGTTAAAAAAGGAAGGAATGAACGAGGGCCGTTGATCTTTTAGATCAACGGCCAGAATCTGATGGGTTTTGGGTCAGGTAATTGCATTTAGGGCTCGGGTCGGGTTATTTGGCCTAAAATTGGGCTGGGTATTGGGTTTAATTGAGTCTATAATTGAAATCCAATTTGGCTAAGTTTTAAATAGCCAATTTAACCCTATATAATTTATAATAAATAACAAATGATTTCTAAAAAGTAATTGTTTTGTACTAAAATAATGGCTAATATTGCAATTATATACAAATTGGCTTTAAAAATACAAAATGCAACGATAAAAAATGCACTAAAAATATTTTACCAATATGTTTTGCATAAATATAGAATTTAGATGACTAAATTACCACAACAACATTTTGAGGAATAATTATTGGAGATTTTATGAGTAAAGGGGGAGAAAATAAATCAATTTAATATGTTTAAAATTATGGAAAAAATTATAAAAACCTTGTGCATGCTTATATATGCCTATATATTCTATTTTTGAAAGTATATATGTCTATAAAAATATATATAAAAAAATTGGGTATCAACAGACCCGACTGGTCATTTAGAGCAATTTCGTCCAGTTCGGCAGTTTGAGGTCACAAGTAGCTTTATATTATATGTATCGACTTGTGTGATGGTTGAATTCCATTTTCGAATGAATAAGAGTCGAATTGGAAAAAGGATTCTAGTTTTGAAGGCTTAAGCAGTGAGAATTTGATTAGAATTTTACTTTTGAGTAAACGGTTCCACAATGAGTTTTTGATGATGTCAGCAGTTTCATATGGTAATTTTGGACTTAGGCGTGAATTTGGATTGGAATTTGGAGGCTCGTAGGGTAATTTGAGGCGTTTCGGCAAAACTTGGAAAAGTTGAAGTTTGGAAAATGGGGAAGTTTGACCCATAGTTGACTTTTGTGATATCGGTGTCGGAATACAATTCCAAGAATTGGCACGAATTTTGGAAGTTGGAAGATTTGAAAGTTCCTAAGTTTTATTCATGGTGTGATTCGTTGTTTCAGCGTTATTTGATATGATTTGAGACCTGCAGCGAGTCCGTGTTAGGTTATATGACTTGTTTGTGTGTTTAGACGGGGTCCTAGGGGCCTCAGATGTGTTCCGGGTAGGCTACGTGTCATTTTCCCTTGTTTTTGAATAGCTGCTTTCTGGTGTCTGATATCCTCTTTTGCGTTCGCGAAGCCCCTTCCGCATTAGTGAAGAGTCTTTGCTAGTCACCTCAATCTTCCTTCTCTGCATTTGCGTAACACGCCTCGCATTCGCGAAGCTCTATCTCTTCCTTCATCGTATTCGCATCTGTGCCTTGCATTCGCGTAGTTATGCCATTCCACTCTTCGTGTTCGCGTACTAGTTCACGCGTTCACGAAGAGCAGTCTTGGACCATCAAACTTTCCTTCTTCGAGTTCGCGATCGCATTGTCGCATTCGTGATGAGCAACCGGGGCAGCAGGATATATCCCAAAATCGAGAGTTAGACCATTTTATTCATATCTTGACATGTGGAGCTCGATTTTGAGCGATTCTGATGTTATAAACGTCAATACCACACAAGAGGGGGCTGATTTGTGTGGTACCCAATTTTCGCTTAAATGAACTATAGAAGGACCTGGTTCTTCTAAGTGTTCTAACTACTACTATTTGCGGAATAATAAATAAAGAAAATAAAGAACACAAAGATTTTTATGTGGAAAATTGCTGGCTCAAAAGGTGAAAAAACAACGACCTACTACTCAGTAGGATTTTCTCAAACTTCCACTATAATCACTGAGCCAAAACAACATTTACAAAACTCTTTGTAAACCTAAGGATTAACTCTAATTCCGTTGTGGCACACAGCCTCAACTGTTGCAACAACTTCAAGTTAACTCTAACTTGAACACTCTAGGTACCTAATACAATTGCTTCTATGAAAGCTGGAAGGTATAATGTAAAATCACCTACTACAATTGAACTAGAATAAAAGATAGACGCATGGAACTGGTTCTTCTATCTCGTTCAAGTAGCTTCAGGATTGTACATTCAAATCACACATAAATTGCTTGCAAAATCATCTTGCTCTTTTGCTCTTAATTTAAGTTTAACTTCTGCTTATGTGCATTACCTGTAAAAGAGAACAACACTGATATTTAATGGGTTAGTAATTAGAGATTGACTGGGATTCAAATGCTACTCTTCTATCGTAGAAGAGTTCAAGGTGATCTCAAACTCTAACACTATCTTCTTCCTCTACTGTGTTCTCTTCATATAGGAGTCTTTCTCTCCTTATCCAATATGTAACCTTTTCGATCAGATAAGGAGATATTGCTTCTCGATCAGTTAGATTTATCTCCTTCACGTGCATCTGACATGCAAAGGTGATCATGACTATGCTTCACAAGATGGACCTGGTCCATGTCTGAGTTCTTTTGTGAATCTTCAAAACTTCACCTATTCTTGGGCCAACAAATTTCCCCTTTTTGATGATGACAAACTCTATGCTTTTTACTTACTTTGATCCTATAAGAACTCAGCTTAACTATCAATACAAAGTTTAGAAAATTCACTTATCATCAAGGACCAGGTTAATTAGGTTATAAATATCACTTATTCAGAATATGCAAAGCACAATATGTCTTCCCTCTTTTGTCATCATTGAAAAGTTGCATACAAACTGTGATTCCCAGATTTTAATAAGTACTCATGGCCACTGGGGCAACTACAAGTGCAATCATGGTTTAATAATCAATAATCGAGCAAACATATTTAAACTATCAAGGAAGTATTAACATTGAACTCGAGCAAAAAACAGTAGATATCATTGATAGAGGATATGTTGCTACCACAATCCACATCCAGAAAGCAAAAAACATTTAAAACATGAGCAAAAAAGATAGAAAAATCCATAATCCGGGTCACTGAAGGTACTAGATAGGTTCAGGAGATAAAGGCTAGAATTACTAAGGCTTGGGGGAGCTAGAGGGTTGGTTTTGGGCTTCGAGAAGATTCAACATATTGTGAAGAATTCCATAATTCTTCTCCTTTTCCTGGTAAACTCAGTTTTGAGAGCATCCCTCTCAGATTCCACCTCTGCCACACGAGCCCTGATCCAAGCTATCTCAGCATCCTTGGCTTCACATTCCTGAATAAGAGCCCTGACTTTACTATTGATAGGAATCTTCTTGGATAAACCAAGTTCATTTGGGATGGCATTGACTAAATAGTCACAAGCAATTAGAGTGTTAATGCCAAAGTGATCCTTGCTTGAGGCCATTTCCTATTTATTCAGAGGCACATTGTAGCTATCCAGAATCGTAGTCGGAATAAAGCCATAGGGGGTAGCATGAGCCTTGGAGCCATTGATGACCCTGTCCAGCAGCATGATGATGAAGGCAGGCCAATTAATTTGCCTTCCACTTTCCAGGCACTCCATAAGAACTAGGTCCATATAATTTGCAATATGTCTTTTCTCCTGTCTGGGCAATATGCACTTGTTGACAAATTCAAACAAGACCTTATGTTGTGGCCTCATTTCACTTTTCTGAACAGCCCTAGCCTCATTCACATCTTCAGCATCACAGAACCTCCTAGTAATTTCAAGGGCAGTAGGAAGGGAGTCCAGATAAGGCCACCTATGCCTTGTATAGTCATCAAACCCTTTAGAAGGTATATCAAGGATCTCTCCCAGGTTTTCTGCATCAAAGGACACTTGAACTCCTTTTACCGGGCTGCTAACCTTGCCATCCTTAACCTCTACATTTTCCATGAACTCAATGATCTCATTCCTGGCTAGCCTACCATGCATCTGAAGGACCATGTCCTTCCACCCCTGAGCAGCTAAAGAATCCACCAGTATCATCATTCCTGGTTCCACCAGGTCTTTCAACAATCTATCATTTAAAATCTTTCTTTTGCCAAACATGGCAAGCTTGTCTTGTTCACCATCAGACTCATCTTCTTCTTCTTCTTCTCCACTCCATTCCTCATCTTCAGAAATTCTTAATTGTTTACTTTTCTATCACGACCCAAAACTGACCCGGTCATGATGGAGCCTATCGTAAAACTAGACCAGCCAACACAACTCCTGAATCAACCATTTTCCAATAAAAGTTGTTTTTATAAAATTTATAAATCAATAATCTCATAATGAAAATTTAAAAGAAAAGTGCGGAATAATTACACAAGCCCAACATCGGGGTGTCACTAGCCATGAGCATCTACTAAGGTCTGAATACAACAAAAACAGTCAAAAATGTACTAAGTACAACAATGAAAATGAGAGGAAGGAAGCAGTGCTGCGAACGTCGTGCAGCCACCTTAGCCACCTTGCTAACTCTGATGACTCCGCGTCTGCGTAATCAACACCTGCTACTAGATTCCGAAATACTTGAATCTGCACACGAGGTGCAGGGAGTAATGTGAGTACTCTAACCCAGTAAGTAATAAGAGCAAATAAAGATTGAGCAGTAAGAAACGATGAATTTACATTTATGATAAACTCAATAAGCACGACATGCTTTCAAATCAGAATACGAGTCAATCGTCTCATTTAAAATCCAACTTTTGGTAAAAATCATTTGAAAATACCTTCCAACAGTTTCAGTAAGGTTTCAATACCATTTATAATAAAAGAGATGAAAACCATAATCATCCCCTCGGGCAAAACATAGTTCGTAAACAGCCTCTCGGGCAAAATAGGAATCATAAACACCTCATAACATAAAAATGTCAGTGGAAATAACAAAGCCAAATCAGTGATTAAATACCGAATATCTCATAAAAACTCTAGATTAAATGAAAGTTGTTTAAAAATATTTGTTCAACATTTTCAACAGAGGCTCATTATAAAGAGGAGTGAAAACAACAATTACATCAAAACAAGCCCATCGGGCAAAGCATCACTCATATATGTATACGGCCCCTCGGGCAATCCTCTCAGTCACTGGCGACTCAACTCTCATCAGTTAGCGCTCACGCTTAGAATTCACACTCAATAAGTACCATATAGTAACTGTTGTGGCACGCAACCCGATCCATATATCGCTGCAGCGTGCAGCCCGATCCATAAATATAGTCGACTGCGCTTACAGGGGGTGTACAAACTCCGTAGGGGCTCCTACAGCCCAAGTGCTATATCGCAGCGACATGCAACCCGATCTAATATATCGCTGCGGTGTGCAGCCCGATCCGTAAATATAACATCCTCACAACCATGCCCTCGGCCTCTCTTAGTCATTAACCTCACAATTAGACCCTCGGTTTATCTCAGTCATCAACCTCACAATTAGACCCTCGGTCTATCTCAGTCATCAATATCACAATCACTCGGGCCATCAGTAAACCAGGGAACTTAGCCCAGACAGTTTTCACATTTTTATGAAGTAAGTGATAAAACTAGGTTAAAACAATAAATAGGTAAAACATGACTGAAGATGTGCTTTCAAAACAAATAGAGTGAGGAAAAATAATGAAAAAGCCCCTAAGGGTCTCAACAGGTCGGCACAAGGACCCAAACATGACATACAACCCAAAATATAATATCAATCTCTAAAATATGGAATATCACAAGATTTCAAATCAAATACGCGACTTAATAGTTGCACGGGATGGACCAAGTCACAATCCCCAACGGTGCACGATTCCACGCTCGTCATCTAGTATGTGCGTCACCTCAAAGTAATACAACGATGTGTAATCCGAGGTTTCAAACCCTCAAAATAGTTTACAATCATTATTTACCTCGATCCGGTCCAACTCTAGCCCGTGATGCCTTTTCCCGCACGAATCGATCTTCAGATGCTCCCAATCTAGCCACAATCAGTACATACTCATTAAAATATACTAAGGAAACGAAGCCCATTCGAAAATATTCAATTTACATCAAAATTCCCGAAATTGCTCAAACCCGGCCCCCGAGCCCACGTCTTGGAATCCGACGAAATTAACATCAATGGAAATCCTCATCTTCCCAAGAGTTCATACATACCAAAAGCATCAAAATCCATCCACAAACAACCCCTCAAATTCCAATTTTCTAGGTCTCCAATTTCAAGTCCTAGTTCTTCAATTTAGGCTTAATTTCCATGATTAATTAAGTAGATTTCACAATAGAATCGAGTTTTAAGTCCAAAATTCTTACCTCCAAGTGATTCCCCTTGAATCCCTTTTCAATATTCTTCAAAAAGCTTAAAAAATGACCAACAATGGAGGAACTTAGCCTCAAATTCGCGGAAATGAGCTTTTAAAACATTCTGCCCAGCTATAAATTTTCCTTCACTGCGATCGCGGATAAAGCCACGCAATCGCGAAGCACAAAATGATGAATCCACCATTTAACCTTACGCGATCACACCAATCAACACGCGATCGCGAAGCCTTAGCTCCCAGACCTACGCGATCACAACCCACTCTACGCGATCATGTAAGGCAACTCTGCCTCAGCCCTCAACTAAGCCTATGCGATCACAATCCCTTATACGCGATCGCATAGAACAAATGGTCTACAACAGATCTGAAGCAAAATCTGCAACACTTTAATATGAAATTTCATCCGTTTAACCATACGAAACTCACCTGAGGCCCTCGGGATCTCTACAAAACATGCAAACATATCCCATAACCTCATTTAAACTTGTTCCAAACTTCGGAATGCTCAAAACAACATCCAAACACCAAATCACATCGGATTCGAGCCTAAGAATTTCAAGAACTTCCAAATTACACTTTTGATCAAAAACCCAACCAAACCACTTCCAAACGACCTGAAATTTTGCACACACGCTAAAAATGACATAATGGAGCTACTTCAACTTCTGAAATTCCATTCCGACCCCTATATCAAAATCTCACCTATCACCCGAAAAACGCGAAAATCTCAATTTCGCCAATTCAAGCCTAAACCTTCCACGGACTTCCGAAATGCATTCCGATCACGCTCCTAAGTCCCAAATCACCCAACGGAGCTAACCAAATCATAAAAATCTTATCTGAGATCATATATAAATAAGTCAAATCTTGGTCAAACCTTTCAAATTTCAAGCTTCAAACTGAGAACTGTTCTTCCAAATTCGTTCTGATTACACTGAAAACCAAAACCAACGATTTACATAGTTCATAACACATCACACAGGGCAAGTCATGCCCGAGAACTAGCGAGCAAAGTGCAAAAGCTCAAACCGACCGGTCGGGTCATTACATCCTCCCTCACTTAAACATACGTTAGTCCTCGAACGTGCCCAGAGTTGTTCCAAAAGCAAACCAATCGCTGAATAACCTTATCATGCATACACCCAAGTGTAATCCCACGTCACCCTATCTCATTAACCTTAGAACCACATTTTCACTTCTGAAATCATCCACAAGATCAAAATCTCACATCTACACTATGAATAAGCCCGAACTAGCTGTAATAACCCATACCTGCAACCTCAGGAGCAATTACATGATATACCACATACCTCAAACACTTGTAGCAATAACTTTTAATCACAACAGCTGCACACAACAACCGAATACCGGTAGGAAACCTCTTATCAACTAAAGTCTTATTCCAACACTTTCATAAGCTGCCAATGATAAATAAACCATACAGTAAGCCATAACCATTTCCCAGATCAACCATTCAGGAAGCCACTTCTCCTTTGGCAAAGACCGTAGCAGATTTCTTAGTCGAACCTCGATATTATCCTCCCAACATTCTGAAATCGAATCCGTTCATATCCATTAAAAACCCTAACGATCTCATCTAATCCAACACAATTACTCTAGTGACATGACACATCAATACAGGCTGAAGCCGCAACTTGTGCAATCCGCGCACTAACAAGCAAAAATCCAAACATACTCAAATCATGAAAATGACTCAAAAGTAAGAGCCATACCGCAAGCTCACCAGTATCACCACACACAATGTTGAGAACCCATCACACATCATAGAAACAGAACACATGAATCTAACCCACAGAATCATACATGCACATAGCTTCGCTCCAATGTGCGACCTCATCCAAACACTAGTCCACATGAAACACATCAAGTCACTATGATCAAAATAGACAACCATGCACAATATGAAGTTTAAACTTAAAGCAATAATCATAGCCACCGCAAAGCAATTGACATACATTACACATACCCGAAAGGACATAACCGATATGCCATCCACCAAAAAATACTCGGTACTCTTCCCGCTCGAATTCCACTGAGAGGCCCCAACAATACCGCACCACATGTCCCTATAACTAACAAATCCCAACGTCTCGCAACACGGAAAGATAACTCATAGATCCCCTTAATTGTTAATAGCTCAATAACAACCGAATCAACACATCCCTCACCAACAACAACTCGAAGTCGACAAAGCCATATCGATGCTGGACACATATCCATATAGTTCTACCAATGAACCACACATCAACTCTAGTTACCTACAACAGATAAATAATCCTTCGAAGGTTCACAATGACTGAATCATAGCGCATACTAACATCTGGCTAACTTACCCATATCTTTGCCATCCACAACCATGAGCTAACATGTACATAAGAACTTCCAGTATCCCAATCCATAAAGCATATGAATTACCATATTTGGTCCCAATTTTTGCCGCTCGAATATACAACATGCCCCTAAATACTCAATCATCCTATGAGAGGTACACCTATAATTCTTTTGTGCCACTAAGCGAACCTGATTACCATCAGACGATCAAACGGGACAGTGCCGCAATACTAATAAAGCATCCACAACTCAAACACATCGCCCATATCTGAAATGCATACCCTCATCAAGCCACACTAATCAGTGATCTCCTTTATCTAGTCACCTGAAGCTGCCCATGCTACCTAAGAATTTGTGACGTTCCTTTGTCCGTAACGTGACCTTACACATGCAAATCTCAATCCTACACAACATACTGCATAATTTGTACCACTCTAGGATAACCGGGGGAACTTCCTATCCATTACGAGCTACAAGAAACTATGTACTCAACTAACCAAGAACTTTCCGCTGATTCCATCTAGAAGAAAACCACTATACATCCCATGCTCTTCACGCCAATAAAAAAAATATACCTCTCTAACTATGGTGTAAACCATCTAGAACTCTCTGAATCCCATTTGCACAAATCTTAATCACCAGGACTAAATCTTTCTAACTCGACCGAGCTACGCATATCACTAAAACCCAAGAGAATTGCAGTGAAACACCTGTAGAAACTCATTACCTCACAAGCGTCCAAGAACTAATCATATCTTTACCATACCGATTCGGCCTACTACCAAGCTATCCCATCTATTCAAGTTTCCTTCTGATTTGCCTTCAACTTGATACTCCTTATTGCTATAACATCACAACTCCTCAACCCAGACTTACCACACGAGACTCAAGCATAAAACCTCACTGTCCTATGGTCCATAAGTTACTGAATACTCTCTAGATATTCCCGACAACACCACGTTCAAAATGCTTACCCTGATGAGACTTCCTACGAATCCAAAGCTATTACATTCACCTTCTTGATACTGATACATAGAATTCCATAATTAATATAAAAAATACCACAAGTCTTGACATCTTCCAATGAAAACTCAGTTTCTAGCCACATATAAAACTTAAAGATACCAAATTGCTACATGTAAAATCTTGAACCCATGAGAACCATTCTCGAGAGTCATCTTCTCTACTCAAACTACAACTAACCTGATCAAACGAACCGAACAACCCGTGCCTCATCAGCACTCTGACACCACAGAATCTAATATCATTCTATTACAACCAAGAAACTTCCTACTCTATGCACCGAGCATCCTTCACCAACAACTCAAGACATCCTGTGATTCTCACACACCTGTGAAGCATGCTATAACCTTTGTTAAGAATTTTCCTTTACTCAAGCCATCCTCGGTATCAATCTCCGCAGGCCATAACTGATTCACTTGAACGCCACAAACTGGAACCGACATAGCACATAATCGTTCAATCAACTAAGAAATAGCAGACTCCCCCACTTGGATCGAAGCCATAGATCAAAACACACACAATAACTCATAACACATATACTCTATTGCTGCCATAATACCATAGTGAGATTAAACTCAATCTTTCATAAGCTCGTGAAACACAGACCATCTAATACTTTGAATCTTTTGCAAATCTCGCCTTCACCCTCGTAACCGTTGAACCCCACTCTCTTAAGTGACCTAAATTTAAATTGCAACACATATATTACACTTGTAAATGAGATGTCCTAACAGACAACATAAGGATCACATAACTTTAGAAGACTGCGCAGGAGATAACCCCACCTGCTTTGCCTCAAACTAACATTTCTATATAGCTTCCACCGTCATAAACATTACACAGTCACTTAATCTTCCTGAGTCTGAACTCATGCCGTAACATAAAATTTACTTCACTCCCAACTAGAACACATGAAAAGATTCTTCACACACCCATAACTCGGGGATATACCTCCAATCGAGATGAAAATCAAGTACCTAATAGCTCTTTTATCCTCCAACAGACCCTTCTTGTTGTTTCCAAATCATATGAATACACCTTGCAGTCATAACATACTCATCACGTAGTTATCCAGTCATTACTTCTAACAATAGGGCATTACCGAACGTATAGGTTCAAAAACACCAACTCACACAATCAGCACCTCAGTGCTCAAGCTATAGGCAAAAAATTCGGCCTCAAGTCCTCCAGACTGGCCAAACATCACCACACAGAGATCATATCTCGCCCCTTGATCGGGGAATCACAAGCCATCGATGCACATCGGATACTGAGTGCTCATGCGTGCATACGAATGCGTGGAGGGAATTGAAAGAGTTACTTTTCAAGTTGAATCAAGGATGCACGATAAGAATTTCAAGAATGTGAAGTTTTTCCTAAAGGTTCTGCAGCCTCCCAAGTATAAGTACAGACATCTTTGTACCGATCCGCGAGACTCTACTAAACCTGCTCATGACTCGTGAAACCTATGTAACATAGGCTCTAATACCAACTTGTCACGATCCAAAACCGACTCGGTCGTGATGGAGCCTATCGTGAAACTAGGCCAGCCGACTAAAGTCCCGAATCAACCATTTTCCAATAAAAGTTCTTTTTATACAATTTATAAACCAATAATATCATAATAAAAATTTAAAAGAAAACTGCAGAATAATTACACAAGCCCAACATCAGGGTGTCACTAGCCATGAGCATCCACAAAGGTCTGAATACAACAAAAACAGTAAAAAAATATACTAAGTACAGTAATGAAAATGAGAGGAAGGAAGCATGCTGCGAACGTCGTGCAGCCACCTTGCTAACTCTAATGACTCCGCGTCTCCGTAATCAACACCCGCTACCAGGTTTCGAAATACCTGAATACACACACGAGGTGCAGGGAGTAATGTGAGTACTCCAACCCAGTATGTAATAATAGTGAATAAAGACTGAGCAGTAGGAAATGATGAATCCACATTTATGATAAACTCAATAAGCACAACAGGCTTTCAAATTAGAATACGAGTCAATCGTCTCATTTAAAATCAAGCTTTTGGTAAAAATCATTTGAAAATACCTTCCAACAGTTTCCATCGAGCAAAACACAATTCGTAAACAGCCCATCGAGCAAAATAGGAATCATAAACACCTCATAACATAAAAATCTCAGTGAAAATAACAAATCCAAATCAGTGATTAAATACCGAATATCTCATAAAAACTCCAGCTTAAATGAAAGTTGTTTAAAAACATTTGTTCAACATTTTCAACAGAGGCTCAGTATAAAGATGAGTGAAAATAGCAATTACATCAAAACAAGCCCCTCGGGCAAAGCATCACTCATATATGTATACGGCCCCTCGGGCAATCCTCTCAGTCACTGGGGGCTCAACTCTCATCAGTCAGCGCTCACGCTCAACACTCACACTCAATAAGTACCATATAGTAACCTGCAGCACGCAGCCCGATCCATATATCGTTGCGGCGTGTAGCCCGATCCATATATCTCGTCGACTGCGGAGGGGCTCCTACAACCCAAGTGCTATATCACTACGGCGTGCAGGCCGATCCAATATATCGCTGAGGCGTGCAGCCCAATCCGTAAATATAAAATCCTCACAACTAGGCCATCGGCCTCTCTCATTCATTAACCTTACAATCAGACTCTCGGTCTATCTCAGTCATCAACCTCACAATCAGACCCTCGGTCTATCTCAGTCATCAATCTCACAATCACTCGGGCCATCAGTAAACCAGGGAACTGACCCAAACAGTTTTCACATTTTTATGAAGTAAGTGATAAAACTAGGTTAATACAATAAACAGGTAAAACATGACTGAGGATGTGCTTTCAAAATAAATAGAGTGAGGAAAAATAATGAAAATTCCCCTAAGGGTCTCAACAGGTCGGCACAAGGCCACAATCATGGCATATAGCCCAAAATATAATATCAATCTCTAAAATATGGAATATCACAAGATTTCAAATCAAATACGCGACTTAACAATCGCACGGGACGGACCAAGTCACAATCCCCAATGGTGCACGACTCCACGCTCATCATCTAGCATGTGTGTCACCTCAAAGTAGCACAACGATGTGTAATCTGGGGTTTCAAACCCTCAGGACAGTATTTACAATCATTACTTACCTCGATCCGGTCCAACTCTAGCCCGCGATGCCTTTGCCCGCACGAATCAATCTCCGGATGCTCCCAATCTAGCCAATATCAGTACATACTCATTAAGATATGCTAAGGAAACGAAACCCACTCGAAAATATTCAATTCACATCAAAATTCCTGAAATTGCTCAAACCCGGCCTCCGGGCCCACGTCTCGGAATGCGACGAAATTAACATCAATAAAAATCCTCATCCTCTCACGAGTTCATACATACCAAAAGCATCAAAATCCATCTAAAATTGACCCCTCAAATTCCTATTTTCTAGGTCTCCAATTACAAGCCCTAGTTCTTCAATTTAGGCTTAACTTCCATGATTAATTAAGTAGATTTCACAATAGAATCAAGTTTTAAGTCAAAAATTCTTACCTCCAAGTGATTCCCCTTGAATCCCTCTTCAATGTCTTTAAAAAGCTTAAAAACGACCAACAATGGAGGAACTTAGCCTCAAATTCGTGGAAATGAGCTTTTAAAACATTCTGCCCAGCTATAAATTTTCCTTCACTGTGATCGCGGATAAAGCCACGCGATCGCGAAGCACAGAATGATGACTCCCCTATTTAACCTTATGGGATCACACCAATAAACACACGATCTTGAAGCCTTAGCTCCCATACCTATGCGATCGCAACTGAGCTCACGCGAACGCGAAGGCACACCACACAGACCTACGCGATCGCAACCCTCTCTACGCGATCGCGTAAGGCAAGTCTGCCTCAGACCTCAACTAAGCCTATGCGATCGCAATCCCTTATACATGATCGCATAGAACAAATGGTTTGCTTCAGACCTGAAGCAAAATGTGCAATACTTTAATATGAAATTTCATCCGTTTAACCATCCGAAACTCACCCGAGGCCCCCGGGACCTCAACCAAACATTCCAAAATATCCCATAACCTCATTCAAACTTGTTCCAACCTTTGGAACGTTCAAAACAACATCCAAACACCAAATCACATCGGATTCGAGCCTAAGAATTTCAAGAACTTCCAAATTACGCTTTTGATCAAAAACCCAACCAAACCACTTCCAAACGACCTGAAATTTTGCACACACGCTAAAAATGACATAATGGAGCTACTTCAACTTCTGAAATTCCATTCCGACCCCTATATCAAAATCTCACCTATCACCCGGAAAATGCCAAAATCTCAATTTTGCCAATTCAAGCCTAAACCTTCCACGGACTTCCAAAATGCATTCCGATCACGCTCCTAAGTCCCAAATCACCCAACGGAGCTAACCAAATCATTAAAATTATGATCCGAGATCATATACAAATAAGTAAAATCTTGGTTAAACCTTTCAAATTTCAAGCTTCAAACTGAGAACTGTTCTTCCAAATTTATTCTGATTACCCTAAAAACCAAAACCAATGATTTACATAGGTAATAACACATCACACGGGGCAAGTCATGCCCGAGAACTGGCAAGAAAAGTGCAAAAGCTCAAAACGACCGGTCGGGTCGTTACATTTTCACTGCAGACCTTGTCCTCTTGGCTAATGAAGGTTCAGCAACCTCAGACACAGAGGAAGACTTCTTGGAAGAGGTCTTGGGCTTTTTGGGCTTGGGGGTCTAAACATCCACTGTTGGAACTTCCTCTTAATGGACCTATTCCATCCCCTCTACTTCCACAGCCTTTGAGGATTCTGCAACCTTCCCTTTTCCTTTAGCTATCTTTTTCTTCTTACTCTCAGCTAGAGCCTTTTGGATATGACTCTTACTCCGTTTCACTCTACTTCCTGTAGCTCTTCCCTTTGGCAATGAAATTTTAGTAGTTGTTGGGGATAAAGCCTTTCTTTTCTTGGAGGGTTTAGGAGCACTGGGGGCTTTTTGTGTGGGAGTTCTTCGTTTCTTTGGATCATAACTTGCCCCAACCTTTTTCAACAGGTCTGCTAGGGTTTCTTTAGTAGATGAACCAGGTTCATCTCCTTGTGTACTTAGATTAACTAACCTTTCAACAGCTTCACTAGAAACACTTCCCCCCTAACTTTTTGCCACTCTCTTATACATTTTATTTCCAGCCCCATAGATAGCAGACAAAGACAAATCAGTAGTGGGTGAATGATCAATCACTCTTTTCCCATTTCCCCTCTTTTCACCATATTCACCCTCTCTCTCTCTCTCTCTCTCTCTCTCTCTCTCTCTCTCTCTCTCTCTCTCTCTCTTTCTTTTTCATATTTATTATTAGCTCCACTCTTTTGTAACTCAGGTAATACTACATCCTTGATAGGCCCTACCAGAACAAACCTAGTTCTCTAGATTTTTAGTTAAAGAAGAACTTACCTTAGAAGGGGATTCTTGAGTCTTCTCAGAGTCAGAAGACTAAGGTCCTTCCCTCTCACTAGCGGATTTGTATGACTCAGAATCAGAGTTGGAGTCAGAGTCTTGGACTTGTCTTGCCTTCAGTTTCTCATTTAATTTCATTGAGAGAGCCCCAGACACTACTATTTTTCGAGCAAGCATTTTCACCCTTCTCAACCTGGGTTTATAAGATGTACTAGGTGGAAGAGGGGTAGATGAATTAGAGGGAGTGGGTGGTGGAGGAGTTCCAGGATTGTCTTTTGGGTTTGTCATGATCGCTGGTTTCTTGGGAGAATTGGTGAGTTAGAGTTTTGGAAAAGAAAGCAAGTGGAAGTGAAGAGGGATTTTTTAAGATTTTAAATTATGGAGATGGCAGGGGGTAATGATGTGTAATTAAAAATAAATACACATTTAATGTATAATGGCAGCTTTAGCAGTGGTCAACTATAGGTATAATCAACCTGAAATTTCAGGTTTGAATGGACGGTTAGGCTTCCCTAGATTTTAGGCAATATTTGTTGTTTAGAGTTCTAAGGTTGACGAAACTGGTTCAAAACTAACAGATAGAATTTTTCTAAGGAGTGGAATAATTGTAGGACTTCTCCTTATGATTTAAATGTTTATATTCTAATTGTGCAGTGTATAGGAAACATACCTTAGCTTTTAGATGAACCAGCTTCTTCATTTAGAAATCTCTTGATCATGCCTCAATTTACCTTAGCCAAATTTTTTTTTTGTTTTCTTTTCATTTTTTTCATTGTGCATTCTGAGCTGGTCCTATTAGGTGATCATAATCATCCCTAATTCCAACCTGTTCCTCTCAAAGTTTTCTCTACTCAAAGCTTTAGTGAAGATGTTAGCAATTTGTTTATCGGTAGCACAAAATTCTATGGAGATTAATCCTTTCTCATAGTTATCTCTTAAGAAGCGATGTCTAACATCTATGTGCTTAGTCCTGTTATGATGAACATCGTTTTTTGTCTTGCTTATAGCACTAGTATTATCATAGAACATAGGAATGCAACCAGCTTCAATGCCAAAATCTATCAGTTGTTGTTTGATCCATAGCAATTGAGCACAACAAGAGGCAGCAACAACATATTCAGCTTCAGCATTGGATAAGGCCACTGAATTCTGCTTTTTAGTGGCCTTTGATACAAGACATGAACCAAGAAAATGAGCCATATATGAGGTGCTATTTCTATCCAGAAGGAAACCTGGATAGTCAGCATCAACATACCCTACTAGATTGAAATTACTACCTTTGGGGAACCAAAGACACTGATCAATAGTGCCTTTCAAATATCTTAGTATTCTCTTGACATCAGTCAAGTAAGATTCCTTTGGATTATCCTGAAAACGAGCACAAAGCACTATACTGAAAACAATGTTAGGTTTGCTGACAGTAAGATATAAAAGTGAACCAATCATACCCCATATACAACTTTTGATCAACTGATGAACTAGGTTCATCTATGTCTAATTTAGTGGAAGTTGCAATGGGGGTGTCTATTTCCTTTGATTCATCCATTTTAAACTTTTTGATAAACTCTTTTGCATATTTCTACTGATGGATCATGGTTCCATTTGGGTTTTGTTTGATTTGTAAGCCTAAGAAAAATTTAAGCTCACACATCATTGTCATTTAAAACTCACTCCCCATTAATTTTGCAAAATCCTTACTCAGTTTGTCAGTGGTTGCCCCAAAAATTATGTCATTAACAGATATTTGTACAATAAGAAGATTATTACCTTTTTCCCTCAAGAATAGAGTACTGTCAATTTTACCTCTTTTGTAGACATGCTCAAGCAGGAACTTGGACAATCGTGCATACCATGCTCTAGGAGCCTGCTTGAGTCCATAGAGAGCTTTGTCTAATTTGTACACATGATCAGGACAGTCCTTGCTCTCAAACCCTGGAGGTTGTTTAAGAAACACTTCTTCTTTTAGGTAGCAATTTGGGAAGGCACTTTTGACATCCATCTAATGAAGAGTGAATTCCATGTGTGCTGCAAAGGCTATGAGAAGTCTTATTGACTCCAGTCTTGTTACTAGAGCAAAAGTCTCATCATAATATATACCCTTCTCTTGGATGTAACCTTGTACCACCAGTCTTGCCTTGTTTCTTATAACTATTTCATCTTCATCAAGCTTGTTTTTGAAGACCCATTTTGTGCCAATTACTGATCTGTCCTTGGGTCTTGGAACTAGATGCCAAACTTGACTTCTCTCGAACTGATTGAGTTCATCTTGCATTGTATTTACCCAATCTGCATCCAGGAAAGCCTCAACAACATTTTTAGTTTCAATAAGGGATTGGAAAACATCAAAAGTACAAAGATTCTTTAATTGTGATCTACTTTTAACTCCAGAGGTTGGATTAGTAATTATGTTCTCAATGGGATGAGAACTTTGATACTTGTGAGCTTTCACAACCAACTGATTTCTGCTTAATGTTTCTCCCATGTTCTGTTGCTGAGGAATAGGGTCATGAACAGGTTCCTTTAGGAGATTGGTTTCAGTTCCTATTTGATCAGTTCCCCCTGTCAGGTTGCCCTGGATGGAAGAACTTGTTCCATCACCTATTCCTTCTTTTGGTGCCACTATAGCTTGAGTTGAGACTTCACTCAAATCTTTTACCAGCCCAATAACTTCATATTCATGTTCCTGTCTCTCAGAAAGAATGTTAGTTTCATCAAACACTACATGTACACTTTCTTAAAAGAACACTTTATATGATTTGCTATGTGAAGAATATCCCAAGAATACTCCCTTATCACTTCTGCGATCAAACTAGCCTAAGGAGTCCTTTCCATTATTGTGCAAAAAGTACTTGCATCCAAATTCCCTAAGATGGGATATATTTGCTTTTCTCCCTTTAAGTAACTCATAGGGAATCTTCTCTACAAAAGGTCTAGTCATGCATCTATTAATGATGTAACTTGCAGTGTTCGCAGCTTCTGCCCAGAAACTATGGGGCAGTTTACCAGAAAGAAGCATAATCCTAGCCATATCTTCAAGAGACTTGTTCTTCTTTCAACTACTCAATTTTGTTGAGGAGTTCTAGGGGCAGAGAAGTTATGATCTATACCATGCTCATCACAAAATGCAGCAAAGTTAGCATTTTCAAATTCAGTTCCATGATCAGACCTGATTGATGCAAGTTGATTACATAGTTGTTTCTGAGTTTTTCTAACAAAGGCAGGAAACATGTCAAATGCTTCATCATTATATGTTAATAATAGCACCCAAGTATACCTAAAATAATCATCAACAAGTACTATCACATATTTCTTACCACCTATGATCAATGTTCTCATTGGACCACAAAGATCCATATGAACCAGTTCCAATGTCCTGGTTGTGCTTACCATTTTCTTGCTCTTAAAGGATGATCTTAACCCCCTTGCACAGGCCTCACAAACTTTGTCTTCCTTGAACTTTATGTTATGTAACCCTATCACCAAGTCCTTGGAGACTAATTTGTTGAGTTAATTCAGACTTGCATGACCAAGTCTTTTGTGCCACGTGAGGGGATCATTGTCCAACACATTCAAGCAAGTGAGTTTATTTTCTGAAAGAGTGGACAAATCTATAATGTAAATATTATTAACTCTTTTTCCCTGCAAAACAATCTTGTCAATGGTAAGGTTAATCACAATGCATTTGGTAGAGGTAAATACTACAAGGTTACCTCTGTCACACAGTTGTGATACACTGATTAGGCTATATTCAAAGCCATCTATCAAGTAGACATTCTCAATGAAGTGTGAATCTATCTTACCTACCTTTCCAACCCCAATATTCTCACCTTTCTTCCCATTTCCAAAGGAGACATTACCTCCTTTTAAATCTTCAAGTGAAAGGATTGGTTGTTGTTTCCACTCATATATTTTGAGTAGCCACTATACATGTACCATATTTGGCTACTTTCCTTCACTTGGACCTGCAAAAAAGAAATTAGGGGTTAGTCTTAGGAACCCAAACTAGTTTGGGTCCCTTTCTATAGGCAAAATGGTAAATTAAATTACTTTTGGCCCACCCAGGAAGCCTATTTTTCTCTTCAACAAAGGTTTTATTTTTTTAACTGGCCTTTTCATTTGCATTACATTTGTTTATGTAATGACCAGTCTTGCCACAGTGTATGTAGATTTTATTTTCGGGAAGAGTGAGGTACTTACTTTTGGGGTCCCACTTAGGTGCTTCTGTCCCATAGCCAAGTCCTCTCTTGTTACTATTGTGATGTTCTTGTAGCCAGGATAGTGCATCAGAAGCCTTATTCCATTTGCAAGTTCTATCTAGTTCATGTTTTACCTTCCCTAGGTCTTCTTTTAAGATTCTTAAAACTCATCCTTTATTTTTCCTAGGTTTTCTTCTAAGGAGAGATGTGTGTGATTAGCTTTCTTCTTATCTGTTCCTAATTTCTGTTTTAAATTTTCAGACCTAAGTTCTAGGACACTGGTGTCAAGTTTAAGAACCTGGTTCTTCAACTCTGCATTTTTACTGTAACTCTCATTAGCCCTAGATTCTAGATTTTTGCACTTGGCTTTTAAGATCACACACTCCCTAGACAACTCTTCCTTTTCATTGTTAATTATCTAAGACTCATCGATGAAGTCCAACAATAGTCTAGACAACCTTTCTTTAGACAGAAATTTAATCTTGTCTTTGAGATGAAGGACACTTACCTCTTGTTCATTATCTAATTCTCCATTGGTCGTAAGTGCTTGTTCATCTCCAGCTTCATCTTATGAATCCTCATCAGATGTTTCTCCCCAAGCAGCAACCAAATCCTTTGTTGATCCTTTGTACCTTTTGGATTGAACCTGTTCCTTTGTGTAGCCCTTTCCTTCTTCCATTCAATTTCCCACTGAGGAAAGTTATTGATCATGTGAACAGTCTTGCCACATTTGTAGCAACCCTCGTTGGTTTGTTTCTCAGAAGCCCTTGGTTTGTTGAAGGTTGTACTTCTTAAAGAACCATTTCCTCTCATTAGGTACTTTTTGAAATCCCTTGTGATCATGTCCATTTCATCATCTTCCAGATCTGCACCTTCAGCTATTTTGAGAGCCACACTCCTCCCCTTCTTGGGTGCATCCATTTTCATGGTTTGCCTTCTAAGTTCATAGGAAGTGAGGTTTCCAATTAGTTCATCCAACTTGAGAGTAGCAATGTTCTTTGATTCCTGAATAGCGGTAATTTTGTTTTCCCAAGTCACTGGTAAGACCCTTGTCAAGATCTTCTCAACCTTTTATTCTTCAAGGATAATTCTCCCAAGAGATTTAAGTTCATTTGTTAGTGGTGTGAACCTTGTGTACATCTCCTGGATAGTTTTTCCTTATTTCATAATGAAATTCTCATATTGAGAATGTAGTAGTGTTCCTCTTGATCTCTTTACTTGAGGAGTTCCTTCACGAACCACTTGTAAAGTGTCTCATATCTCTTTAGTAGTGGTACAACTTTGAATCCTACTGTACTCGCCTAGACCCACTCTAGACACATGCAATTTCTTGTCCTTGGCATTCTTCTCCCATTTCTTCAAGTCTTCAGCAGTGCAGTCAGCTCTTGTCTTTGGCACGTCCACTCTTTCAGCATTCTTCTTTGTAGTCACCAGGGGACCATCAGTGACTATGTCCCAGAGTTCATAGTCTTCTCCTATAATATGATCTATCATCTTGTTCTTCCACCAAGAATAGTACTGACCATTAAAGAGTGGAGGCCGAGCAGTGGATTGCCCTTCCAAGTTTCGAGGTGGTGCACTCATCTTCATCTTTTCCTAAGGTGTTAACCTCTTCAAGGATAACCTAATTTGATACCAATTGATGTTTTTAGCATCAATACCACACAAGAGGGGGGCGGATGATTTCTGTGGTACCCCATTTTTGCTTAACTGAACTATAGAAGGACCTGGTTTTTCTAATTGTTCCAACAACTACAGTTTGCGGAATAATAAATAAAGAAAATAAAGAATACAGAGAGTTTTATGTGAAAAATACCTGGCTCAAAAGGTGAAAAACCAAACGACCTACTACTCAGTAGGAATTTCCTAAACTTCCACTAAAATCAATGAGCCAAAACATCATTTACAAAACTCTTTGTAAACCTAAGGTTTAACTCTAATCCCGTTGTGGCACACAACCTCAACTATTGCAAAAACTTCAAGTTAACTCTAACTTGAACACTCTAGGTATCTAATACAATTGCTTCTATGAAAGCTGGAAGCTACGATGTAAAATCACTTACTACAATTGAACTAGAATAAAAGATAAACACAGGGTACTGGTTCTTCTATCTCGTTCAAGTAGCTTCAGTATTGCACACTCAAATCACACATAAATTGCTTGCAGAATCGCCTTACTCTTTTTCTCTCAATTTAAGTTTAACTTCTTCTTATGTGCATTACCTGTAAAAGAGAACAACACAAATATTTAATTGGTTAGTAATTAGAGATTGATTGGGATAAAATGCTACTCTTCTAATGTAGAAGAGTCCAAGCTGATGTCAAACTCTAACACTATCTTTTTCCTATAATGTGTTCTCTTCATGTAAGGAGTCTTTCTCTCCTTATCCAATATGCAACCTTTTCGATCAGATCAGGAGATATTGCTTTTCGATCAGTTAGATTTATCTCTTTCACGTGCATCTCACATACAAAGGTGCTCATGACTGTGCTTCACAAGATGGACCTGGTCAATGTCTGAGTTCTTTTGTCAATCTTCAAAACTTCACCTGTTCTTGGGCGAACAAATTTTTTGAGGGTTATTCACACAAATCGATTAGGTAAGTGTTATTTACCTAGAATCTAACATATTCCATGATTTTATCTTCATTTTCATCATTTAATTTGTGTTTTGGGTTGGGAAAAATGTTTGTTTTTGAAGAAAATTCCTGAAATAAAAAATCATGATTTGATGGACCAAATGGTATTGAAATTTGATAAATTTTGTATGGTTGAACTCGTATCAGAATGGGTATTCGGTTTTTGTAAAATTTGTCAGGTTTCAGGGTGCGAGCCCGGGGGTCGACTTTCGAACCAATTTTTGGATTTTGTTAAAGATTGAGACTTTATGATCCGGAATAGTTTTTTATGCGTTTTATTTATGCTTTGAAGTTAATTTGGTTAGATTTGAGCCGTCCGGAGGTCTTTTCACCCGTGAAGTGCATTTTAGAGTATCGATTTATCGTCTTTGAGGTAAGTATCTTGCCTAATTTTGTGTAGGGGACTTCCCCTTAGGAGTTGAGTCTTTTATGCTATTTGTATAGTTTGTGCACACGAAGTGACAAGTGTGTGCTCGGACTTACTTGTGGGAAATTCGTCTTTAGAGTTCTTAGTTCCTTATATTCATTATGTGGGAAGTATTCTGTTATGATTGAGTTTGCTAATTGCTTAATTTACCTCTATGTGCTCCATACCATGTTGTTAGCTTGCCTCTAATTCTTACTTGTTACTTGGCCCTTATTTGCCTTAATTGAAGTGATTGTTCTCCTTATTATTTCATTATCTCTTAATTGTGAATTCCTCTATGACCCCGTGTATATATGCTATGTGTCCAAATTGTTGTGGTTGTCGGTGTAGTTATCAAGTGCTTATTGTGATGACCCGGCTGGTCATCTTAAGAATTAACGCCCTGATCCCCTATTAACTACTTTTCCCGAGTTTAATTCTTCTAATTTGATTTGCCGGGATGTTCGGTTTTAAGTTTCGGAGAGTTTTGGGAGACTTAGTCCCTTAATAAGAGCTTAACTGTTGGAAAATTGACCATAGTCGGAACAATGTGAAGACAACCTCAGAATTGAAATCCTATGGTTCCGTTAGCTTCGTTGGGTGATTTCGGGGTGAGGAGCATGTCCGGATTGTGTTTTGGAGGTCCGTAACTAATTTAGGCTTGAAATGGCGAAGGTTGAAATTTTGATGTTTCCGGTCCGATAGTGAAATTTTGATCCGAGGGTCGGAATGGAATTCCGAGAGTTTCAATAGTTCCATCATGTCATTTGGGATATGCGTGAAAAATTTCAGGTTATTCAAAAATGGTTTGGTTGGGTTTTTGATCGAAAGTATATTTAGAGGAAATTTGGAGTTCTTAGGCTTAAATCCTTGATTAATCCGAGGTTTCAATGTTATTTTAGGTGTTTTAAGGATTGGTACAAGTTTGAATAAGGTGTTAGGTGATATTGGTGCTTTTGGTTGAGGTCTCGGGGGCCTCGGGGTGATTTTGGATGGTTGACGGGAAGGTTGAAGAAGTGTTGCAGCAGCTGTAGCATTGCTGCTTCTGGTATTTTCGCATCTGCGGCTTGGGGACCGCAGATGCGGCGCCACAGAAGCGGCTTAGGGTCGATTCTTCAGAAACTACAGATGCGGTGTGAGGCTCGTAGAAGCGGAACCGCTCCTGCGATTAGAGGTACGCAAATGCGGAAGCTGGCATTTTAGTGAGAGTCGCAGATGGGATGTTTTTTCCGTAGAAGCGTGAACGCAGATGCGATCCTAGGGCCGCAAATGCGGTAATTGCTGGGCAAAACATATAAATAGTTGCCTTTGCCAAATTGAGCCATTCTTCCACCATTTTAAACCGGGTTTGAAGCTTCTAAGAGAGATTTTTGAGGAAAACAAAGGGGAATCACTTGGAGGTCACGTCCTTGACTTCATAACTCGTTTTTATGTGATTAAAGACCTAATTAATGGTGAGAAATTTGGGAATAATGGGTAATTAGGGCTTGAGTTTAAGAGACATTTAATTGAGGGATTGAGGGGCCATTTGGACTCCAATTTCAGTGTTCTTGTTATCTATAGACTCTTGAGAGTACGAGGTTTCTGAAAATGTAACTTTCACCCGATTCTGAGACGTGGGCTAAAGGGGAGTTTTGGTCATTTTAGGTAAAATTTTGCGTATTAGCTTTGAACTAAATCGTAGAATCAGTTGCTTGAGATGTTATTTACAATATGCAATTGAACTGAATAGATTTGGGCCATTTGGAGTCAGATACTCGTGGCAAAAGCGTGGTTTCGAGTTGAGTTTAGCCGGTTCGAGGTAAGTGGCTTGTCTAACCTTGTGTGGATCACCTTCCCCTTAGGATATGATATTTGATAATTGAAATGCCTTGTACGTGAGGTGACGAGCGCGTACTTGAGTTAATTGTTGAAAAATCTGGTTTTACTTTAAGTATTCGCACTAAGTTCCTTTCTTACCTATTTTATTCTATTTGCAAACTTAACCTGTGTTAGTTTAGAAAAGCATGTTTAGTTGAATTAATTGTTTATTTGCTTAAACTACCTTAATTGCACTACGTAAAGCATGTTAGGTTAGAATTAACTGTTTACTTGTTACGGACTTAGCATTTATTTTAATATTCTTGAGCTGCTGCTGTGTGTTTTAATTTCGAACTACGGGACGACATCCCGAGAGATCCCCTCAATGTATTTATGATCTGGACTAAGGTGCGGGATACCAAGAGATCCCTGGCACGTGTGTTGAGGACACCGAGAGATCCTCAGGATACCAAGAGATCCCTGAAATATATTGAGGATACCAAGAGATTCTCACGATACCAAGAGATCTCTAGTGTATATATGGAGGATACCAAGAAATCCTCGGGATACCAAGAGATCCCTAGTGTATGTATTGAGGATACCAAGAGATCCTCGAGATACCAAGAGATCCCCGGCTATCATCCATGTTGTAAGCGGTGTTTCCTTGTGTTTGCCTTTATTTCTATTGCTATTATTTTATCCTTATCATCCTGTATAGACTCTTACGGTAGATTCCTAATTATACTGTTTATCTTAACCTATCATTATTATTATTATTATTATTTATCTCAGTAGGGCCCTCACCTTCCTCATCACTACCTGACCGAGGTTAGGCTTGGCACTTACTGAGTACCGCTGTGGTGTACTCATGCCCTTTCTGACCATATTTTTCATGTGCAGATCCAGGTACCTCTACCCAGGATTATCATCCTTGAGGTAGGGAGATCTTTGGAGACTTCGAGGTACATCTTACGTGTCCGCAGACCAAGGAGTCTCTATCTTTACTATATCCAGTAGCATTAGCTTTTCTATCTTACTATTGATGTAGACATTCTGGAGATTAGAGCACTTTACTGTATTTCTTCTAGCTTGTGTTCCCGTGAGTTTTCGGGTTTTGGGATAGTGTTGTAGGATTTTGAGTTGTTGTGCTGTATATGCCGAGCGACATTTTATTTTTCATTTTCTATTGGTTTTTCTTGGTTTTAAATTTATATTTTCGCAAGTTTCGATTGTTTTCTGCCCTTGTTAGGCTTACCTACTTGTAGAGACAAAGTGCTGTCACGACAGTTCACGGAGGGCGAACTGAGGTCATGACAAGTTGGTATCAGAGCTCTAGGTTCATAGGAGTCACGGAACACAGGCCGGTTTCTTAGTCTCACTGATCAATACGGAGACGTCTGTACTTATCTACGAGAGGCTATGCAACTGTTAGGAAAATTTCCATTTCATTTGGTTTCCTTGTCGTGCGATATTTTGACATCACAATTCTAACTTGTGTCTTCTATTCTCTCACAGATGGTGAGGACACGTGTTACTCGTGGTGATCAGGCACCCGTGCCCTCTACTACAGCCGTCAAAGGTCGGGGCCGGGGTAGAGGCCAAGGACGTGCACGTTGTGCAGCAAGAGCACCTGCGTGAGCTGCCACCGAGGTACCACCAGCAGATCCAGCCGCAGTCCAGACACCTGACACGCCTACTACTACTACTACTCTAGCCCTCGGGTTTTGGGATAGTGTTGTAGGAGACTCTGGCGCAGTTCATGAGTGTGTACACTACCTTGGCTCAGGCAAGGTTGCTTCCCCTTGCTACAGCTACACCTCAGGCCAGGGGAGGAGCACAAACTCTTGCCGCCTGCACCCCTAAGCAGCGGGTGCATGTTGAGCAGGCCCTAGAGATCATTCCAGCACTGCCTGCAGTACCAGTTCAGCCCGAGGACGGGGCAGCTGCTTTAGAGGATGAGCAGCGAAGACTTGAGAGGTTCAAGAAGTATGATCCTCCGGTATTCAGTAGATTAGCATCAGATGATGCCTTGGGATTTCTGGAAGAGTGCCACCGATTTTTCGCACTATGGGTATATCAGGATCGAGCGAGGTTTCCTTCACTACCTTCCAGCTTCGGGGAGCCGCCTATAAGTGGTGGCGCACCTATGAGTTAGATAGTCTAGACGAGGTTGCTTCATTGACTTGGAACCAGTTCTTAGATCTGTTCTTGAAAGAATTTGTTCCTCAGAGTTTTAGGGACGCATGGCACGCAGAGTTTGAGCATTTACGCCAGGGTGCTATGACTATTTTAGAGTATGCTATCCGTTACACCAGATTGGCTAGGCATGCACCAGTATTGTTTGCTATTGTCCGCGAGAGGGTTCGCCGGTTCATTGAGGGCCTCATTCCCAGCATCCGGTCTAGCATGGCTCGTGAGTTGAAGATGGACATTTCTTATCAGCAGGTGGTATGCATTGCCAGGAGGATTGAGGGTATGCATGCTAGGGAGAGAAATGAGAGGGAGGCCAAGAGGTTTCGAGAGTTGGGCCATTATTCTGGTGCTCGTACCCCAGCTGCAGGTCGTCATTGTAAGGGTTATATGAGTCGCACTGTTCATTCAGCACTTCCAGCAGCCAGCAGTACTCCAGCTCCTCCTAGATCTCAGGAGCCTTATTATGCACCTCCGGTTTCTAGCGCGCCTTCTATGCGGGGTGCTTTCAGAGGTCAGTCCAGCAGACTTGGCCCAAGCCAGTTACAACCACCACATCCTCCCAGAGCTTGTTCTGAGTGTGGTGACACACGCCATATGGTGAGGGATTTCCCTAGTCTTGGGAGGAGTGCACCTCAACAGACTTCTCAGCCACAGCGTGCCCCGCAGAGTTTTTCTGGCCATGATTATAGCTCCAGCTACTACCCCACCTGCTCAGCCAGCTAGAGGTGGAGGTCGGGGAGGTAGAGGTCACCCTAGAGGAGGAGGCCAAGCCAAATACTATGCCATTCCTGCCCGTACCTAGGTTGTTGCCTCCGATTCTTTCATCATATGTATTATACTGGTTTGTCACAGAGATGCATCGGTTCTATTCGATCCATGCTCCACTTACTCTTATGTGTCTTCTTATTTTTCTCCACATTTGGGTGTACCCCGAGATTCTTTGAGTTCCCCTGTTTATGTTTCTACTCCCGTGGGAGATTCTCTTGTTGTAGACTCCGTTTATCAGTCATGTTTGGTTACTATTTGTGGTTTTGAGACCAACACCGATTTATTGTTACTCAGCATGGTTGATTTTGATATTATCTTGGGCATGGACTGGTTGTCGCCCCATAATGCTATTCTTGATTTTCACGCCAAAACCATGATGCTACTACGCTAGGTGTACCGCGTGTTGAGTGAAGTGGTACTTTAGATCACACTCCCAGTAGTGATATCTCTTTCCTTAAGGCTCAGCGTATGGTTGAGAAGGGGTGTGATGTGTATTTAGCTTATGTGAGAGATGTCAGTATTGATACCCCTCTTGTTGATTCAGTCCTAGTGGTACGGGATTATCCCAATGTGTTTCCAGCTGATCATCCAGGCATGCCGCCTGATAGAGATATTGATTTTGGCATTGATCTGTTGCCGGACACTCAGCCCATTTCTATTCCTCTGTATCGTATGGCTCCTCCTGAGTTGAAGGATAAGTTGCAGGAATTGCTTGATAAGAGTTTTATTCGGCCCAGTGTTTCATCTTGGGGTGCTCCTATCTTGTTTGTAAAGAAAAAGGATCTATGCGTATGTGTATTGATTATCTACAGTTGAACAAGGTTACAGTGAAGAACCATTATCCTTTGCCTCGTATTGATGATCTGTTTGACCAGCTTCAGGGCGCATGGGTGTTTTCTAAGATTGATTTGCGATCAGGTTACTATCAGTTGAAGATTCGGGAACCAGATATTTCGAAGACTGCTTTTAGGACCTAGTATGGTTATTACGAGTTCCTTGTCATGTCATTTGGGCTAACCAATGCCCCAGCAGCCTTTATGCATTTGATGCACAGTGCGTTCCAGCCGTATCTTGACTCGTTCGTCATTGTTTTTATTGATGATATTCTGGTGTATTCCCGGAGTCGAGAAGATCATGAGCAACACCTAAGGACTGTGCGTCAGTCTCTGAGAGAGAAGAAGTTATATGCTAAGTTCTCGAAATGTGAGTGTTTGTTGGATTTAGTGGCATTCTTAGGCCACGTAGTATCAAGTGAGGGTATTCGGGTGGATCCGAAGAAGATAAAGGTCGTGCAGAGTTGGCCCAGACCATCCTCAGCTATAAAGATCCGTAGTTTCCTTGGCTTGGCGGGCTACTATCGTCGTTTTGAACGATTGCATCCCTTATGACCAGATTGACCTAGAAGGATGCTCCATTTCAGTGGACAGGGGATTGTGAGGCGAACTTTCAGAAGCTCAAGACAGCTTTGACTACAGCCCCAGTTTTGATATTGCCTACTAGTTCGGGGTCTTATACAGTCTATTGTGATGTCTTAAGGGTTGCCCTCGGAGCGGTATTGATGTAGGACGATAGCGTGATTGCTTACGCGTCTAGATAGTTAAAGATACATGAGAAGGATTACCATGTTCATGACCTTGAGTTAGCTGCCATTGTTCACGCCCTAAAGATTTGGCACCACTATTTATACGGGGTTCCCTGTGAGATTTATACTGACCATAGGAGCTTGCAGCATTTGTTCAAGCAAAAGGACCTAAATTTGCACCAGAGGAGGTGGTTGGAGTTGCTGAAGGATTATGACATCATTATTTTGTATCACCCGAGCAAGGCCAAAGTAGTGGATGATGCCTTGAGTTGCCGGGTGGAGAGTTTGGCATATTTAACAGCATTAGAGAGGCCTATGGCGATGGATGTTTAGGCCTTAGCCAGTCAGTTTGAGAGATTGGATCTTTCGGACCCTAGTCGGGTTCTAGCTTGTATGGTTTCTTGGTCTTCCCTATTTGATTGTATCAGGGAGCGACAGTATGATGACCCTCATTTGCCTGTCCTCAAGGACAAGGTTCATCACGGTGATGCCAGAGATGTGACTATTGGAGATGATGGGATATTGAGGATGCAGGGTCAGATTTGTGCACCCAATGTTGATGTGCTTCGAGAGTCGATTATAGAGGAGGCCTATAGTTTGTGGTATTCCATCCATCCGGGTGCCGCGATCATGTATCAAGACTTGATGAAGCACTATTGGTGGAGGCGGATGAAGAAAGATATAGTTGGATTTGTAGCTAGGTGCCTCAACTGTCAGTAGGTGAAGTATGAGCACTAGAGACCGGGTGGGTTGCTTCAGCAGATAGAGATCTCTGAGTGGAAGTTGGAGTGGATCACCACAGACTTTGTAGTTGGACTCCCACGGACTTTGAAGAAGTTTGATGCTATTTGGGTGATTGTGGATCGGCTGACCAAGTCCGCTCATTTCATTTTTATGTGCACTACCTATTCTTCGGAGCGGTTGGTGGAGATTTATATCCGGGAGATTGTTCGTCTGCATGGTATTCTAGTTTCCATTATTTCAGATAGAGGTATTCAGTTTACATCGGGGTTTTAAAGGGTCGTTCAACATGAGTTGGGCACTCGGATAGAGTTTAGTACAACATTTCACCCTCAGATGGATGACAGTCCAAGCGCACTATTCAAATTCTTGAGGATATGCTCCGTGCATGTGTGATTGAGTTTGAAAGGTATTGGGATCAGTTCTTGCCATTAGCGGAGTTTGCTTAGAATAACAACTATCAGTCCAGTATTTAGGCACCGTATGAGGCTTTATATGGTAGGCGGCATAGATCTCCGGTCGGTTGGTTTGAGTCAGGTGAGGCTAGACTATTGGGCATAGATTTGGTTTAGGATGCTTTGGAGAAGGTTATGGTAATTCAGGATAGACTCCGTATAGCCCAGTCCAGACAGAAGAGTTACGCGAACCGGAAGGTTCGTGATGTTTCCTATATGGTTGGAGAGCGGATTCTACTTTGAGTTTCGCCTATGAAGGGTATCATGAGGTTTGGAAAGAAAGGAAAGTTGAGTCTGAGGTTTATTGGCCCTTTTGAGATATAGGTTGCTTATGAGCTTGCCTTACCTCCCATCTTGGTAGGAGTTCACCCGGTATTTCATGTTTCGATGTTCCGGAGGTATCACGGTGACTCGTCGCACGTGTTGGATTTTAGTTCAGTACAGTTGGACAAGGATCTATCCTATGTTGAGGAGCCAATGGCTATATTGGATAGGTAGGTCAGAAAGTTGAGGTCAAAGAACATTGCATTAGTAAAGGTTCAGTGGCGAGGTCAGCCGGTCGAGGAGGCGACCTGGGAGACTGAGCAGGAAATGCGCAGCCATTACCCTCATCTTTTAACTACTTAAATTATGTCTCTATGCTCGTTTGAGGACGAACGAATGTTTAAGTGTAGGAGGATGTGATGACCCGGCCGGTCGTCTTAAGAATTAACGTCGCGATCCCTTATTAACTGCTTTCCCCAAGTTTAATTCTGCTAATTTGATTTGCCAGGATGTTCAGTTTTAAGTTTCGGAGAGTTTTGGAACACTTAGTCCTTAAATGAGAGCTTAAGTGTTGGAATATTGACCATAGTTGGAATAGTGTGAAGACGGTCTCGGAATGGAAATCCGATGCTTCTGTTAGCTTTGTTGGTTGATTTCGGGGTTAGTAGTGTGTCTGGATTGTGTTTTGGAGGTCTGTAGCTTATTTAGGCTTGAAATGCCAAAGGTTGAAATTTTGAAGTTTCTGGTCCGATAATGAGATTCTGATCCGATGGTCGGAATGGAATTCCAAGAGTTTTAGTAGTTCCATCATGTCATTTGGGATGTGCGTGCAAAATTTCAGGTTTTTCGGACATGGTTTGGTTGGGTTATTGATCAAAAGCGTGTTTTGAGAAAATTTTGAGTTCTTAGGCTTAAATCCTTTATTAATCCGAGGTTTCAATATTGTTTTAGGTGTTTTAAGGATTGGTACAATTTTGAATAAGGTATTAGGTGAAATTGGTTCTTTTGGTTGAGGTCCCGGGGGCCTCGGGATGATTTTGGATGGTTGACGGGAAGGTTGAAGAAGTGTTGCAGCAACTGTAGCATTGCTGCTTCTGGTATTTTTGCATCTGCGTCTTGGGGACCGCAGATGCGGTGCCGAAGAAGCGGCTTGGGGTCGATTCTTCAGAAACCGCAAATGCGGTGTGAGACTCGCAGAAGAAGAACTGCTCCTGCGGTTAGAGGTCCACAAATGCGGAAGCTAGCGTTTTAGTGAGAGTCGCAAATGCGACGTTTTCTCCGCAGAAGTGGGACCACAGATGCGGTCCCAGGGCCGCAAATGCGGTAATCGCTGGGCAGAACATATAAATAGTTGCCTTTGCAAAATTGAGCCATTCTTCCACCATTTTCAAACCGGGTTTGAAGCTTCTAAGAGAGATTTTTGAGGAAAACAAAGGGGAATCACTTGAAGGTAACGTCCTTGACTTCATAACTCATTTCTATATGATTAAAGACCTAATTAATGGTGAGAAATTTGGGAATAATGGGTAATTAGGGCTTGAAATTAAGAGACCTTAAATTGAGGAATTGAGGGGTCATTTGGACTTCGATTTCAGTGTTCTTGTTATGTATATACTCATGAGAGTACGAGGTTTTTGAAAATGTAACTTTCACCTGATTCCGAGCGTGGGCCTGAGGGGCATTTTGGTCATTTTACCTAATTTCGCGTATTAGCTTTGAACAAAATCGTAGAATCAGTTGCTTGAGATGTTATTTACAATATGCAATTGAACTAAATAGATTTAGGCCATTTGGAGTTGGATACTCGTGGCAAAATCGTGGTTTCGAGTTGATTTTAGTCGGTTTGAGGTAAGTGGCTTGTCTAACCTTGTGTGGGGGACCTTCCCCTTAGGATATGATATTTGATAATTGAAATGCCTTGTACGTGAGGTGATGAGCGCGTATTTGAGCTAATTGTTGAACAATCCGATTTTACTTTAAGTATTCGCACTGAGTTCATTTCTTACTTGTTTTATTCTATTTGCAAACTTAACCTGTGTTAGTTTAGAAAAGCATGTTCAGTTGACTTAATTGTCTATTTGCTTAAACTTCCTTAATTGCACTTCATGAAGTATGTTAAGTTAGAATTAACTGTTTACTTGTTACGGACTTAGCATTTATTTTAATATTCTTGAGTTGATGCTTTGTGTTTTAATTTGGGACTACGACATGGCTTCCCGGGAGATCCCCTGTACGTATTTATGATCTGGACTGAGCTGCGGGATACCAAGAGATCCCTGACACGTGTGTTGAGGATACCTAGAGATCCTCGGGATACCAACAGATTCCTAGTGTATATATGGAGGATACCAAGAGATACTCGGGATACCAAGAGATCCCTAGTGTATGTATTGAGGATACCAAGAGATCCCTGGATATCATCCATGTTGTATGCGATGTTTCCTTATGTTTGCCTTTATTTCTATTTCCATTATTTTATCCTTATCATCTTGTATAGACTCTTACGGTAGATTCCTAATTATACTATTTATCTTAACCTATCATTTTTATTATTATTATTGTTTATCTCAGTAGGGACCTGACCTTCCTCGTCACTACCCGACCGAGGTTAGGCTTGGCTCTTACTGAGTACCGCTGTGGTGGACTCATGCCCTTTTTGCGCATGTTTTTCATGTGCAGATCCAGGTACCTCTACCCAGGCTTATCACCCTTGAGGCAGGGAGATCTTTGGAGACTTCGAGATACATTTGTTGTGTCCGCAGACCAAGGAGTCTCTATCTTTACTCTATCCTGTAGCATTAGCTTTTCTATCTTACTGTTGATGTAGACATTCTAGAGATTAGAGCACTTTACTGTATTTCTTATAGCTTGCGTTCCCGTGAGTTTCCGGGTTTTGGGATAGTGTTGTAGGATTTTGAGATGTTGTATTGTATATGCCGAGCGACATTTTATATTTCGTTTTCTATCGGTTATTCTTGGTTTTAAATTTATATTTCCGCAAATTTCGATTGTTTTCCGCACTTGTTAGGCTTACCTAGTCGTAGAGACTAGGTGCCGTCACGACAGTTCACGAAGGGTGAACTGGGGTCGTGACACTTATTATGTCTTGTTGTTTTGTTAAGGTTATTGCGCTTCTTGGTTATTTCGTGAGTCTTACTATGTGACTATTGTGATTCTTATTACGTACTATTTATGCTTAAATTGATGAGTATTCGTGTTGGACCAGGCTTATTGTATTTCCTTGGTATTTGGTCGTTGTTGAGTATTGACTCAAGTTGGGATTTATTTTGTGAAGTTAACTGTTGGAACGAGATTGGTTATAGCTGATTCCCTTGCTAGGATGTATTTAACCTTGCCGGGATATTATTGTTTCTACTATTTGGGTGAGGAAAGAGTAATAAAGCACGAAGGGTGATGTTGTGCATATTTCTATTTATATTGATGCATATGGTGAGGAAGAGAGATAAAGCACGAAGAGTGATGTCGTGCACATTTATATTATTCATATGGCGTGGAAGAGTGATAAAACACGAAGGGTGATGTCGTGCACATTTATATTTATATTGATGCATACGGTGAGGATGAGCGATAAAGCACGAAGGGTGCATTTATATTGATGCATATGGTGAGGAAGAGAGATATCACACGAAGGGTGATACCATACACATTTATATTATTCATATGGTGAGGAAGAGTGATAAAGCATGAAGGGTGATGCCGTGCACATTTCTATTATTGATTGCATGGTGAGGATTGAGAGTTAAAGCACGAAGGATGATGCCGTGTACTTTCTGTTTGATGTGTTTATTTGTTGTTGTCAATTCAAGAATTTTAACTGTTTAAATTTTTTTACTATTGTGATTCTTTGTGTTGGTGTGTGTGTGTGTGTGTGTGTGTGTGTATATATATATATATATATATATATATATATATATATATATATATATATATATATATATATATATATATATATATATATTTCAATACTTCAAATTTCAATAATTGTTACATTTTTAATTCAATTAGTTTCTCAATTAAATTCACTTAAAACCGTTTGAGGTTGTATTTTACTTAAAAATGAATCTCTACTAAGTTGTAATTTATTAAATCCCATGTTAAAGGTAATAATTCATTCGATGTTGTGTTTTAATTGAAAATGGTACATTCTTTATTCAAATGATTTCTAAATATAACATCATCATTTCTTGTTGAGTTTCTAATGGGTTTAGAAGTTGTACTCTACTTTAAGTTAACATCTTAATTGCATTGGTTATGAACCCTGTATACTGGGTAACATGAGAATGTTATTGTGTAATGTGAGAGAGAAATATGTGAGCACAAGGTACCGGTTGTGCTAACGATTTGGTAATTGACGTTATGATATGAGACATCGAGTTTGGGATGGCTGGAATTGTGCATCAGAAATGATTGATTTATTGAGCTAACATTGCCTTCGTTATTTGTGTATATTTTTACTTGTCTGTATTCCAGCTATGATGGTATTAATTTACTTGGTTACCTTTCGTTTCCATTCGTGTTTCACTTTATTGTTTCTACTGATTGTAGTTTGTTCTCTCCCTGCTGTAGATATTACTTTGTTATCTTTATGTCGATAGTTTATCATCATATCCTGTTCAATTTATTTGACCAGTAGGTGTCTGGACTGTTCCTCGTCACTACTCCACAGAGGTTAGTCTTGATACTTACTGGGCACCGCTGTGGTGTGCTCATACTATACTTCTGTATGTTTTTGTGTACAGATCCAAGTATTTGATCAGTAGTAGATGTGCGGTCGTTGCGGTGGAGACTCAAGGTAAACCTGCTGCAGCGTTCACAGGCCTCGGAGTCACCTTAATTTGTACTTCTTTCCATATGTTCCTTTTGTTTAGGAATAATGACGTATTTATTTTGTATAACTACTCTTAGAAAGGTCTATGACTTGTACCACCGATTTTGGGGATGGTAATGTGTTAAGAATTATTTAATTTAAATTTAGTAAATATCAATGTAATTTCAGTTAATGTTAGGCTTACCTTATTTAGAGACTAGGTGCCATCACGACTCCTTCGAGGGGATTTTGTGTTGTGACACTAAAGTTGGCAACAACTATTTTTCAAAAGTTACCAATAGCTAATTATTTAAAATTGGTAATGACTAGTTTCTTAATAAACTTAAACTTAACAAATTATAAAGAAGTTAAGTAAAAAATTATAAAATATTAAGAAAAGACTTGTAGCGAAATGTTTTAAGCGATATAAAAGACTTGTAATATATTTAATATAATCCCAAGCTATGAAGTAACTAAGTAAGAAAATTTATAATAAAATTCAATCCTAAAGCCTTTTAGTTAATTTAATAGAAATGTCAGATTTCACAGACAAATACAAGTCTTTTGAAAACACCTAAAGAAGAGCACTCAACACAATCACCTTTGCTTCTGGAAAGGGTTCAGTTTGAATTAGGCATTTAAGTAGCTAATTACAAATTTTATTTACATAATTATTTTATTAAATTATAAAATATTAAAAATCAAAATCCCGGAGACCTTTTGCCCCGCGCCTCAATGCCTACGCCTTATGTCACGACCCAAATTCCCAATCTTAGCACTGTGATGGAACCTAACACCACATTTGTTAGGCAAGCCAATGTTAGAAATTGATTAGTCATTTTCCTTTGAATAATTATTAAAACACAATAAGACAATTTAAAAATAACTAAATCTGATAGTTTCCATAAATAACTTCATGAATAAAATAATAAACGAATAAATAAACCAAGCCACGAACTTAATATATAACTCTAAGACTACCACAGGGCCTGGTGTCACATTTCACGAACTTCTAAGAATACTACATATAATGGGCCGAAAGAAATAATGTATGGGTTTTGAGTAAAATGAACAGTCTCTATAAATCTAAGAGAAGACTCCAGGAATTCTGCGGACGCCAGCAGATCTACCTCGTGTCTTCGACTGATGAATGACAGCTACTAAAGTCTCTAATGCTGGACGGTACTTGGATCTGCACAAAAAAGTGCAGAGGGTAGTATCAGTACAACCGACCCTATGTACTGAGTAAGTGCTGAGCCTAACCTCGACGAAATAGTGACAAGGCTACGGCGAGGCAATTATAATATAACATGTAACAACATATAAATAATAAAGCAAGAAAGAAATTTTAAACTAAATAAAAATAATAAACTATAGCAATAAATGAAATAACTCAGCCACCTCTTGTCAGGTCTCAACTATAACCAAATTCTCGCATAAGCTTCTACATTTCAAATTTCACTTTCAAAGTAACCGTAGGTGTCAAATATGAGATAAACAATACAGTAAAATAGAGAGATTTCTGTTCCTTGTATTTAAAAATAAATAAATCATAAATATTCTCCCTTATCGCTCCTTGGTGCGGCGTGCAACCCGCTCTCACCTGTCCACCCTTATTCCTCCTCCATATATATAAATATCACCCTTATTTCTCCTGTTACGGTGTGCATATCGATCCCACCTGTCCACCCTTATTTCTCCTGTTACGGCATGCATATCGATCCCACCAGACAATCTTATCACTTTTATTTTTAAAGATTTCACAAATTTCAAATCAATGCCTTTCACAATATTTTTGCCTCAACAATTGTAAACAGTAAATCGTACCACTCATAACTTCATCATTTATCATTTCACAAATAAACCAACCGTAATATATATTAAAACACTATCAACTAGCTCACTCTTTTATGCGTCACAATGAAGCCTAAGGAACAACCAACACTTCCAAAATACTTGAAACAATACTTAACAGCAATTCAACGAAACCAAGTAAGCTTATAGACATCAATGATCATAAAACAATTAAGCCAGGGATCAATAAAATTGAAAACGGGGAAAGGATCATGTTTAACAGATAATTTGGTGGTGCATAGATACTCGTCACCTCACCTATACACCATGCACATGAAAATTCACATAGAAATTAGGTTGGAATTTCCTATTCCCTCAAGTCAAGGTTAAACCAAGCATTTACCTCAAATTCGCAGGCTACTCACTGCTCAACTATAGCTTTTCCTTTTGAATTCACCTTCAATACACTCGAATCAACACTTTGGGGATGAACCTATGTGAAGAAAATCGCCTCTAGGTCTTTTTAGTTCGAAATTATGAATAAAATGTCTGTTGCCGAGTTGGATTCTGTGATTTTTCTTTTTTTTTTGAAGAAAAAGCGTGGAGCACCAGTGCACCAGAAACTGTTATGACATTAGATTTTTTTATGTCAGCAAATTTTTTTTACAAGTTCAAAACATCCCGAAGCCTACCCGAAACTCACCCGAGCCCTCGAGGCTCCAAATCAAACATGCATGCAAGTCTAAAAATATCGTACGACCTTGCTCGTGCGATCAAATTTTGAAAATAACATCTAAAACAATGAATTTAACCTCAAAACTCATGATTTTTCTCAAGAACACTTAAATTTTACTATTTCTCGACCGGACGTTCGAATCACGTCAAATCAACTCCAATTCTACCACATTTTATAGATAAGACTTAAATATCATAACAAACATGTATCGAGTTCCAGAACCAAAATACGGGCCCGATACCAATGGTTTCAAATATTAATTCTTTTCTTTATTCCATTATCAATTCAGCAAAACAATTTCGTTCAAAAATTAATTTCTAAGGATTGGGACCTTGAAATTGAATTTCGGGCACAAGTTCCATATTTTACTATGGACTTTTCGGGATCGTCGGAACACCGATCCGGGTCCGTTTACTCAAAATATTGACAAAAGTCAACTAAAACCAAACTTAAATTATAAAAATTATTATTTCTTACATTTTCACATAAAAACTTTCCGATTTCACGCCCGGACTATGCATTCAAATTGAGGTATTTAAAATTAGTCTTTTTATGGCTAATAAACCTAGAAAGGATTCTTAATTCATAAACTGACCCCTTGGGTCATCACAATCTCCACCTCTAAAACAAACATTCGTCCTCGAACGGACATAGAAAATTACCTGAATTGGCCAACAAGTGTGGATATCTACTCCGCATGTCCGACTGGGACGCCCAAGTACCTGCCTCAATGGGCTAACCTTTCCACTGCACTCGAACTGAAGGAAAACTCTTAGACCTCAACTGACAAACCTTCCGGTCTAAAATGGCTAACGGATCCTCCTCATAAGTCAAGTCTTTTTCCAATTGGATAGAGCTGAAATCTAACATGTGGGACGGGTCACCATGATATTTCCGAAGCATAGACACGTGGAATACCGGATGAACTGAGGATAACCCTAGAGGCAATGCAAGCCTATAAGCTACCTCCCCCAAATCTCAAACGGCCCAATATACCCAGGGCTCAACTTTCCCTTCTTCCCAAATCTCATAACACCCTTCATGGACAATACCCAAAGCAATACTCTCTCTACAACCATGAATGCCACATCACGAACCTTACGATTGGCATAAATCTTTTGCCTAGACTGAGTTGTACGAAGTTTTTCTTGAATAATCTTGACCTTACCTAAAGCCCCTTGAACTAAGTTTGTACCCAATAACGGAGCCTCTCTCGGCTCAAACCATCCAACTTGCGATCTGCACTGTCTACCATATAATGCCTTATAAGGAGCCATCTGAATTCTCAGTTGATAACTATTATTATAAGCAAACTCCGCTAACAGCAAGAACTGATCCCAAGAACCTCCAAAGTTGATAACACAAGCGCAGATCATATCCTCCAAAATCTGAATAGTACGCTCGGACTATGTGATGACCTAGAAGGTCATCACTTATTTTAGAAATAAATTCTGTATTCCGTGGCCTTATAACCTCCTTTTTGTCTCACATAAATTTGCGTGCACAGTCCGGGCATGTATCCGGAAAGCCATTATGTGAAAATTTGTGAAAAATGATGAATTTTGCTTTTAAAATTAATTTAGGTTGACTTCGGTCAGTAGTTTGGGTAAACGAACCCAGACCCTTGATTGGATGGTCCTGGGGGGTCTATAGGAAAATATGGGACTTGGGTGTATGCCTGGAATCGAATTCCGAGGTCCCAAGCCTGAGAAATAAATTTTGAAAGAAAATTATTTTCTGGAATATATATGAGTTTTTGAAAATTTGAATGTTTTTGAAATTGATGGTATGGGGCCAATATCTTGGTTCCGGATCCCGGTACAAGTCCTATATGTCGTTAGATTAAATTTGGTAAGTAACGGACATGAAATGACGTGAATTGGACCCTCGGTTGTGAAATTTGAAACTTAAGTGTTCTTAAAATGTTTCTTTGATTTTGATGCTAAATTTGTTGTTAAAGGTGTTAATTTGGCAATTTGATCGCACGAAAAGTTCATATGATGTTTTTGGGTTAGAATGCATGTTTGGTTTGGAGCCCCGAGGTCTCGGGTGAGTTTTGGATGGGTTTCGGGATGTTTTTAAACTTAGAAAAGTTGCAGGGTTTGTCGTCTCAGGTGCTTAGAGGTTCTGTTCTTCGCATTCGCGTGGTTCTACTCGCGAAAGCGTAAGGAAACTTCCTCAGGTGCCAGTTTGTTCTTCGCGAACGCGTAGCTTGGGATGTGAATGTGAAGCTGTGGGGGGAGTACACTTCGCGAATGCGATTAGGCACTCGCGAACACGTAAGGTTAGAGGCCTGGGGGAGGGATTTCATATTTGTTCTATGCGAACACGGCCATCTGACCGCCAACGCGAAGGCTCTAGGAGCTAAAACTCCGCAAACGCAAGCCGTCAAATGTGAACGCGAAGGTCAACTGGGCCTGACCCATCGCGAACACGACAAACCTATCATGAACGCGATGAAGGCCTGCCCAATCATTTTTAAAACAGAAGCAAAAACGGGCAGAACTCGTTTACTTTATATTTTCAAAATTGGGGAGCATTGAGGCGATTTTCAAAGAGCATGTTCTTCCCCAAAGCATTGGTATATGATTCTAAACCTTTTTCTTTCGATTTCCCATTGCATTTCATCAATTTTCATCCTAAAATCTAGGGTTTTTATGGTAGAAATTAGAAATTTGGGTAGAGGTAGGGCTTGTTGATTAAATGGGACTTAGACCTCGTTTTGGGGCCGGATATTGAAACTAATTGCATATTTGGGCTTGTGGGTGAATGGGTGATGGGGTTTTGATCCAAACCTCGAGTTTCGACCAAGCGGGCGTAGGGTCGATTTTTGGCTTTTGGGTAAAATGATAGAAAACCTATAATTAAGCATTGACTATGAATTCTTTAGCATTTATGTTAAATTAATTTGGACTAGATACAAGTAAATTGGAGGCGAATTCTAAAGGAAAAGTGGTGTTTGAGGCTTGAGTTCGCCGTTGAAGTTTGAGGTAAGTGTTTGGTCTAACCTTAGCTTGAGGGACTAGGAGTCGTTTCTTATTTGCTATGTGTTAATTGTGGAGTACGACGTATAGGCATGGTAATGAGTGTCTATATGTCGGTGTAAAGCATGCCCATTAGTCTTGTGTTGTAATTTTTGTGACTCTATTGTGGTTTATTCGTGCTTTATATGAGGACTGTCATTATTGTTCCCTTGCCGGGATTCTTTTATGATTGGTGTTGATAAATGAAATGGGAGCGGGTGGCACGCCTGCAACGGTACTATATGAAATGGGAGCGGGTTGCACGCCTGCAACGGTATTATGTGAAATAGGAGCGGGTTGCACGCCTGTAACGGTACTAGATGAAATGGGAGCGGGTTGCACGCCTGCAACAGTATTATATGAAATGGGATCAAGTTGCACGCCTGCAACTGTATTACATGTGTACTTGTTTCTTAATTCCTTATCTTTTGTTGATAATTGATTTATGGCATTCCATACATTTCTCTATTGGTATTCTGTTGTTATCTGTCACTCCTTGCAACTTGTTTCCCCCGCCCAACATTAGCTGTAATTATCTGCTTTTATTTTTCGCTGTATATGATTTAACTACATAGGTTTATTTTGGTAGTCTGGTCCTAGCCTCGTCACTACTTCGCCGAGGTTAGGCTAGGCACTTACCAGCACATGGGGTCGGTTGTGCTGATACTACAATGTAGATACTGATACCGGAGCGTTTGGAACGCAGTGAGGGTGCTGTCTTCAGTCCACTCAAGCGACCCGAGGTAGTCTTGCAGACGTCCGCGGGCCTTGGTGTATCCTCCTATCATTTCTCTTTCTGTTTTTACTTATTCAAAGACAGATTTGTTTATTTTTATTCAGACCTTATTTGTAGTATTCTTAGATAGTCCGTGACTTGTGACACTAAATTCTGGGTAGTATTGTATTTCAGATTATGTAGTAATGTTCAGTTAAACAATTAAGTTTTCGTCTTCCGCATTTCTGGTTATTTAATTTATTTTGATGTTTAATCACTTATTACTTTGAATTATTGAACATTCTTAATGAAAAGGTAGTGGACTTATAATACTCGGCTTTCCTAGCTTTCACGAGTAGGCGCCACACGATTCCTGAGGGGGGGAAATCCGGGTTGTGACAAGTTGGTATCAGAGTTCTAGGTTACTCAGGTCTCACGATTCACGGACAAGCTTAGTAGAGTCCGAGGGATCAGTGCAGAGATGTCTGTATTTATCCCCAAGAGGCCACAGAGTTAGGAAAAACTTCACATCTATTCGTTTCTGTCATGCGGTTTGGTTTCTCAATGCTAATAGAATTTCTACTTTGTTCTTTCTCAGATGGCGAGAACACGCGCTTCCTCATCTACTCAACAACAGCTCCCATGAGGGGCAGAGCAGCAGCACTAGCAGCGGAGCCTCAGGATGAGGTTGATGATAAGGTTCCGGCCCAGAAAGTTCTGGTGGGCCCAGCTCAGGTCCCAGAGGGGTTCATTGCTACCCTAGTACTCTAGGATGCTCTGGTTCGTCTAGTGGTCCTTATGGAGATTGTCACCCGGGCAAACTTGCTTCCTGTAGAGCCAGCCGTCTCTCAGGCTAGAGGAGGAGCCTAGACTCCTGCTACATGCACTCCGGAGCAGATGGCTCCCTAGTTTCAGACTCCAGCAGCTCAACCAGTTGGAGCAATTCAGCCGGGTGTGGAAGCTCAGACCAGCGATGGAGCAGCTATGTCTGCTGATGCCTTATGAAGATTGGACATGTTTACCAAGCTCTTCACTACCACTTTTGGTGGTGCATCTTCTGAGGATCCCCATGATTATTTAGACAGCTGTCATGAGGTTCTCAGGAACATGGGGATAGTGGAGACCAATGGGGTCGACTTTGCTACTTTTCACTTATCTGGATCCGCCAAGACTTGGTGGAGAGATTATTATTTGGCTAGACCAGTTGGGTGACCAGCTTTAACTTGGGATCAGTTTTCTCAGCTATTTCTGGAGAAGTTTCTTCCTATCACTTAGAGAGAGATCTATCGGAAGTAGTTTGAGCGTCTCCTTAGTGTCCCTGCTAGTTTGAGAGATCTAGCAGGGTTTTATGACTGTTACTCAGTACGAGACCATATTCATTGACTTGGCACGTCATGTTCTCCTTATACTTCCCACTGAGAGAGAGAGAGAGAGTGATGAGGTTCATTGAGGGACTCATTAATCCTATTCGATTACACATGGCTAGAGAGACGGGGAGTGAGATTTCTTTTGAGGAGGCGGCTAATGTGGCCAGGAGAGTCGAGATGGTTCTATCACAGGGGGGTGGTTAGGGGTCTAACAAAAGGCCTAGTCATTCAGGCTGATTCAGTGGTGCCTCGTATGGATGCAGGGATTCTTTTGGTAGGGGGCCATCCTCCTAGGCCTTTCCAGTCAGCCCTTCAAGTTTCTCACGGTGCTTCAGGTGGTCATGGTTCTCATACGCAGTATTCTGATCAGCAGCCCTACAGTGCACCACCAGCTCCTATCAGTGCACCTCCGCTCCAGAGCTTTCAGGGTTGTCAGTTCCAGCAGCAGAAGGCTTGTTTTACTTGTGGCGACATGAGGCATATTGCTAGATTTTGTCCTCGAGCACCAAGCAGTTCTCAGCACCAGGGTTCCCGTGCCATGGTTTAGGCACCGAGTGTTCCACCGCCTACTCAGCCAGCTAGAGGTAGAGGTAGGGGGCATCAGGCCGTCCTAGAGATGTCGTTAAGAGTGGTAGGGCCCGGTCCTAATGTTATGCTCTTCCAACCAGACCTCAGACTGAGGCTTCCAATGTAGTTATCACAGTTACTATTCTGGTTTGTAGTAGGGATGCTTCAGTACTATTCTATCCAGGGTCTACATACTCCTATGTGTCATCTTATTTTGCACGGTATTTGATCATGCCTAGCGATTCTTTCAGTGCTCCTGTATATATGTCTACACCGGTGGGTGATTCGATTGTGGTAGATCATGTTCATCGTTCTTGTATAGTTGTGATTGGGGGTATTGAGACCCGAGTAGACTTATTACTTCTGATATAGTTGATTTTGATGTCATATTGGGGATAGACTGGTTATCACCTTACCACATGATCTTGGACTATCATGCCAAAACCCTGACCTTAGCCTTGCCAGGTTTGCCTTGTTTAGAGTTGAGAGGGACTCCTCGTCATTCTATCCATAGTGTTATCTCATATATGAACGCTCAGCGTATGGTCGAGAAGGGGTGTTTGGCCTATTTGGCATATGTTTGTGATTCTAGTGCTGAGGTTCCTTCTACGGATTATGCGCCTATTGTTCGTAAGTTTACTGAGCTATTTCCTTCAGACCTGCCGGTATGCCACCCGACAGAGATATTGACTTCTACATTGATTTGGCTATGGGCACTCAGCCCATTTCTATTCTGCTGTATCATATGGCCCCGCCTGAGTTGAAAGAATTGAAGGAGCAGTCGTAAGACTTGCTTGAGAAAGGCTTCATTAGACCTAGTGTCTCGCCGTGGGGTTCGCCGTCATAGTTTGTTAAGAAGAAGTATGGATCGATGCGAATTTGTATAGATTACCGGCAGTTGAACAAGGTTACAATCAAGAATAAGTATCCATTGTCGAGGATTGGTGATTTGTTTGATCAGCTTCAGGGTGCCAAGGTATTTTCGAAGATTTACTTGAGATGTGGTTACCATCAGATTAGAATTAGGGCATCTGATGTCCCTAAGACAGCTTTTCTCACTCGGTACGGGTATTATGAGTTCTTGGCAATGTCATTCGGGTTGACAAATGCCCCAGCAACTTTTATGGATTTGATGAACCAAGTGTCCAGGCCTTACTTGGATTCATTGATGATAGTCTTTATTGATGACATTTTGATTTATTCCCGTAGTCAGAAGGAGTATGAGCAACATCTGAGAGTTGTTCTTCAGACATTAAGAGATAGTCAGTTGTATGCCAAGTTTTTGAAGTATGAGTTTTGGTTGGGTTCAGTTGTTGTCTTGGGTCATGTGGTTTCAGCAGAGGGTATTCAGGTAGATCCAAAGAAGATAGAGGCAGTCAAGGACTGGCCTAGACCCGCATTAGCAATAGAGATCCGGAGTTTCTTGGGTTTGGCAGGCTATTATCATTGGTTTGTCGAGGGGTTTTCATCTATTGCAGCCCCGATGACCAGGTTGATCTAGAAGGGTGCCCAGTTCAGGTGGTCGGACGAGTGTGAGGAGAGTATTCAGAAGCTCAAGACAGCTTTGACTACGACGCCGGTGTTGGTTTTGGTCACAGGTTCAGGGCCATATACAGTTTATTGTGATGCATCTCATATTGGACTTGGTGCGGTGTTAATGCAGGATGGCAAGTCATTGCTTATGCTTCACGTTTGTTGAAGATTCATGAGAAGAATTATCCGATCCATGATATGGAGTTAGCGGCCATTGTTCACGCGTTTAAGATTTGGAGGCTACAGGGTTGAGTTTTTGTGCCTAATGTGGATGGACTCCGAGAGTTGACTTTAGAGGAGGCCCATAGTTCCCGGTAATCTATTCATCCGGGCACCTCTAAGATGTATCAGGTTTTGCGGCAACATTATTGGTGGAGAAGGATGAAGAAGGATATTGTTACGTATGTGGCTCGGTGTTTGAATTGTCAGCATGTAAAGTACGAGCATCAAAGACCTGGTGGTTTATTTCAGAGGATTGAGCTTCCCGAGTGGAAGTGGGAGCATATCACTATGGACTTAGTTGTTACACTCCCATGGACTCAGAGGAAATTCGATGCAGTGTGGGTTATTATTGATAGGCTGACCAAGTCAGCGCATTTCATTCTTGTGGCAGTCTCCTAATCTTTCCAGAGGCTTGCTGAGATCTATATCCAAGAGATTGTTCATCTTCATGGTGTACCTGTGTCTATCATTTCTGATCGAGGTACGCAGTTTACCTCGCACTACTAGAGAGCAGTTCAGCATGAGTTGGGCACATGGGTCGAGTTGAGCACATCATTTCATCCTCAGACAGACGGGTAGTCTAAGAGTACTATTTAGATTTTGGAGGATCTGCTCCGAGCCTGTGTCATTGACTTTGGAGGCTCGTGGCATCAGTTTTTGCCTTTAGTGGAGTTTGCCTACAACAACAGTTACCAGTCGAGCATTCAGATGGCTCCTTTTGAGGCTTTATATGGTAGGTGGTGCTAGTCGCCGGTTGGATGGTTTGAGCTGGGAGAGGCTCGGTTGTTGGGTATGGATCTAGTGCAAGATTCCTTAGACAAGGTTAGGATCATTCAGGATAGGCTTTGTACTGCTCAGTCCAGGGAAAAGAGTTACGCCAACCGTAAGGTTCATGATGTGGCATTTATGGTTGGCGAGCGAGTGTTGCATCGGGTTTCTCCTATGAAGGGTGTGATGAGATTTTGAAAGAAGGGAAAGCTTAGCCCTAGGTTCATTGCCCCGTTTGAGATTTTTGATCAAGTAGGAGAGGTGACTTACAGACTTGTGTTGCCGCCAAGTTTATCAGTCGTGCATCCAGTGTTTAATGTGTCCATGCTTTTGAAGTATCATGGCGATCCATCCCACGTGTTAGACTTCAGCACTATCTAGTTGGACAAGGACATGTCATATGAGGAAGAGTCGTTAGCTATTCTAGGCCGGCAGGTTCGTCAGTTGAGATTGAATAGTTTTCCTTCTGTTCGTGTTAAGTGGAGAGGTCAGCCTGCTGAGGCATCGACCTGGGAGTCCGATTCTGATATGCAGAGCCGTTCTCCCTATCTTTTCTCCGACTCTAGTACTTCCTTCTTATGTCCGTTCGAGGATGACCAATTGTTTTAGAGGTGGAGGATGTGACAACCTTTTGAGGCCTTCAAACCTCCTTTTTGTATCACCTCGATTTGTGTTCGCAGTTCGGGCATGTATCCGGAAAGGCATTATGTGAAAATCTGTGAAAATGATGAATTTTGCTTTTAAAATGAATTTAGGTTGACTTCGGTCAACATTTTGGCTAAATAAACCTAGATCCCCGATTTGACGGTCCCGGAGGGCCTGTAGGAAAATATGGGACTTGGGCGTATGGCCAGAATCGAATTCGGAGGTCCCAAGCCCGAGAAATAAATTTTTTTAAAAAATTGTTTTCTGGAATATATACGTGTTTTTGGAAGTGAAATATGTTTAAGTTTTTGGAAATTTGAATGTTTTTGAAATTGATGGTATCGGAATCGTATCTTGGTTCCGGAGCCCAATATAGGTCTTAAATGGTGTTTAGATTGAGCCTATAAAATTTTGTAAGAAACGGACTTGAAATGACGTGAATTGGACCCTCGGTTGTGAAATTTGAAACTTAAGAGTTCTTGAATTTTTTCTTTGATTTTGATGCTAAATTCGTTGTTAAAGGTGTTAATTTTGCGATTTGATCGCACGAATAAGTTCATATGATGTTTTTGGGTTAGTATGCATGTTTGGTTTGGAGCCGCGAGAGATCGGGTGAGTTTCGGATGGGTTTCAGGATGTTTTTAAACTTAGAAAAGTTGCAGGTTTTGCTGTCTCAAGTGCACAGAGTATCTGTTCTTCGCGTTCACGTGGTTCCACTCACGAATGCGTAAGGCAACTTCCTCAAGTGCCAGTTTGTTCTTCACGAACGCGAAGTTTGGGACGCGAACGCGAAGCTGTGGGGGGAGTACCGTTCACGAATGCGTTCAGGCACTCACGAAAGCTTAAGGTTGGATACTTGGGGGAGAGATTTCATATTTGTTCTGCATGAACGTGGCCATCTGACTGCAAACGCGAAGGCTCTAGGAGCTGAAACTCCGCGAATGCGAGCCGTCGAATGCGAACGCAATGGTCATCTGGGCCTGACCCATCGCGAATGCGACAGGCTTATCGCGAACGCGATGAAGGCCTGCCCGGTCATATTTAAAACAGAAGCAAAAACGGGCAGAACCCATTTACTTCATATTTTCAAAATTTGGGAGCATTGAGGCAATTTTCAAAGATTAAGTTCTTCCCCAAAGCATTGGAATTTGATTCTAAACCTTTTTATTTCGATTTCCCATGGCATTTTATAAATTTTCATCCTGAAATCTAGGGTTTTACTGGTAGAAATTAGGAATTTGGGTAGAGGTAGAGCTTTTTGATTAATTGGGATTTAGACCTTATTTTGGGGTTAGATTTCGAAACTAAGTGCATATTTGGGTTTGTGGGTGAATGGGTGATCGGTTTTTGGTCTGAACCTCGAGTTTCGACGAGGCGGTCCCGGGATCGATTTTTGGTTTTTTGGGGAAAATGATAGAAAACCGATAATTAAGCATTGGGTATGAATTATTTAGTATTTATTGATGTTGTTAAATTAATTTGGACTAGATACAAGTAAATTGGAGGCGAATTCTAAAGGAAAAGCGTTGTTTGAGGCTTGAGTTGGCCGTGAAAGTTTGAGGTAAGTGTTTGGTCTAACCTTAGCTTGAGGGATTAGGAGTCTTGTCTTATTTGCTATGTGTTAATTGTGGAGTACGACGTATAGTCATGGTGACGAGTATTTATACGTCGGTGTCAAACATACCCGTGAGCCTTGTATTGTAATTGTTGTGACTCTGTTGTGGTTTATTCGTACTTCATATGAGGATTATCATTATTGTTCCCTTGCCGGGATGTTGTTGTGATATTATTGTTCCCCTGCCGAGATGTTGTTCTTATATTATTTTTCCCTTGCTGGGATATTGCTGTTATATTGTTGTTCCTTTGCCAAGATTCTTTTATGATTGGTGTTGATAAATGAAATGGGAGCGGGTTGCACGCCTGCAACGGTACTATATGAAATGGGAGTGGGTTGCATGCCTGCAACGGTACTATATGAATTGGGAGCGAGTTACACACCTGCAATGATATATATGAAATGGGAGCGGGTGTCACACCTCCCTTTTTACCACTCTAGATGGGAGTATATAAGGGAGTTTTTACAATCAAAGTGACATTATTCGATATGGGATTATTTTATTTATTACTTGGAATAGTTTATTTGGTGTCCCAAGTCACCGGTTTATTTTTAAATCCCAAATCGAGGAAATTTTCGACTTTATTTAAAAGTCTGCGAACAAGAAATTCTAGATAAGGAATTCTCTTAAACTGGGAATAGGTGTTAGGCATTCCCGGGTTGGGTGGTTCTAGCATGGTAGCTTGGCTTATGTTGTCTAATTACTTATTTTAGAACCTATGTAAATTTACCTTTTTACCTCTTTTAATTGCTTGATTATTCGTAAATAAAGAATTTTGTCTCGCGTACATGTACTCATTTCGTTTGGCATGTCAAAAATCATGTCATGCATACGTGTCCACAATTAATCACGCTTTATTAATATTAAGAAAGTGTGGTTGGAGTTGCGCGAACGAATACCTCAATTTACTTTTAATAGAATCGTAATTATGTCAGGCGAACGTGTATACAATCACAATGATAGATTTAGCCACCCCTAAAGTAAGCCACAAAATTAAAAACATCTCATCTCGACATCTTAAAATTTATCTAGTCATGCCTACCACACAAAGAAAAGTGAACCAAAAGAACAAAAGGTCTGAAGTGATCTTCTTTGTAGAAACATTTGATGAGAAACGACGTAGAACTTCATTTATCACTTATGCACCTAATTGATTGAACGAAGTCACAGTTTATAATTGCACAAAAAGAAATCGCAACGAAAAATAAAGAGATTTGCAACACTGTATTTGTTAGCAGCTTGCATAGTTGTATTTCACATCGCTTTGTATGCAACATTCTATGTTACTGATAGTATGTATTAAAAGAGTTTACGCTATTAATATGTTGAAATTTAAATCAAACTTAAAAGGACTGTACTCTCGGACTCAGCATGTGTATGTAGGACCAAAATTTCCACTTTTGAGATTATCAAAATATCAATAAACAAATTTGGTGTAATAAAGAATACATAAATGAATCTAGCTTGAAATACTTAAATATCAAAACAAAACAAACATGTAACAATAAAGAATAAGGAATATGATGACTTTTAATAACAAATCTTTAGATTAAATAATCCTTTGAAAGACCTACAACAAATCCGACTAGGATCCACGATGGAACTTGAACGCGACCTCGACGGCACTGGAACCTCGCGACGACGGAGGAGCGATAGAAAAAACTAAAGAGAAGGCTACATTTTGGTTGTTGTGGAAGTCATGAGTGAGTTAATGAAGCAATAGCAGCTGCTTGTTGGTTGTCGCTGGTCACTGCTTTGGAAGAAAAAGGTTGCTAGTTGTTGAAGGGATGGATTTCCGACAAGGTGTGGGTCGTTTGAACAAGAACAATGGCGGATCTCATTTGGTCTTAGATCCAGATGGCTGTAGCTTTAGATTTTAGCTCCTGATTTCTAAACTTGGGCATTCTTATGTGCTAGGTTAGCATCTGATTAGGTTTCTTGGGTTCTACGACTGTTTTGTTGAAAAGTCCTAGGGTTTTCTTGTTTTTGTTTCCATAAATAAGATGAAACCTAGGGTCACGACTGATCTTAAGAGTCTGTTTTTTGTTAGGCAAAAGCCATGGAAATGACTCCTTTCTTTAAAGAAGAAGACAGATCGGGGAAGGGGGGTCTTTTGGGTGTAACGACGGATGGCTTAGTCTAGGGATCTGAGGGTTTTCTTTTTAGGTATCCTAATGTGTGTATTTATGGTAAGGGATCTAGAGTTAAGGATAGGGTAATGGGCTTGAAGGGATTTGGGTCATGAATTTGGGCAAATTAATTTTTGGCAATACACCAAGACTAAATAAAAAAAATCCCATTTTCTTTTTCTTTGATTTTAAAATCTAATAAAATCCTAAATTAATCCTAAATCAATCTAATTTGTAAAAATTAAAAATGTTTATCTATTAAAATAATTAATTAACTTAAAACTAAATAAAAACACTACTTTCTAAAGACTAAAAACTAAATATGTAAAAATGACCATTTTTGGGATTTTTCTTAATAAAATTAATTCCTACATGCAAATTTAACCTAAGATGGCATGAAATTAAAACGAGAAATTTTTTTATATTTTTTTTATGATTTTAAAATATTAAAAATACATGAAATGCAACTAAATAAAGAAAAACTTCTAAAATCCCTTAAAAATTATTTTTGGTTTATTTTTTAGGAGTTATTTTCATGTAGGGCAAAAATTAGGTACTCACAGTTCCCGCTCTTTGCTAGGAAACATGAAGAGTTTTCGGGCAAAGATAAAGCCAGCAATTACGAGCAATTTTTGCCCGTTTAAAACTCCATTTGGAAGCATTTTGAAAATGTTTGACCAAACCTTGCTTCAGAGGTTGCCTACATATCCTTGGCTATAAAGAAATTAGGTCGGTGTAGTTCTAGAAGGATGATGGAGTGATGAGTTTGAGAGTCGAGTGAAGTTCCGTCGAGACACCAGTCCGCGGTCCTGTTATTACATCAAAATCAAAATGAAAAAGACTAACTAAACCTACCAGCTATGTGTTACAAGATTCCTATCTATAAATCTTCTGAAGCTTGATCTTGATTCTTGGTTGGTTCTTCCTGCAGACTCTGATCTGAATCTTGATGCTTGTTGGCTGTGAACACTGGTTCATTTTTCTTCAGCTCTTTGGATAAAGGCGGGACATCCAAAGCTTGTGACTTCAATCATGTCTTGAGCAGTCCGCATCTTTTCTCCGCTTCTACACTTCAGAGCTCACTTCTTTTTTCTTGTTTTTCTTTCCTTTTACTTGAATCGAGACTTCTTCTTTTGGTCGCCTCGAAACTTGTGCCTCAAAGTAAAAACCTGCTCATGCACCAAAACAGACAAACGAACGAAATTTTTCTGCCCAAGTTTTCGCTAGGAAAATTTCGTGAGTTATTGCAACAAAAATCTAAACTATTTCTTTATTGAAAGAAATTAAAATCGGTATTGTGTATCCCTAGGAAAAAGAGATTATGGAGTGGAGACCCTCCATCTAAAATGAAATCAAATGGGGATCGGAGGTCCTAAGTTGTGAAGATTACCAGGTTATGCTGGAAAAATGACCGGGTTATGCCACAAAGGTCCTTGGGTTATACCGGAGAAGGTCATCGGGTTATGCCGGAAAGGTCCTCGAATTATGCCCGGAAAGTCATCGGGTTATTGATAACTAGGGATTATGGTTCATTTTACACTCATTCTTACTTGAGCTTTGATTAAAAATTTCTACAAAATAGTCCCAAAGGCTTACATGTTGTACTTGTTTGCAGGGTTTGGTCAAAAAGGTGACAATTAGTCAAAACCAGCTCAAAAAGGAGTAAAACATGCACAAGTACCAAGAACAAGTCCAGGCATAGTACAACAGATCTACTGCAGCCGCACTCTATTTGGTGCAGTCCGCGTGAGGAGATTCAGAGAGGTGCATATTTTGGAAACTCAAGCAATGCGGCCGCAAAGAATTTTGTGCGGACCACAATGGCCTCACCGCGACCGTAATCGAGATTGTGCTGTTTGCAAAGAAGGATTTCAGAGAGTTGGAGTTTTGGAGATTAATGCCAATGCGGTCCGCGGTCCTTTTTTGTGCGGACAACAAAAGAAGCCACTGCGGCCGCAGTGAATTTTATACAACCTGCAGTGGTCAAGTTCATAGAGCAGATATCTAAAGCCAAGAAGCCTCGCCGCGGCCGCACTCGATTTTGTGCGGAACGCACTTCCCCCGCAGGGGTATTTTTGTCCAGTAAATTTGGCCTAGTATAAATACTTTTTTCCCATTTTTAGGTCATCTTTTGTAATCTGACTTTGGGGTGAGCACGTGAATGGTTGTTCTTAACCTTTTTGAGTAATTTTATAGTGGTTTTATCATTGAATCTTCAATTATTAGCTTGTAATTAAATCTTATGGGTTTTTCTTCATCTATTTATTAGATTTCTTCTATTATTATGAGTAGCTAGACCCATTAGGTAGGGTTGTGGCTCAACTCTAGCGTGGGTATTTGATGGGTCTTGAGTTTTAAGGTTTGAATGTCTATGGGTGATTGATATTTGAACTAATTTGTGTTTTCCATGTTGAATTAGTGGTTGCAAACACTAATTTGTGCCTTTTTTACTTGGGCTCTTCTTGAGAAAGAGAGCTTGAGTCTAGGAAAATTAGTCCAACAAGGAATTGAAGCGTATTCAAGAGATTGATAGCCCCAATTAAAGGGCTAAACCTAGAGATAGTAATACCCAACTTGAACCTAAATTGCTTGCACAAATTATCATATCCAATTGGTCTTGAGAAAGTCAATTAGGGTAAACTCACTCAAACTACCGAGAGATATAGAGTGAGAAGTTTCGTGCATTGGTTATATCGTAATCCCCAACATGACAACCTTGCTTTAGATTCGAGAACCCGTCAAGTATTCACCTAGGAGGAACTCACTTCCTTAGTGCCTCTTTAACCATTTAGACAACCGTTCAAATATCTTATTCTTAGATAAATTTAGCATCTTATTAGCATCATATTAGACGTGATAACACCACCGAAGATGATTGGAAGAGTAACTAAGAGCAACCCACATCTCTAGTTTAGATAGGAATCCAACTCCCATTTCTAGCTCCCTGTGGATTCGATCTCGACCATCTCGGGTAAAAGCTACTTCGACCACTCTCGCTACTTTGTAGTGGTGCAGGGTTGTCTCCGATCACTTTTTCGCACCGTTGCCGGGGAGCTAACGGTTTTGGCTATCTATCTAAATAGTTTTGTATATTGTTCATCTTTCCTTCTGCATTACTAATTTGTGTGTCACAACTTTAGGTACAAAATGGCAGCAAACAATGCACCTCTTTGAGATCTTCCGCCGGGGGAGGAGGTAGATGACAATATTGATGATGAGGTTCCTATTGTGCCTCAAGGACAAAGGAAAGGCCGCCAGGCCAATGATTATATTCCAGACCCTCCCCCTCCACCTCCAGGACTAGCTCCTCGAGTGCTTCCCAACGAAAGATATGCTAGTGCAATTGTCCCACCCCGGATCTGGGCGGGCAATTTTCAAATTATAAATGTGATGCTGACATTGCTACAGCAGCGAGGGTATTTCATGGGCGCTGCCAACCAGAATTCTTACAAACATCTCAAGGGTTTTGTGGGTACCTGTTGGAGGAGCAAGCAAACTAATGTGTCGGAGGATGCACTTCGGTTGAGACTATTCCCCTCCTCACTTAGAGGGAAGGCATTGAATTGGCTTGAACAACTTCCTAACCATTCCATCACTACTTGGGATGAGTTGGCGGATAAATTCATTGCAAAATTTTTCTCACCGGGGCATATGGCAGCATTGAGGAATGAGATCTTAGCTTTCAAGCAGGAGCCCACCGATCCATTACATGAGATTTCGGAGAGATACAAAACCATGGTAAAGGAATGCCCCAACAATGACATGATTGTGGTAATGATACAACAGACTTTCTATCAGGGCATTAACACAACAAATCAGTGCATAGTGAACCAACTTGCTGGGGATAATTTCATGAAGTTGTCTTATGATGAGGCTTGCGACATTCTTGATGAGATGGCTGACACGTCCTCCGCTTGGTAAAGTAGAGCCAATGTGCCACAGGGTGACCCCACGGTCACTCAGTTGCAAAAAGAGCTACATGATCATGGGCAGGCTATAGCAGAGCTGACAACAACTGTGAACCAGCTAGCGAAGGCATAGTTACAACAGGTTCAAAATCCGCGCAAAGTAAATGCTATGGAGGGTGTCAACATGCTAGTGAACAAAAGAAGAGAAAGAGGTCAACAGAACCAAGGGAGTTTGGATCAATTCGACAATGATTATGGTGGATTCCAAGATGATGGTTATGACAGGAAGAATGAAGAGGTGAAATACGTGAACAACTATCAAGGCGAAAGGGGCAATTCTTCCAACCAACATTAATGGAGACCCCAAGTCAATTAGGGCAATCAACAACAACAAAGGAAGAGTAATTGGGGGAACAACAACAATATTCCAACTGGGGCAATCAGAACAATCAGGGTAATTGGAATGGCAAAAACAACAACTGGGGTAGTAACAACAATCAGGGTGGTTGGAATAATGACAATCAAGGAAATCGGGGGCAAGTCTTTCAAAGGCCCCCAATATATCAACAACCGAACAGTGCACCCCCATTTCCATCCCAAGGTCCTAGTTCTTCCAACAATGAAATGGGGAGAATTGAAATGATGTTTGAACAGATGATGAAAAAGAATGCGGACTCTGATGCTCAGTTGGCTTCCCACAATACATCAATCAGAATCTTGGAGGTTCAATTAGGCCAAATCTTACAGTCCTTGAATACTCACCCTAAGGGGGCTCTACCAAGTGATACGGTAGCTAACCCGAAGGGTGTGAACAATCATGTTATGGAAGTAACTACAAGAAGTGGCTAGGGAGGTGATGTGAATGCCTTCAAGCAAAAACAAATTTTGAGTGATGAAGTTGAGTTGCTACAAGATGAGATTCCTTTGGTGGTTGAAAATGTGATTGATGAGAACGTGAATGAGGAAGTGAGGATTGATATTCAAGATGCCGAGGTGGAAACTCAGAATGATGTGAACCCTTCTAGGGAACACATAATAGACATGTCGGAAATGGTTGTGCCCACAGCCAATGCTCCTTTGCCAAGGCCACCTCCACCTTATCCTCAAACTCGCAAACTAGAAAATGAGAATCGGTTTAAAAAGTTTGTTGACATGATGAAGAGCTTATCCATTAATGTGCCTTTGGTGGAGGCTATAGAACAAATGTCGGGCTATACTAAATTCATAAAGGACATGGTGACAAAGAAAAGATCCATGGATTGTGAAACTATCAAGATGACCCACCAAGTTAGTGCAATAGTGCACTCAATGGCCCCGAAGCTAGAAGATCCTGATGCTTTCACCATTCCTTGCACCATTAGGAGTAAGGACTTTGCAAAAGCTCTATGTGATTTGGGGGCAAGTATTAACTTGATGCCCTTCTCAATTTTCAAGACTTTGGGTATTGGGCAACCGAGGCCGACTTCCATGAGATTGCAAATGGCGGATAGAACTATGAAGAGACCATTGGGTGTTATTGATGATGTTCTTGTCCGGGTGGACAAATTTATCTTGCCAGCTGATTTTGTGATCTTGGATTGCGAGGTAGATTATGAAGTTCCAATCATATTGGAAAGACCTTTCCTTGCTACTGGGAAGGCCTCAGTTGATGTTGAAGCAGGGGAACTCACCTTCCGGGTGGGTGATGAGAATGTGGTCTTTCATGTGTGTAAGTCAATGAAGCAGCCCAATAGTTCTGAGATGTGCTCCTTTGTGGACCTTGTCACGGCAGTGATAGTTGATGATACCAGTGCAATGATCAATGTGGAGGACTCTTACTCTTATGAAATGGGCTCTTACTCTTATGAGCTCCTTTGTGGACCTTGTCACGGCAGTGATAGTAGTGTGTAAATGCTTTACATGGAATGGGCTCTTACTCTTATGAGCCTAGGAAACTCTCTTTGGCTCTTGATAATAGGAAGACTCCACCAACAAAACCTTCAATCGAGGAACCTCTAGTGTTGGAGTTGAAGCCGTTTCCTCCACACCTCAGGTATGAATTCTTAGGCCCTAGTTCAAATTTGCCAGTTATTCTTTCCTCTTGTCTTATTAACATACAGGTTGATGCCACATTGGCGGTGCTCCAAAAGTGGAAGAAGGTAATTGGATGGACCTTAGCTGATATTCGGGGGATAAGCCCCGCCTTTTGTATGCATAAGATTATTTTGGAAGATGATGAAAATCCCTCCTTGGAACATCAAAGGAGGTTGAACGAGGCAATTCAAGAAGTTGTAAAAAAGGAGGTGATCAAGTTGTTGTATTGCGGGGTTGTGTACCCCATCTCTGATAGCTCTTGGACTTCGCCGGTGCAATGTGTACTAAAGGTGTTTATCGGGCGGGCTGGGACGGGCTGGACACAAAAATGGTCAGCCCGTTAGGGTTACGGGCGGGTTGTTAGCGGGCTGGTGTTAACGGGTTAGTGGCGGGCTGGGATTTTTCGGGTCCTATAGGGCCCGTACGGGTTCGGGCCTAGCAGGTTCGGGCGGGTCGGGCTTTCATTTTTATTTTTATTTTTAACTATCTTATATTTTTCTTTTTCAATATTATTGATAGTTAAGTACTTAAGTGTTTTCAAACTTTTAAGGGTTAAAATTAAAGATTAGAATTGAACTTTTAAGGGTTAGAATTAAAAGAACAAACTAAAAGTCTAAAATTTGCAAACTAAAAGTCTAAAACATAAAACATATTAACATAAATGCATAAGGTTATATAAAAAATATTGAATAAGAGTATAAGACATTATGCAATATAAAAAATTCACAATATTTAAGTAACTTTGATATTTTTATTGAATAATATATAGTACTTCTAATTAATTTGCAAGTTCTTTTTTGATTTTTTAAATATTTGAACTTGCAATTTAAAAGTTTACAACAATTGTTAAAAAAAAAAGTAATAGTAAATCAAATATTTTGCATCATCTTTGTAAGCTCTTACATGTCAATGTGAGGTGCTTGGTTTCCGGTATTATAATCGGTACCATAAACCATTATATCTCCAATTTCTTGGTCTTCCTCTTCATCTACCTCGTCGCTCCCTTGATTTCGCCGTTCTGATTTAATCCAATCTCTGAAGCACACTAGAACTTCCAAAGCGTTGTTGCCTAATGAATGACGGGTATCTCCTAGCTGCTGTCTTGCTTGGCTAAATGCGCTCTCTGATGCGACTGTTGAAATAGGCACATTTAGAACGTCTCGAGCCATGGCCGAAAGAACAGGAAACTGATTTGCATTGCTCCTCCACCAACTCAGAGGTAAAAAATCCTTTGTGAGGGGCTCCGGTGACTTTTGCAAGTAGAATTGGAGTTCATCAATATTCCGGCTACTGGTTTGTTGATGCTCTCCTAGTGTAGACCAAATCAAATAATCTTGAACATTATCATCATCTTCCAAATTTGTTCCAGATGTTGAAGTATTACTTGAAGGAATATTTGCATCTACAACCGAAGAAGCATCAACAATGTTAGCATAATAATTATACAAAATTTGTAAATGTTTGTGCAGATCAAAAATACAAGTCTCAGTATTAGGAGTTTCAGTTGGTCCAATATCCATATAAGTATATAAGCACTGATTAATTGGCGACACTTTATCATTTTGATAGTAGGGTTTAAAATAGCACCAATTAGGTAAATAGGGGGAATTGGGAAGAAATATTTTTTAAATTTATCTAGCATGGTTTCAACAACATTAATATATCCCTCTTTCGCCTTCAACTTATGTAGTAAAAGAGAAATTTCAGCAATGTGAACTAAACCATTTACAATAGTAGGATAATAAGCTTCAGAAAACTCAAGTGTAGCCACATAAAATTTTTGTAAAAATTGTACAACATCATGAATGACATCCCAATTTTTAGATGTTAACAGACGGTTAGGATCGGTACAATGAGAATTAGCAACTTCAGTTATAGGCATTCTATATTTATAACAACATCTTAGGAACAAATAAGTATAATTCCACCTAGTAACTATTTCTTCAGGCATGAGTCTTGGTTTTAGTCCATAGTGTACACATTTTTCCTTAAATGCATTTAATCTAGCACTTCTATTATTTCCTTGAATTACACCAACAGCTCTTCTAACTAAAGTGATGTCATTGTGAAATAAGTCAAGGCCACTCTTCACAATCAAGTTATAAATATGACATGCACATCTAATATGAAATATTTCAGGAAGTGGTGGGCGTAGATGCAATTTTAGTAATGTAATAGCAGAAGTGTTGTTAGAAGCATTATCAATTGACATACACAAAAAATTTTCAGAAAGATTATAAAATAAAGCAACTTCATGGATAGTAGCACTTATAAATGCACCGGTATGACTTTGATCTTCATCATATTTAAAGCAATAATACGTTTTTGCATACAAAAATTATCATCTATCCAATGGCATGTAACAGTTAAATAATCATTTCCATTTACAACACGACCAATATCAAAAGTAAGAGAAACTTTACAAGAAAGATTAGCGAACAAATGACGTATATATGTCTGATATTGTCCATAAAGCCTAAAGATATTAGATCTACAAGTACTTCGAGGAATACGTTTAAACATAGGGTTATAAATTCTTTGAATATAAGTAACAAGATATGGTGAAGAAGCAAAACTAAAAGGTAAACAACCTAAAACAATTATTTTAGCTAATTCTTCTCGATCTTTTTTAATATCGTATTTACCCATTAACCCCCCAGTGGCTGGGTTAAGTTTTTGTTGCCCAGCTTCATCGCCTACTCCCCAATCAATAGGATAAATTTCTTCCATGTGCCTACGAAGTTGACCCGTTCCCCCATTCTTACCGGGCTCGTGTTTATAAACTTCATTACATATTTTATATTTTACATAATTTTTCTCATTTTCTAGTCTATCAAAAAAATTCCAACACTTATTTCTTAATCTTCTATTCTTCTTAATAGGCAAAGAAGGCTTACTTACACTTCCACCGCTAATATTTTGACTAGAATTACCGGGTGTAAGTGGTGGTGTTTCAAGATTATCGGGTGATTGAATATCATCTAAAATATCATCTAAATCATCATCAATACCAAAATTTTCTTGAAGTAGCTCATAATCTACATTTACGTTTTTGGGTAAACTTTCAGAAACATGTGTTGCACTACTAGAAGAACCACCTCTTACTCTTTTGGAATTTTTCTTACTACCACCTTTACTAGTGTTAACTTTTTTGGCCGCTCTAAGTAAATCCATTATCTAATTTAAAATAAAAAATTCAAATAATAATTCTAAATAATAAAGAGAAAGGGATGGAACGAGTGTACCGGGATTCTGAATGCCGCACTAAATTTGATATAGAAACGAGAAAGTAGAAACTCAAACTTCAAATCTTCAATTGATATTTGATAACTTGATAATTGATGTCACACTTCACTTGAATAATTGAATTAGAAATTTATGATAATAATACTTTTGTAATGAAAGTATGAAACTTGTAAGTTGAAACTTGAAAGCTTGAAATAATGAGCAATTTAGAATATTATCAAGAGAGAATTGAGAGATAATTGTGAGGAATAATGAAAAAGAAAGGGGGTATTTATAGTTTTTTAAAAGGATTCAATTGCAATTTACAAATTATAAAGGGGGGGGGGGGGCTAAAATATAAATAAAATACCAAATTTTGGCTGTTTTTGACAGATTTGGCCGTTGGCCAAAGGTCATTTTTGAAATTTGACCGTTGGCAACGGTCAGATTTAATTTAAAAAAAAATAATTTAGGCGGGTTTGCGGTCTGTCGCGGGCTGAGGCCCGTTAAGCCCCTAACGGGTTGTGGCGGGTTCGGGTACCCGTTTGGAAAAAACTTAACGTTACTAGCCCGCCCCCGTCCAACCCGTCCCAACCCGCACACATATGCATAGTAACGGGCTGGACCGGGCTGGCCCGGGTTGAACTGGGTTGTTAGCGGGTCAGCCCGGCCCGATTAACACCTTTAATGTGTACTAAATAAGGGTGGCATGATCGTGGTTGCAAATTCGCAAAATGAGTTGATTCCTACCAGGACCGTCACCGGATGAAGGGTGTTCATGGATTAACCCAAGTTGAATAAAGTGACCCGCAAGGATCACTTTCCATTGCCTTTTATTGATCAGATGTTAGATCGAATTGTTATGCGTGCCTTCTACTGTTCTTGGATGGGTATTCTGGATACAATCAAATCTTGATTGCTCCGGAAGATCAGGAGAAGACCACATTCACTTGTCCATATGTCACCTTTCCCGTTTCTAGGATGCATTTTGGGTTGTGTAATGCACCGGCTACATTCCAGCGGTGTATGATGTCCATTTTCACCAATATGGTGGAAGATATTTTTGAGGTATTCATGGATGACTGTAGTATTTTGGGTGATTCTTTTGATGAATGTTTGAAAAATCTTGATAGAGTGTTGGCCCGTTACGAAGAAACCAATCTTGTGCTTAATTGGGAGAAATGCCACTTCATGGTTGAAGAGGGCATAGTTCATATCGCTCATGCCGCACTCTGGCACTTGATTACGAAGAAGGATTCCAAAGCTCGACTGATGCGATGGGTCTTATTACTTCAAGAGTTTGATTTGGAGATTGTGGACCGGAAGGGTAGTGAAAACCTAGTGGCGGACCACTTGTCCCGATTGGAGGAGGAGGGGATGCCTAGTGATGGCCTAGAGATCAATGATTGATTTCCTGATGAGCAACTCCTTTCGGTGTCGATGAATGGTATGCTATGGTTTGCAGATGTCGCTAGTTTTCTTGTGACTGGTGTAATCCCGTGTGAGCTCTCTTCTAACCAAAGGAAGAAGATCAAATGGGATAGTTTGGATTTCTATTGGGATGAGCCGCACTTGTTCAAAATTTGTACAGATGGTATGATCCGAAGGTGTGTCCTGGAGGAGGAGCAATTGAGTATCTTAGAGGCTTGTCATTCCTCTCCCTATGGTTGCCATCATGGCGGGGCGAGGAAGGTTTCAAAAGTTCTTAGTTGCGGGTTTTATTGGCCAACATTTTACAAAAATGCAAGTGAATTTCGGAAGAGATGCGACGAATGTCAAAGAGCGGGTGGAATTTCAAAGAAAGATAAGATGCCTCTCAATACCATTCTTGAAGTTGATATTTTTGATGTATGGGGCTTTGATTTTATGAGCCCTTTTATTAGCTCGTGTGGGAACACATACATTCTTGTGGCGTTTAACAATGTTTCAAAGTGGGTTGAAGCCGTGGCTCTACCCAACAATGAGGCCCAGAGTGTTGTTGCATTTCTCAAGAAGAGCATTTTTACAAGGTTTGACACTGCTCGTGCAATCATAAGTGATGGTGGGTCTCATTTTTTTAATAGAGCTTTTGACACTTTGCTTGCAAAGTATGGTGTCAACCACAAAGTTTCTACTCCTTATCATCCTCAGGCGAATGGCCAAGTTGAAGTCTCAAACAGGGAAATCAAGAGTATATTGTCAAAGACGGTCAACGCAAATATGACCGATTGGTCAAAGAAGTTGGATGATGCTCTATGGGCTTATAAGACTGCTTACAAGACTCCGATTGGTATGCCTCTATATCGGTTGGTGTTTGGGAAAGCTTGTCATCTACCGGTTGAGTTAGAGCACAAGGCCATGTGGGCTTTGAGGAAGCTGAATCTTGAATGGGATGTGGCAACAAATCTTCGTGTGGAGCAGCTTAATGAACTTGATGAATTCCAATTCCATGCCTACTCCAATTCGTCCTTGTACTAGGACAAGATGAAGTACCTTCATGATAAATATGCTCGTGGCAAGGAGTTCAAAGTAGGTAATTTGTGACTCCGTTTGGTGCACTTGACTTGAAGAAAAAAATGGGGAGGTGTTCAGCGTTAATGGGCACAGGGTCAGGCACTACCTAGGCAAGATTAATGACAGCCACGTGATGGCACTGCTCCATCTAAAGTGAATTGCTGGTAACCTGCATCGTGTCGCGACGTTAAATCAGGTGCTTCTTGGGAGGCAACCCATGCGTCTTTCTTTTTGTTTTTCTTTGATTCTCTTCTTAGTGTAGGATTTATTTTTGGACTAACTGGTTGTGAGATATTGTAGGATTGTTTTGATGTTGTGCAGGACCAAGTTGGGAAAAATGCACACTCTTTGAACTTTGCACTGCGGCCGCATTGCATTTTGTGCGGACCCAAGGGCCTTATTGCATGGGCAAAAATTCAATGTGGATCGTAGAGTTGATTGGTAAAATATGAGGAGTCTCTGAAGTTTTCCACCGCGGCCGCAATGCATTTTGTGCGGTCCGCAGTAGACCACTGCGGCCACATTGCATTTCTTACGGTCCGCAGTGGACATCTCCCCAGTGCCTCTTGTTTCTGAGTACCGCGGACGGCGGTGCCATTTTGTGCGGTTCGCAGTAGGTAGGTGAGATGGGCCCCAGTTCCTTTTTCTATAAATAGGACCTGAGGCCCTCATTTCAAACTTTTCGACCCTTTTCTCTCAAAAGCTAAAAAAGTATTGTTCATGACGTCTAACTACATGAATTCAATTGTTGATTCTCATTCAACTACATTGCATATCATTCCTGGTATTTTTAATCTTTCCCTAGCTTTTAAATGTGTTTTATTTTCTTTTTAAATTGTTAGTTCTATGTTCCTTCTCCCTTTTTTCTTCAATTTTTAGCTTAAGGTTTCATTAGTTGTTTAGATTAGCATTAATTGGGTAGAAAAATACTGATTCAGCACCTAGGTGATCAATAATAGGTGAAAATTAGACAAAAACTGTGAAAAATTTGAAATCCTAGGCTGGTATTGCTGTTGGGTGATTACCGCGGACCGCGATGGTATTTTGTGCGGTCCGCGGTGCTTCTCCACGGTCCGCACTACCATTTTGTGCGGACCGCGATGGTATGACTTCTGAAAGCTGATAATTGAGGACCGCGACCGCGATGGATTTTGTGAATTCCGTGGTGCCTCAATGCGGACTGCGATACATTTTGTGCAGTCTGCGGTGCCTTTTATTAGAGAGTGGGTAGTCTAACCCTCACCTCAATGCAGACCGCGGTCCTATTTTGTACGGTCCGTGGTGGTCCCTTTGCGGCCGCACTCCATTTTGTGCGGCCCGTAGTCTGCAACTATAGCTAATTTCTTCCGTTTCCTGCAATTCTGAATTTCACTAATTTTGTTGATACTAACAATGATCAACTAAATATTCCTTGCTGGAAATGGTTCAATCACGAGGCGATGGTAGAAAACAACAGGGAAAAAGAGAGTCCTCCAGGGTAGAGGAAAGGGCATGATCAAATTGACTCCCCAAGTCCGGCAAGCTATCAATGATACCAGGAAGACAATAAAGGCTATTAACAGAGTTGTTTCCCATTCGGGAAGTGAGTATGTGCCCTCCCGGGAGGCATATGACTCAAACTCTGCGCCAGAGTATGTTCCTGACTGGCTGGAGAGGAACAAATTGAGAGATACACCTGCTGGCACCCCTACTACCCAAGCGTTAGTGCAAATCTCTTCTGAGTCATTTGAGGGATCAGTTGCAGGCAGTGATAATGCCTATTCTACCTCACCTACAACTTCACTATTCGGTGAGGATCCCGTAGAAGAAGAATGAGGGGGTGAGCCCTAAGTAGGAGGGGTGTAGAGAACCAGGAACTCGGAAGCATGGCAAGATAGATTTGTGAGTGAAGTTTCCTACCACAAGTTCAGAGAATGGTGGCCCGAGAGGAAGTTGATACCTGAGTGGAAATTCATCACACGGGACCTTTTGCCTCACAACCCCAATATGTTGAGTCAGTTTAGAGAGAGAGCAGGCTGGGACTATTTCATAGGCTACGTGGAAGATGCCAATAAGCACCTAGCCAAGGAGTTATACACCAATGTTGCCCAAATAAAAAAGGGCACTACAGTGACTAAGGTGCGAAATGATGGAAAAACGATAAATGACTACCTGGGCTTTTCGGAGGAGGATGAGACCTTGTACTTAGACAAGGTAGCATTGGGGGAGGATGCCCGTCCGTGGCTAGCTGAGTACTTGGCAATCGCAGGTACCACCCCAGCATGGTTGACATCTAGGGTAAAAATTCTGAGGAGAACCCTAAACTTTGAAGCAAAAAGGTGGGAGACATTTGTTTGTAGCAGGCTAGACCCCACCACTCACGAAAACTCTCTTCCTATCTCTCAGGCTATATTGGTGGCATATATCCTGGCGGGGTACCCGATCAATATCGGGATTGTGATGTCCAGGGTTATTACACGGGTGGTGAATGAAGGTAATAGATCCTACCCCTTACCAAATTTCCTGACCATGTATTTTGAGGATCTAGATGTGGAGAAGAGAAGATTTGATGTGAAAGTGAAAGCCAAGGAACCTTTCTCCTAGTACAGCACCAAGGGTACTAACAACCCCAAGGACCCTAAAGGCAAAGCCACTACTTCAACTGACCAGTCTGAAGAGCCAGTAGTAGTAGTGGCTCCTACTCAGCCTCCTTCATCCACACCATACATGGCCCCAGGACCCTCCATTTCTATATTTCCAAATATTCCCACATCCGCAGCATATCCTTTGACTTCCCTCCACTTGAGCCAGACCCTTTCCTGTATCAACAACTGGATGTAGACAACCACTTCGAATGTGTATGTACTTTCTACTTCGGTGGCAGCCCAGTCTGCACCTACTCAGCCACAAGTCCCACAGTCCGTGGAGGACACTCTCAAGGAGCTTCTGGAGAACCAGAAGAAGCTCCTGGAGAACCAGCAATTAATATTGGACATTGTGGGTTCACATGTAAAAGCATTGAAGGATTTGGCCAATGAAACTAAGGAAGACTCGGGCATCCAAGGAGTTGGTAAAAGAGTTGAGAGTGGAGGTGGAGAGGTTGAAGGTGGATCACTTGGCTTTGGACCTTCTATTGCATGACCCAGCTCCAGTAGCCCAGCTTGAGCCGGAGCATGAGACAAAGAGGACACCCAAGAGGAAGAGGGTGATTCCCCGTAAGGATGATGCTGTTATAGAGTTGGAGGACCCGCAGGGAGGTTTCTCTAGCCACCCTTTGATTCCAGTACATGCCCATGACTTAGTACAGGCCCAGGTCCCAGTGGAGACACGTGTAATAGGGAGCCAGTCATAGGTTCCCGAGTAGTTCGAGGACCCAGGGACCCAGACGACTAGACCTAGGATCCTATGCAGACGGAGGGCCAATAGGGAGTTTCTTTTTCCTCTCTATCTTTTTTTGTGCTTATTTTGGTTAGTTAGAATTGAGGACAATGCTAGCTTTCATTTGAGTGGTAGCCCTATTTTGATGACTGTATATATATTACATTACCTTTTTCTTTATGCTTTCTTTTTACTTTTGGTATGTACATAATTTTATCATTTTATTGCACTTTTCGTACTTTTTACTTTTGGTCTGTATATAAAGTTACGTTCTAATATATATATATATTCATTCTGCCTTATGTATATTCGACTAAATCCCCTCTTGTATATATTTATTTTACATTCCGTATTTTTCCTTTCATAGCTTCTTGTTTTATTTGCGTAGCTTCTTGTTTTGAGTTTTTGCGTGCAATAAGCCTTTGGTTTTCTTAATGCCATGATTCTTTCCAAAGGTGGAATTTGTATGAACCGGGTGGCTCTTCCCCATGATGGATGGCATGAAAACCTTCTGAAGGGTTTGAGTCTGTTTCTTTTTGCTTTTTGTGTAAATAGTAGCTAGTGAGTAATGGTTCCTCAAGCAAAGCTTCACTTAGGACTAACACATTTTCCTTTGATCTTATGGTCAAAAAGCAAATTGTTGTGTATAGTATGGTGAAAGTAATGACCTTGAGACTCTTATGTTGGCCGATAATCATCAAGTAGTTTTTCGGGACCATTGTGTTGCTCAAATCTTAGCTAAGGTTGTTGTGGGCCCCCGAATCTGCCTCTTTAGCAATCTCATAGCTTATGTGGTGAGAATTTGAATTGCAAGTCCAAGTCCCGAACCATCAGTCTAGAACTTGCCCTGAATATTTGTCTAGGTGAAATGCTAAGTATAATTTGACTTGAGATGTGATTATATGCTCTCCTTGATCCGAATGATATCTTGAACACTTCCATAGCCTACCAATGATAATATCCCTAGTCAACCCTTTTGAGCCATATACCTTTTTCTTTCAAAAACCACGATACAAGATTTTACCCATTCTAAAAATACCCTCTCTCGGCACCCGATCTTTCCTTAGCACAAGGCAAAAGCATAAATTTGGGGGGAGAGACGAGGAATGCAACAAAGTGGTGAAAAGGTACAAAATGAAGAAAAGAAAAGGTAATGAAAAAGAAAGAAAATCAAAAACACAAAAAGAATAATCAATGTAGAAAAAATGAAGGGATTCAACAAAAGTAAAGAGATGAAAGGTGTTGAAAGTTGAGAAAGGAGAAAAAGGTTTGAAATGAGCAAGAAAGAGTGACAGTGTATCTCTCTAACCCCTTAGAAAGAAGTTAAATAACTTAAAAAGTCAAGAGAATATCTGCCAAAATGAAGCAAATTGAAGTGCTAAAGGGAAGATGGAGCCTACTTAAAACAAACATTTCCTTCCTGAACTAAAAGCCTTCACTATATCTCCACAAAAGCCCTATATGATCTTGAGTTGAATGAAGCTTACATTAGTGGTGACTCACATAAGGGGCAAGCTTATGGTACTTAGAGCCAGACTTGTGACCTTTCTTTGAGAGAGATAAGTGTGTTTCCACTATGACTCATTTTAATTGAGGGCAATTTAGGTCAGCTGAAATTTCTTGGATTTACTCTTAAGGAGGTGGGTCTTATTTTGTTTCCTTGAGGACAAGCAAAAGCTTATGTTTTGGGGAGTTGATAACTAGGGATTATGGTTCATTTTACACCCCTTCATACTTGAGTTTTGATTAAAAATGTGTACAAAATAGTCCCAAAGGCTTATGTTGTACTTGTTTGCAGGGTTTGATAAAAAAGGTGACAATTATTCAAAACTAGCTCAAAAAGGAGTGAAACATGCACAAGTACCAAGAACAAGTCTAGGCACAGTGCTACAGATCCACTGCGGCCGCACTCCATTCGGTGCGATCCGTAGTGAGGAGATTCAGGGAGGTGCATGTTTGGAAACTAAAGCAATGCGGTCGCAAAGCATTTTGTGCGAACCACAATGGCCTCGCCGTGGCCGCAATCGAGATTGTGCGGTCCGCAAAGAAGGAGTTGAGAGAGTTGGAGTTTTAGAGATTAATGCCAATGAGGTCCGCGGTCCTTTTTGTGTGGACCGCAGAAGAAGACACCGCGGCCACAGTGAATTTTATGCAGCTTGTGGTGGCCAAGTTCAAAGAGCAGAGATCTAAAGCCAAGAAGCCTCACTGCGGCCGCACTCGATTTTGTGCGGAATGCACTACCCCCACCAGGGTATTTTTGTCAAGAAAATTCGGCCTAGTATAAATACTTTCTTTTCCCATTTTTAGGTCATCTTTTGTAATTTGACTTTAGGTTGAGCATGTGACCGGCTGTTCTTAACCTTTTTGAGTAATTTTATAGTGATTTTATCATTGAATCTTCCATTATTATCTTGTAATTAAATCTTATGGGTTTTTCTTCATTTATTTATTAGTTTTCTTCTATTATTATGAGTAGCTAAACCAATTAGCTAGGGTTGTGGCTCAACCCTAGTGTGGGTATTTGATGGGTCTTGAGTTTTAAGGTTTGAATGTCTATGGGTGTTTGATATTTGGACTAATTTGTGTTTTCCATGTTGAATTAGTGGTTGCAAACACTAATTTGTGCCTTTTTGACTTGGGCTCTTCTTGAGAAAGAGAGCTTGAGTATAGGAAAATTAGTCCAACAAGGAATTGGGGCGTATTCAAGAGATTGATAGCCCCAATTAAAGGGTTAAACCTAAAGATAGTAATACCCGACATGAACCTAAATTGCTTGCACAAATTATCATACCCAATTGGTCTTGAGAAAGTCAATTAGGGAAAAATCACTCAAACTACCGAGAGGTATAGAGTGAAAATTTTCGTGCATTGGTTATATCGTAATCCCCAACATGACAACCTTGCCTTAGATTCGAGAACCCGTCAAGTATTCACCTAGGAGAAAGTCACTTCCCTAGTGCCTCTTTAACCATTTAGACAATCGTTCAAATATCTTGCTCTTAGCTTAATTTAGCATCTTATTAGCATATTATTAGAAGTAATCAAAAAACCAAAGATTATTGGAAGAGTAATTAAGAGCAACACACATCTCTAGTTTAGATAGGAATCCAACTCCCATTTCTAGCTCCCTATGGATTCGATCCCGACCATCTCTGGTAAAAGCTGCTTTGACCACTCTCGCTATTTTGTAGTGGTGCAGGGTTGGCTCCAATCAGTTATGCCAGAAAAGGTCCTCGGGTTATGCTGGGGATGTCCACGGGTTATACCGAAAAAGTCATCGGGTAATGCCGGAAAAGGTCCTCGGGTTATGCCGGGGAGGTCCATAGGTTATGTAGGGAAAGTCATCGGGTTATGCCAAAAAATGTCCTCGGGTTATGCCGGGGAGGTCCACGAGTTATGCTGGGAAAGTCATCGGGTTATGTTGGAAAAGGTCTTCGAGTTATACCGGGGAGGTCCACGGGTTATACTGGGAAAGTGATCGGGTTATGCCGAAAAAGGCCCTCGGTTATGCCGAGGAGGTCCACGGGTTATGCTGGGAAAGTCATCGAGTTATGCTAGAAAAGGTCCTCGGGTTATGCCAGAGAGGTCCATGGGTTATGCTAGGAAAGTCATCGGATTCTGGCGGAAAAAGATCCTCAGGTTATGCTGGGGAGGTCACAGGTTATGCCAAGAAAGTCATCGGGTTATGCCAGAAAAGGTCCTCGGGTTATGCCGGGGAGGTCCACGGGTTATGCCGAGAAAGTCAACGGGTTATGCCGGAAAACTTTCCTCGGGTTATGTTGGAGATCAACTAGGGAGTGGGACCCTATACTGGAAAAGACTACTAGGTTATGCTGGCAGCGACTTGGGAATGGGAACCTATGTTGGAAAAATGTAGCTAGGGATTAGGAACCCTAGGCTACCATGATTTTGAATTTTTCTTCTTCTTTTGTTTCTTATTCTTCTTTATTTTTCTTCTTTTTTTTTTTACTTCACTTTTTATTTTATTTTGGAGAATGAATGAAGGGTTTTTTTAAAAAAAACTTCCCTTTTTGGGTCAACTTTTGCTGCATAACCGTTTTGATTTTTGTGTGCCTTGCTTTTATTGCACCTGCTTCTTGCAAAGTTTGGGCTGCACTAGTTTTCCTGTTTTCAAATCAAAGAACAATTTGTCAGTTTGAAATGGTGGTTGGTTTTGTGGCCTTGATTATTTCAACCACCTGATCTCAGCCCCTTTCATCTGCAACTGGTTGTTTCTTGAATACCAATTACATTTCTGACCCTGGAAAAAACTATGGCTTTTCCAGACTTTGCCATGACGGTTGTTCGGAGGAACTCAACCTTACCGACATTATTTTTCCTTCGTAGGCCTCTCCCTTCTGACTTTTTTTCCTTTTCTTTTCTTTTCTTTTTTTTTTGACTTCGGAGCATTGGGAACTTTTGGCTCCTCAAACTTTGCTGCAACGGCTAGTCGCGTGGGACTTAAGCTTTTCCAACTTTGTTTTGCCTTCATAGGCCTTTCATTTCTGGATTCTTTCTTCCAACTTTAATTTTCGAACATTTGGGAGCCTTGGCTTTTGTATCTTTTGCCGAGACATTTAACCATGCGGTACTCAACCTTTTCAACTTCATTTGCCTTTATAAGCACTTCAATTTGATGGTTTCCTTCCAAAAGTGTTGATTTCGAAGCATCGGTCGCCATGGCCAGTCGAGGTCGACTTGATGCCCTGACGAGGCTGGGTGCCTTTTTCACATTAGCTTGTATCAAACAAAAGCTCTGTAAACCAGTCTTATAATACTTTCTTTGTCTTAATTTCAAAATAGAATTAGACCGAAAGGGATTCAAAGAAAAAAAACAATGGAATGGACAATGAATTTAAATAAGAGGTATCCCTTTCGGGGAGAAGGACTTAACTGGAGTGCATGCGGACTTCAATGAACATAACATACCTTTTGGACTAGATGCCTGATCCGTGTAAACCGTCCGACTCTCAGAAATGTATCACAACTTTTGCCTCAAAATCGAGAAACCTTTCCAGGACTCTGTCGATGTCAATAGCTGTGAGGATCCTCTTTTCGATTGTCTCTCCCCGAACCATGGTCTGGGCGTAACATGGCACTCGGTGCCTGACTGCATGTGATCGAGCGAACCAACTACATGGCTAGATCAACATGTGGTATAACTATGAGCTAGAGGTAAATATAAAACATGATAATATACTAAAGAGTCTGACTGAAATGTCATAGATGCGGAAAATACTGAAAGGTCTGCAAGTATAAACAAGTAGCTGACAAGGCTAACACATGAAGGCATGCTAATATCTGATTGACTAGGTTATAGTCTACGAAGCCTCTAAAGAATACTGAAAATGCTAACTGTTTACCGGGACAAGGTCCCCGGTATACCTTATTAACTAAAATACTATAATGACTAAAACAAAATAGAGATAAGGCCCCGAAAGACTGGGGCTCACCAATAGCTGATACGAGATGTCCTAGCAGCGGAATCGTCAACCTGAAAACCTTTACCTGCATTGCGAGATCCAGGCCCGGGCAAAAGGCACGTCAGTACATTTGAATTGTACTGGTATGTAAAATAGCTGAACAAAAGAACTGTAAATACTGAAACTGAAACTGAACTGCAAGCTGATAAACTGATAACTGAACAAGGAAGTAAGGATATGAATACTCCCTCTTCTAAATGATGAACAACCTGTTTATTTGATAAACTACGGCCTTGGTCCCAATATATATATATGTGCACAAGCTACGCCCTTAGGCCCAAGTATACATATACATAACTACGGCCTCAGGCCCAAATATAGGTGTTCAACATTCAGGAATTTAAAATCGGGAACTGAGAATCATACTGTAGTACATGATACTGAAATAATGAGCCATACCGAGTTACATGATACTGGAATAATGATTACGATTAGACTAAGATAAGTATTCATAAGAAATTGCTTTGTCATAATTGAGACTCATAGAATATTGAAAGATTATGAGACTATGCCATCTAGAGAATAGAAGTTCTACTACTATTCAGGGAACTAAGGCATAGTTACTTTCTGAGGAAACTTGTAATGTTCATAATGAATGGGACGTACGGAGAATCATAGACATTCCCAAACGTAAAGAGTTAGCCTTACATACCTTAACTTCCTGCCCTTGAGCGTAATACAACGTTTGTCAACCCTTTCAACTTTAATCTATAGCAATACAAGTCAAATGGATTTCATATTAGTTATGGTGCTCATGTTTTGGTCACATAAGCATTTTATCAAACACTTGGTTAAAATAAAGCTTCATAGTCCTTATTATTGGTGTCTCTACACCCATCAACCCATTATCTTGTTCCTAGATAAATGCTAAAGTCTCAAATGATTATATCAACATTATTCTTCATCACCCATAAGGTAAACAACACCCTTAACCAATAATCAACATTCAACACCCCAACCCAATAATCGTTCATGCTTTTCTATCAAACCCATCAACTCATATCTCATGAACCAGGGTTTATAATCATTAAACCAATGCTAGAATCAATTAGAGGGTGAAGACATTACTTTTTTGAAGATCAAACCCCTTTGAATTCGAGTTCTAGGCTTCCTTCTCTCAATAATGATGTCTCAATCAAATATATAATGATATGAAAGGTTTACCCATGTTAATAAGATGTTGGGAAATTGAAATTAAGTTAGAATAACCATTAGAACTTACCTTGGGTGGTGGAGGGACCCTTAAGGAGTTAGGTTTTTGAGAGCTTTACTTTATAGAGCATGTTTTCTTGTTTTGGGGCTATGGGGGACGAAATAGGGCTAAAAATGACTTCCCAAGTCGTCCACTGCGTCTCGCTTGGCGCGGCCGCAGTACTGACCGCAGTAAATTGCTGGGACACTGCCTCACCACCGTAGTCGCGGCAAAAATGAGGCAGGACCGCGGTGGTTGCACACTATTCTGTAAAACGGGCATAACATTTTTTACAGAGCTCATTTTGGGCTCCACAATATATCGTTAGAAATCTATTTCAAAGGCCTACAACTTTTATTCTTTGAGTTTTTCCGAATTCCTTACACACGTTCACTAAGCCTTGCTGGAAGACAGACCTTCTACAAAACTTAGTCGATTTTGTCAAATCTTATGCACCTCACTTTCCATCTTGATATTGAAACAACTATTTTCACCCATAATTATCCTGATAGGACTTCATATGTTCAAAATATATCCTTACTACTCCTTTAGATCATTCATACCTAAGCCGAATTTACGGGGTGTTACATTATCTCCCCCTTGGAATCATTTGTCCTCGAATGATGGTCTTGGCTGCAACTACGGCTATCTATGTACATTAAACAGGTATGATGGAGAAATGAGGATACTAAAATATCATTAATACATGTATATCAAACTGAACGAGCATGTAATCACTAAATACTAAACTGAGTAAATACTAAAGGACATGGAGATTATGATATAAGGCCTGAATGAAAAGGTTAATTACCTTCAACATTTTCCTTTTGCTCTTCAAAGAGATGGGGATATCTGGACTTCATGTCCTCCTCGGCTTCCCATGTAGCCTCTTCAACCTTTTGGTTCCTCCAAAGCACTTTTACTGAAGCAATTTCCTTAGTTCTGAGCTTGCAAATTTGATGATCAAGAGTAGCCACTGGAATTTCTTCGTAAGACAGGCTGTCTTTAACCCTTATAACCTCTGTAGGAACCACAAGTGACCGGTCTCCCATGAATTTCTTCAACATGGACAAATGAAACACTAGGTGTACAGTAGCTAGTTCTTATGGCAATTCTAACTCGTAAGCCACTTGTTCTATCCTTCACAGGATTCTATGTGGACCAATATAGCGGGGACTAAGTTTTCCCTTCTTCCCAAATCTCATAACGCCTTTCATGGGCGATACTTTCAGAAACACCCAATCATCATCTTCGAACTCTAAGTCTCTACACCATACGTCCGAAAAGGACTTTTGGCGACTTTGAGCCGTCTTCAAATGCCTTTGTATCAAGTTGACTTTCTCCATAGCCTGATAGACCAAATCGGGTCCTAACATCTCCGCTTCTCTGACTTCAAACCAACAAATTGGTGATATACACCTTTGCCCGTACAGAGCTTCGTACGATGCCATCTTGATACTAGAGTGATAGCTGTTATTATAAGCAAACTCAATGAGAGGTAGATGATCATCCCAATTACCTCTAAAATCAATAACACACGCCCTCAACATATCCTCAAGAGTCTGAATGGTGCGTTCTGCCTGGCCATCTATTTGAGAATGAAAGGCGGTGCTGAGGTTCACCCTTGTGCCCAATCCCTTCTGAAAGGATTTCCAAAAGTTCACTGTGAACTGGGCACCACGATCTGAGATAATGGACAAAGGATTCACATGCAATCGGACAATTTCTTTGATATACAACTTGGCATAATCCTCGGTCGAATCTGAAGTCTTCACTGGAAAGAAGTGAGCTAACTTGGTAAGTCGGTCTACAATCACCCAAATCGAATCATGCTTCCGGAACGAGCGAGGTAGACCTGTTATGAAGTCCATGTTTATCATCTCCCATTTCCAAATGGGAATTTCTATATTCTGAGTTAAACCGCCAGGTCTCTAGTGTTCGACTTTCACCTGCTGACAATTTGGACACTTCGCCACGAAATATGCTATATTCTTTTTCATATCGTTCCACTAATAAACCTCCTTAAGATCATGATACATCTTTGTGGAACCTGGGTGAATAGAATACCTGGAATTGTGGGCTTCTAACATAATCCGCTCTTTGAGCCCATCTATGTCTGGAACGCATAGCCTGTCTCTGTATCTCAAAGTACCATCATCTCCCCCTTGCTCAAAAGCCATAGTCTTGTGTTTGTGAATTCCTTCCTTCAGCTGCAATAAGCAGGTATCACTGAATTGTTTTTCTTTTCCTTCGGCTACTAAGGAGGATTCAGTCCTGTTCTGGAGAACAACGCCACCATCTTCGGAGTCCAAAAGTCGAACTCCTAGATTTGCTAAGTGGTGGAATTCCTTCATCATAGTTCGCTTGTCCGCCTCAACGTAAGCTAAGCTTCCCATAAAAAGCCGACTGAGAGCATCAGCTACAACGTTTGCCTTCCCATGATTGTAAAGGATATCAACATCATAATCTTTATGTAATTCGAGCCACCTCATCTAATGTAGATTTAATTCTCTTTTCTCGAAGATGTACTGGAGACTCTTGTGGTCTGTAAATATGTCAACATGTACCTCATACAAATAATGGCGCCAGATCTTAAGCGCAAACACCACAGCTACTAATTCAAGATCATGAGTCGGATAATTCTTCTTGTGAGCCTTGAGTTTCCTCGATGTGTAGGCTACGACTCTACCGTGCTGCATTAATACACACCCAAGACCAACCCCTGAAGCATCACAATAAACAATGAACCCTTCGGTTTTTTCCGGTATTCTCAAGACTGGAGCTAAAGTCAACCTCTTCTTTAACTCCTCAAAACTTTTCTCGCATGAGTTCAACCATTAAAACTTGACTTTCTTCTGAGTTAATATAGTCAAGGGGGATGAGATAGAAGAAAATCCCTCTACGAAACGCCTATAATAGCCTGCTAGACCCAAGAAACCCCTTATATTGGATACAGAGGTGGGTCTAGGACAATTCTTCACTGCCTCTATTTTCTGAAAGTCCACCTTCAGGCCTTTCCCTGAGATGACATGGCCCAAAAACGCTACTGATTTCAACCAGAATTCACACTTATCAAATTTTGCATATAGCTTGTGATCCTGTATTGTCTGCAACACAATTTTGAGATGTTCTGCATGGTCACCCTCGCTACGGGAATAAATCAAGATGTCATCACTAAACACGATAACAAACAAATAAAGATAAGGCTTGAAGACCCTATTTATAAGGTCCATGAAAGCTGCTGGTGTATTCGTTAAACAAAATGACATTACCAAAAATTTGAAATGCCCATATCGAGTCCTAAAAGTTGTTTTTGGAATATCATTTTCCTTAACCTTCAACTGATGGTATCCCGATCTAAGGTCAATCTTGGAATAACACTGAGCACCCTGAAGTTGATCAAAGAAATCACCTATTCTAGGAAGAGGGTACTTGTTCTTGATGGCGACTTTATTTAACTGACGATAGTCAATGCACATACGCAAAGACCCATCCTTCTTTTGGACAAACAAGACCGGTGCGCCCCAAGTTGAGACACTTGGCCTTATAAATCCCTTATCTAGAAGATCTTTCAACTGGACTTTTAACTCTTTCAACTCTGCTGGAGCCATTCTATAAGGCGGAATAGATATTGGCTTAGTGCCTGGAAGTAGATCAATTCCAAAGTCAATCTCTCTATCGGGAGAGACTCCAGGGAGATCTTCGGGAAACACTTCTGGAAAATCATTTACAATTGGTACTGACTTGAGAGTAGGGATCTGCGCATCTGCATCCTTAACTTGAACCAGATGATAAATATATCCCTTGGAGATCATCTTTCTGGCATTAAGATAGGAAATAAACCTACCCCTAGGTGTTACTGCATCACCCTTCCATTCTAAAACTGGTTCACCAGGAAATTCAAAACTTACTATTTTAGTTCTACAACCCACTATGGCATAACATGACTCTAACCAATCCATGCCCATGATCACATCGAAGTCTACCATCTCCAATTCTACCAAGTCTGCTACAGTAAGACGATGATGCACTTTGACTGGACATCCCCTATAGATACACCTTGCTATAACTAATTCTCCAACTGGAGTGGACACTTCAAAGGGTTCACACAACTTTTCTGGTTCTATCCCAAATTTCTTAGCAATATATGGGGTTACATAAGATACGGTGGATCCCGGATCTATAAGTGCACATGCATCAAAAGTGAATATTGTTAGCATACCTATGACAACATCTCCACGAGCCTCGGTATCCTGACGGTCTGCTAGTGCATACAAGTGGTTTCGACCACTACCTACATTACTAGACTTTGTTACACCGCGCCCTTGTTGGGTCTGAGAGTTATGAGGGGCTGCTGAATTAGTGGACTGAGCTACATTGCCTCCATTGTTCTGCTTTGCTGATGGACAATCCCTCGAGAAGTGGCCCAGCTGACCACACCCAAAGCAACCATTTGTGCCCAAACGACACACCCTTGGATACTTCTTACCATATGTGTTGCAAGTAGGGTACTCAAGGACTCTGTAGCCCACACTAGTCTGTGACTGTGAGTTTGCCACTCTGAAATTTTGGTTTTTCTTGTTATACTTGGACCTCTGAACCGGTGCACTAGCTGAAGATGGAGCGGGTCCTGATTTTGATTTCCTGAAGAACTGGCGATTGCCTCCTTCTTGAGATCCCTTATGGCTAAAATTTCCTACAGACTTAGCTCTTTTGCTGAATTCTCTGTCTTTCTCTTTCTGTAGCCGCTTTTCTTCTTTCAACCTGTCTTCGTTCCCTTGAACAAATGCAACCATCTTAGTGATGGTCATGTCATTATTCTGAGCAGCTATATTAGTATTAGCAAACAAATCATCTGAAAGCCCCAACACAAACCGCCTAACTCTGGCCCTCATATTACATACCATTTCCGGAGCATACTTGGCCAGAGAGACGAACTTGAGGTAGTACTCATTCACACTCATATCATTCTGTCTGAGTCTCTCAAACTCCAAAGCCTTAGCTTCCAAGACCTCAATGGGTAGAAAGTGATCAAGTAACGCATCTGCAAACTCCTTCTAAGTCGCAGGATCCGCATCCTCCCCTCGGGACTCTTCCCATGTTTCATACCAAGTGTTGGCAACATCCTTCAGCTGGTACGCAGCAAGCTCTACTACCTCAATGTCTATAGCATGCATCACTCGAAATATCTTCTGAACCTCATCAATGAAGTTTTGCGGATCCTCATTCTTTTTGGACCCTATGAAGATGAGAGGTTTCATGTTGAGAAATTCTCTAGACCTGGAACTACCCATCTCATGAACATCACTTGTTCCCTGCCTTTGAACCTGAGTAGAAACAATATGGGTGAGCAACTGGATAACTCCCCTAACATTCATGTCTGGAGCGCTGGGCACTGAGCCCGGTGCAACAACCTAGGCCGGAGTGTCCTCCCCCTGAGCAACATTAGTTGTGGACCCCTAGCTAGTAGCTGAGGCCCTCCTGGTGTACTTTCTTTTTGCAGGCATTTTTCTGAAATACACAATTCGCACGGGTTAGAAAGATTCCTAAAAGCATAGCTCTAATTGCACGATCAAGAGTATGAAAGAAATGGAACAATCCTAGATGTCTTGGTGGTCAACTGTTTACATGTGTGGCACACACACACACATAAACTCCCTAGGACTCTTGAACCTATGGCTCTAATACCAATCTTTGTCATGCCCCGAACTATGTTCTGGGCGTAACACAGCACTCGGTGCCGACTGCATGTGACCGAGTGAACCAACTGCATGGTTGGATCAACATGTGGTATAACTATGAGCTAGAGGTAAATATCAAACATGATAATCTACTAAAGAGTTAGCCTGAATGCCATAGATGCGGAAAATACTGAAAGGTCTGCAAGTATAAACAAGTAGCCGACAAGGCTAACACATGAAGGCCTGCTAATATCTGGCTGATTGGGTTATATTCTACGAAGCCTCTAAAGAATACTAAAAATGTTAAATGTTTACCGGTACAAGGTCCCCGGTATACCTTATTAACTGAAATACTATAATGACTAAAACAAAATAGAGATAAGGCCCCAAAAGACTGGGGCTCACCAATAGCTGATACGAGATGTCCTAGCAAGTAGAATCGTCAACCTGAAAATCGTTACCTGCATCGCGAGATGCAGGCCCCGGGCAAAAGGGACGTCAGTACATTTGAATTGCACTGGTATGTAAAATAGTTGAACAAAAGAACTGTAAATACTGAAACTGAAACTGAACTGCTAGCTGATAAACTAATAACTGAACAACAAAGTAAGGATATGAATACTCCCTCTTCTGAATGATGAACAACCTATTTATCTGATAAACTACGACCTCAGGCCCAATATATATATATATATATATATGTGTATGTGTGTGTGTGTGTGTGCACAAGCTACGACCTCAAGTGCAAGTATACGTATACATAACTACGGCCTCAGGCCCAAAAAGCATAAACTACAGCCTCATGCCCAACTACATGTGTTCAACATTCAGGAGTTCAAAATCAGGAACTGAGAATCATACTGCAGTACATGATACTGAAATAATGAGCCATACTGAGTTACATGATACTGGAATAATGATTACGATTAGACTGAGATGAGTATTCATAAGAAATTGCTTTGTCATAACTGAAACTCATAGAATATCGAATGATTATGAGACTATGCCATCTAGAGAATAGAAGTTCGACTACAATTAAGGGAACTAAGGCATAGTTACTTTCTGAAGAAACTGGTAATGGTCATAATGAATGGGACGTAAGGAGAATCATAGACATTCCCAAACGTAAAGAGTTATCTTTATATACCTTAACTTCCTGCCCTTGAGCGTAATACAACGTTTGTCAACCCTTTCAACTTTAATCTATAGCAATACAAGTCAAAGGGATTCCATATTAGTTATGGTGCTCATGTTTTGGTCACTTAAGCATTTTATCAAACACTTGGTGAAAATAAAGCTTCATAGTCCTTATTAATGGTGTCTCTACGCCCATTAACCCATTCTCTTTTTCCTAGATAAATTCTAAAGTCTCAAATGATTATATCAACATTATTCTTCATCACCCATAAGGTAAACAACATCCTTAATCAACACTCAACACCCCAACCCAATAATCGTTCATGCTTTTCTATCAAACACATCAACTCATATCTCATGAACTAGGGTTTATAATCATTAAACCAATGCTAGAATCAATTAGAGGCTGAAGACATTACATTTTTGAAGTTAAAACCCCTGTGAATTCGAGTTTTAGGCTTCCTTCTCTCAACAATGATGTCCCAATCGAATATCTAATGATATGCAGGGTTTACCCATGTTAATAAGATGTTGGAAAATTAAAATTAAGTTAGAATCACCATTAGAACTTACCTTGGGTGGTGGAGGGACCCTTAAGGAGTTAGGTTTTTGAGAGCTTTACTTTCTAGAGCAAGTTTTCGTGTTTTGTGGGCTGTGGGGGACGAAATAGGGCTAAAAACGACTTCCCAAGTCATCCACCGGATCCCAGTTGGCGCGACCGCGGTACCGACCGCGGTAAATCACTAGGACACTGCCTCACCACTGCGATCGCGGTAAAAATGCGGCAGGACCGCAGTGGTTGCATACCATTCTGTAAAACGGGCATAACATTTTCCACAGAGCTCCGCTTGGGCTCCACAATATATTGGTATTTCAAAGGCCTACAACTTTCATGCTTTGAGTGTTTCTCAATTCCTTACACACTTTCACTAAACCCTGCTGGAAGACAGACCTTTTGTAAAACTTAGTCGATTTTGTCAAATCTTATGCACCTCACTTTCCATCTTGATTTTGAAACAACTATTTTCACTCATAATCATCCTGATGGGACTTTACATGTTCAACATCTTCCTTACTACTCTTTTATCTCATTCATACATAAGCCAAATTTACGCAGTGTTACATCGATCAGGGGCACCCTTTGCGGGTTTTCACCAGCTAACCCCGCTCATTTCTTCTCACCATTGCCTTGTAGTGCTCTTTGTGAGTTTTCACTAACAAGACTCTCTCATTTTCCATTTCTCTACTTAACATTACCTTACGGTGCCCGTGTGGGTTTTCACCAATAAGACTCTCTCATTTTATTTCTTTCATTTTGATTGCATCAAATCCAAGTAGTTGTATTCTCTGATCCTTGAACATTCTCATTGATTGATCCCAAGGAATTGAAAGGATTTGGGTAAAAATGATTTGGACTGAATTACAACTTTGGAACCTTTCAGGCAAAATTATTGCCGAAACATTATAACATCTACCCTAGTTTCACTTTTGGGGAAATTTGGATTTTTGTTTTGGTGTGACTGAACCCCAGAGAGAGGCTGTCTACATATTCTTTCGGAATCAAGTCGAACGGTGCTCAGGAAATTTTATTTTAGATTTTCTTTTGTTTTTCTGTTTTGTTTTGTTTTCTCTTTCTTTTCCTCTTTTTTCATTTTCTTTTTCCTTTTCTTCCCTTTTTTGTATCTTTCTTTTCTTCTCTTTTTTCCTTTATTTTTATTTTTGCCCTTTTCTTCTTTTTTTGTATTTTTCTTTTTCTTCTCTTTTCATTTTATTTATTTTTCATTTCAATTTTCAATTTTTGTTTTCAATAGCACTTTCAGGTTCCAAAGAGGGTAGTCAAAGAAAAATAACTGGCTCTAAGGGTTTGCAAAGGGCTGATAGTGTTTGGGTAGCAAGAATGAAAGCCTTCGTCATCCCAACCGGAGAATATTAATACTATATGGAGGATTAAACAGAGTACCTTTTGGCTGCACTTACATTGACAATTGTTACAGGGATATTTCCTTCGATGTTTCCCAAGTACAACACACTCTTTTGGTAGTACTCTTGTTGCAATGTATGGACATTTCCAATCTAGAACCAATTTTCCTTTAGTTGTTCAAACTCTTTGTTTTGTTTCCTTAAACTTATCTTCATTTCGATCTAATTCTTGATTCCTTATTTCGAGGTCTGACAGCACTTCAGGATCTGGGCATGAAGTCCGCAAGCATGTCATGTGATTGAAATCTGCATTTAATAGAACTAAAAGGAGAACAAGAAAAGTGAAATTAAGAAAAGAGACATTCCTGGACAATGAAATATTAATTTCATTTGATTTTTGATTTTTTTAAAGATTTTTTTATTTTATTTCAAAGATAGAAGGGTTTACATTAGAAAGTAAGACAATAAAGTAAAACATCCGAATCACCCCCTGAGATAATTCGGACGCGGAAAGGATAGCAAGACTAGCTACCGAGACTCCCGTCTGATGGGGAACATTTAGGTTTGGCGACCGTTTTTTGGCTTTTCTTTTGTCTCGACAATGGATGTAATGGCCTTCAGTGCCAAATCAAATTCCTCATCTTCACAAATTATTCCGACTATTGGCCCGATGTTATGGGCAGGCAACAGATTGTTCATCACATCAGGAGCCTCTTCGTCCCGAGGAACGATCTTTCAGCTTCAATAAAATATTCAACTGCCCTTTTGAGGGTCCAAAAATCCTTTGTACTGTGTCCCACTACTCCAAAGTGGTATTCACATCTAGCATCAGCTCGGTGGGAGGGGGACTCGGGGTTTGGCCGGTTCGGGGCTACTGACTGCAATAAATTTAGCCTGATTAGCTTTTGGAACAAGCTTGAATACGATTCACCAATAGGAGTGAACTTATTCTTTCTGAAAGGCTCTCTTGGGCGAGGATTGTATTGGGGATCATTTGGTTGAGGATTATATGGAGCTTGGTAAGGATGGGCATTTCTGGGGGCGTGGAGCTCGGTTTTGTGGATAATGTTGTGGCCGTGGGTAAGGTTGCACGTTCATCACCGCATAGAGAGGCAGTGCCACGGCATAAGCAGCATCTTGAAGGGGATAATAGTTTGGTGGGACGATAGGAGGCACATACGATTGGTTGAATGACCTGCAGGCCCCCCTCGAGCTTAAAACCATCATGGCTCCCTCTTCACTCCCATTGTTTTTCATCAAACCCTCCGAACCATTCTGAGCAGCCTGTGATATGGCCTTAAAGGCTGCATGACTTAAGATTTGACCTGTTTTTAAACCATTTTCAACCATTTCCCCAATTTTGATAGCCTCGGCGAATGGCTTACCCATAGCGGACATCATGTTCTAGAAGTAGTCCGCCTCTTGGGCTTATAGAAAGACTGTAACCATTTCAATTTCATACATTGGAGGTTTTACCCTTGCAGCTTGCTCACGCCATTTGACAGCATATTCGCGGAAGGCTTTCGCGGTTTTATTTTTCAAATTGGACAAAGAGTTTCTGTCGGGAGCGATGTCCACATTATACTGGAACTGGCGGACAAAATCTCGGGCCATATCATCCCACACGTGCCAATGGGTAATTTCTTGATCTGTATACCACTTAGAAGCGATTCCGGTGAGGCTTTTCGAAAAATAGGCCATTAGCAGCTCCTCTTTTCCACTAGCACCCCTCAACTGGTTACAGTATCGTTTCAGATGAGCGACTAGGTCTCTGTGCCTATTGTACTTTTCAAATTCTGGTATCTTGAAGCCAGCTGGCAAGTGGACATGGGGAAACATGTAGAGGTCAGAGTATGAGACACTCTTTTGGCCACTCAGACCTTGCATATTTTTCAGGCTTTGTTCTAGGCTCTTCATCTTCCGAGCCATTTCCGCTTACTCGGGAGATTTAACAACCTTTTCTTGCTCCATCGAGAGATCATACTGCGGACATTGAGTTAAAGGGTACGGGGTCACATATGTTATTTTTTATTGAAGTTGTGGACCTTGAATGGTGAACATTGGAGGGTCACCATACGGCCATGGTAAATTGGGTTGTGCTTTGCTGCATACTGGTGCTGTAGAGAACAATATTGGAGGTGCCCAAGAAACTGGCGCCTGGGGGCGAACCATAGAAGGCATGCCAGGATCATTGGAGAGCATTGGAGGGTACCCACATGGGATAAGCGGGTTGGGCACAGGGGTGTTGGTAACCTCACCTGACCTGGGGATCAACTCAGGGAACCCATCGATTGCATTTGGTGGTTCCCTGCAATTAGACCAGGCGTCCCACATTTCCAATATGTGGAGACGCAACATCTTATTATCTTCAATAGCTGCTGATTTTAGCTGCAGAATAGCCGATGTCGGCTATCCTCAGGACCGATGATTGGTAGATTACTTGCGGAGGCCATCTCTGCCTTTAGATCTTATGAAGGAGGGGAGGCTAGACTACCAACAAAACCAACCACCGAAACCTGGCTAGTTTGCACACCCAACAACCTTGTTAGTTTTTGAGGCATTTAACATATAGGAAATCGCACGTTGGGATGCAATGCACCTAACAGTTAAACGTTTCTACCATGTATTTGAACGGTTGCATGTTTCATCCCAGCCTTAACTAGCCTTTCAATATGTACCTCTTTTCTTTTAATTTTGCCTCTCTTTAATCACTCTTGATTTTTTTTTTCATTTCGTTTCTGTCGCTCTTTTATTTTTGGCACTCTCTTTTCTTTTCTTTTTTTCACTCTTTTATTTTATGTCGCTCTTTTTTCACTTTTTTTCTTTTTCTCTCAATTGTTTTTCTATTTTTCAGTTTATTTTTCACTCAATTAATTTTATGGCTATGATCGAATCCGATAAGGATTTCCTACGTATCATGACGCCGCATGAATCAGATCTTGCGTAGTTCAGGAAGATTGGAATGGAGTAAAAGGTTTAAATTGATTCATTTTCTCCCTTTTTACCCATAAAATCCCCAATGATTATTTCCAAAATCATTATTTTGATAATTAATCTATTTGATTTTTACATTTATGCCAAAATATGGCTAAAGTAATTTTTGTACATATTTTTAAAATTTGATTCGGTATTTTTAAAGCTAAATTGCACATAATTGCAATACTAGCCTTTTAAGGTTTCATTATGTTTTATAGGGATAACTGAATCTTATATTGTTTAAATTGTTAATTATGTACTATAAATCATTTTAGCCCTTTTAATTAGTTTTCAAAATTATTTACTATTTTTATAAAATAAATAGGGAAAAACTGGCTATTTAAATTACAGCCAAATTTGGCTTTTAATTATGGCCAAAATTAGACCCCAATTCCCAACCTAATTAAAACCAACCGGACCCAAGCCCAAACCAAATTTTATAACCCGGCCCCCAAACCTTTCAATCCTGGCTGTTGATCATAGAGATCAACGGCCACCGTTCACTCCTACCATAATTAATCCCAAATGACCCCCCCCCCCCCCAAACCCTCTCATTCCTACCAAACCGCCGCCCTAGAATCCCCTCTCCTCTACAACTCCCTCTGAAACCTAAAGTTGACCCTAGCTGACGCCACACAAACTAACCCTACTCCCTTCGATCTTCACTCAATCCATGGACTCCCATGGCTGTTTGAGATGTATACTTGTCTCCTACGTCTCTTGGTTGCCCGTTTTCGTGATTTCGTAGAAAGATCTCGAAGAGATCTAGTCTAGATCTTATTCAACTTCTATCCATGGTCTTTTATGCCACTTTCCGGTCCATCCATGGCTGTTCGAGTAAGGTCCAAGGCTTTTCCGGCAGAAACCGGTAACGATCTAACGTTTTCTCACCTTCTTTGGGTTCTTTGAAACCCTAACTCTTGATCTTTAGATCTGTCTTATATCTAAATGTATCCATGAATTTTGAACCGATTTTTTCCTTCGTCTCTGCTATTTCCTGAAAAAAAATAGCTATAAATCCTCCAATCTTTCTAGATCTGTGATGGATTTATGGATTTCTTAAGGTTTTCACTCGCTTTCCTCAAAATATTTTCTCCGATTTCAAACGGTTTATTCATTTTCCAAACTAGGGTTTCAAAACTTTTTTTGCAAAATGGTTTCTTTTTTATTTTAGCAATTACTTTGATTTTTAGCATGTTCAAACATTACCTGAGTCTTTCCTTTTTGCTCGATTCATTTTTGTCAAGAAACCCTAATACTTCTGGGTTCGATTCGAAGTTTGAATTTGTTTGCGGTGTGTTTGCATGACTATCATGAACATTCTAGGCTTTATGTGTGTTCTATTTGCTCTTGTGCTTCCTGTTTTAATTTGTTCTTAAGGTTTCTTTGATTTTGTCCAAACCCATGTTGTTTATCGTTTAATGGGTCCTACTATTTTTTTTATTGATCGTTCATATAATTTATGTTGCTTCTATGTAATCTCCTTAAACCTACATCTTTGATTCTGTGTATTTTCCTTGTAATTCTGTACTGATTTTTCGAAATTTCTTCCTTACTTTTGTGATACATTCCTTAATTAGTACTGATTCCCTGTAATTTTCAATCTCATTCGTGATTCTCTGAACTAATTTTGAGAATCAAATTGTACTCTACCTTATTTATGTGCACAATTATGCCGTTAATTAACGTGTACTTTCCTTATGTTGAAACTATTCTGTACTTAGTCCTTATTACATGTTATATGCTTTTCCTATTGTGGTAAAATCAGTCTTACAAGCAATTCTTTTCCTTATTTGATATAACTTGTACCCGTTTGAACCATGGCTCCCTAATTGAAGGAAGTCCGAGTCTTTAATTGATTTTGATTTGTATTTTTTCTATAATTATGCTAAGTCAGTACCTATTACCTTATTTTCCTGCCTGTTTTCAAAAAAATATAAATACTCAACCCTCTCTTTAGCATAAGACAGGAACAATAGTTCAGAACACACACATACATACTCAAACTCTCTTTTCTTTCTCTACTACTTGTGTTATCGCTTTGTCTAGCCGGCTGAAAGCCAAGGCTAGATTGTGGGACTCTAATTGCTTTGCTTTTTCTACACTTTGCTTCCTTAACTGGTATGCTCCTAGTTCAATTTTGAAACTCAACTCTATTTGCCCCCATTTTTTGTCAATCCATGTCTCTTTCTGCATTAACTTAATGGCTCGTATTGTTTAATTGCACTTCTTGTTCACTGCTTTACTCAACATCTTTAAGTTCTACCCTCTCTTATTCAAATGTAGCCAGCATGTCTACATGAGTTTTGGTTGTGTCCCTCAACTAGTATGTCTCCTAATGTACTTGACTAACACTAAGTCATGACTAATTATGTGTAATAGATCCCTGCATGATTACTCCCATACCATGTTCCTATGTCTTATTACAATTCTAATTTCAAGTATGATTCCTTTGTTAACTCTTTGAAGTAATTGCTTGTGTTCTAAAGGCCAATCACTCCATACTTGTTCTTTGCATTTACTAGTCTTTATGCATCTCTTCTCAGACATGTTTATGTGCTTTAGATTAGGGTTCTCTATGTCCTCAACCCCTTACTTCCCTGCTTGTGAATGCTAGAATGATATTGTTCTTTGGATTTGTTCTGTGTATGCTGTCTTGTTCCAAGTTATATTGCTCCTATTCCTTTCTCCATTTCAAAAACTGTTCTGTTATTTTTTGCAATCTCATTTCAAACATGAATGTTTTCAAAAAAAAATTCCAACTCAACTCTTTTAAATCTATATCAAGCACTCTCACATATATTCCTAGGCTACTAGGTTCTGCCCCTTTTGTGTGAGCCTTGCTTTAGGACCCTTGAGCTCCCTCTGAACCTGGACACATAAGAGCTGGCCCTTCCACACTGCACTTACTCTTGGTTATGCAATCTGGGTGTGAGCACTGCCCGGGATCCGTTCAGGTTCTTAGAGAACTCTAACATACCCAGATATGAGAAAGGCTATGGAATAATATTGGCACTTGAGGTGGTTTATTACATAACTTAGAGAGGAAGTCCTAATCAGGATTCCTATAGTGTAGCTTCTTATTTTTCATTTCCATTTATGTAATTCACTCACATGGCCTGTAATAATTTGTAAACAAGTATTGGGGTGGCTATTGAAAAGGGATAGGGTAAATATGCATGCTATAATTTGTTAAGGGTAGAAAACATGTTATTAAGTTTATATTCGTAATTGTGCAATAGAAATCATGATTAGGATTCATACATTAATTAGAAATCATGTTCTTAGGACCTATGTTTCTTGCTTCAGCACCTCATTCATTAATCCATGCTTTATGTCTATCACTTAGAAATCCTGCTCCTAGAACAATAACAGCATTGGCATAAAAGTTGTTACTCATGAAGTCGTATTTCAACAATTCTGCAACTCTTGTGTACATTTAGAAATCATGCTTAGGGACTCTATTTTTCAACAACCCTGCCATTTGCATGTGCATATTAGATATCATGTTGTAGGATCCTGTTTGCGTCTTGTTTAAAACACCATGTTAATTACTGATTCATGAAAAGGTAGTAAAGTAATAATTTTCACATTGTGATGTTTCTGAATAAAATTGGTAACAATATCTGCATTGGTATCAACTAGAACAACATATTTTATGTAAAAAAAATAATCTCCAAACTGTCTTAATAACTTGGAATAACTATGACATATCATTTTACACCTAGGCAAGCCTTAGGTAATAACCTAAATAAAACTGGTACTGCCTTTGTTTAATTATCAACTGTTAAAATCCGTAGGCAAATCTGATTCGGACTTCTTTTCTGAGTCATGTAATAAATCGGGTTCTGTTGTTATCACTTAGATACCATGCTTTAGAATTCAGATAAGGACCTTAATTGTGTATGAGTCACGCTGTCTCTGTGCATTATTTGTGGAGGTATATATGAGCCTTCTACTTGTTTCTGTGTTTTCCCCATTAAATGCAGTCCTACCTGTTTTATATGTCGCCTTAGTATTTTACCTTTAAACCTAAGGGTCTATCTAGAACCTCCTTCTTATAGGATAGGAGTCCTAAATTCCTTCAAGACCAATAGGAAGGGATGAGTAACATCATGCAATAGGGGTCGAGACCAACCCTCGCCTTAATTATCTTTACGGGCGGGAAAGGGTAGATATGGATATGATGACCGGTGTGCTAATACCACGTGTAGCCCCTCTTTTGAGGAGTGTCATACCGGGTATTGCATTTATGTGATCCATATTACAAACAAACCTAGGACCCCCTCCCCCTTAGGCTTAGATTGTAATTCTTCTCAAAAATCTTGCTTTTCACTAACTGTTTTCAAACACTTGTGTACTTAAACTTAAATCCCCTATTATTTGAGCCCTATTTGTCTATTTTCTAATTGCACAAATTCACAAAATTTGTCTGGTCGGGAACCACGCTAGTGGATCTTGAGGGGTTCCTAACACCTTCCCCTAAGGATAATTTCATGTCCTTACCCTATCTCTGGTTACCAAACATAGTTATGAATAAACACTATAGGTTCCCTAATGCACCTTAAAAATCGTTAGGTGGAGACTCTTCAAAATTGCAAAACCCCTTTCCCAGAAGGAAAGAGTTGTCCCATAACAAAAAATGTCATAAACCCGATTTCCACGGAAGGAAAAAGGGGGCGCAACAAACTTAATTTATCACTTATGTACCTGACTGATTGAACGAAGTTACAATTTATAATTGTACAAAAATAAATGACAACCAAAAAGAAGAGATTTGCAACATTGTATTTGTTAGTAGCTTGCATAGTTGTATTTCACATCGCTTTGTATTCAGCCTTCTATGTTACTGATAGGAGGTATTTGTTTCCCGTGAAAATGGTAACAACAATTAGATTTGTAAATGGGGTTCTAAAAATACGTGATCTATTCCCTAGCTAGTTGTTAGAGCAATTGATGCTAATAATATGGAGTTTAAAGATTTAATACAAGCTAAAATGGGATAATAATCAAACTGAAGGGCCTGCTGCTCGGATGTATGTCTGGCCGATGAGGGACCTCGGAGTTGATGTCAGTGTCGAGTTTGAGGTATCGAGGACCATCGGGGATGGGATAATAGTTGAGGATATAATTAAACAAGGATCTTTAAGGTAAATATCAAGTTATATAATGAAGAGCAAGTAAGAGAACGATAGATATTAAGGTGACTTCGAGCTAATACCAAGTGATAAACAAAGAAGAAATAAGAAAGCAATAAAGCTAAATGGCTTCGAGCCAGTGAGGGCAAGCGAGTTAGAGAGGAGAAAGAGGGAGAAGATATTATTGCAATTTTGTAGAATGGTTAGAGCTCTGCCTTTACAGGGTGTTAGTAACTCCTCTTTTATAGAAAAGGGGGGAGTCCCAACTTCATACGGGATACATTGCGTGATAAAAAAAATAGGATGGGACAACCGGCTAACTTTGCGATGTATGTGTGGGCTGACGTCGAGCCTTTTGAATAGACCTGATCGACCCCGTGTGCATTCCTTGAGAGATACCTGCATTATCCTTGGCAGGATACCGCCCGATCTTGAGGGAAGTGACTGGCTCGAGATCTCGGGCTTCCGGGATCACCCTTCGAGGTATTTAGTCGAGGAGAAATTATTCTCCCTGATTTCACCATGTACATATAGTCTCTACATTTCTTAAAGGGAAGTGATAAGAAATGATTTTGGCATCCATTTCTTGATCCCCCTTTTACAGGTGTCGAGGCGCTTCGCCTTTCCAGTTCACCAGATTACCCAAAATGTTGGGATTCTTCGATCTTCATTGTTATCGGTTCAACTTCTATGAACGCATTGATTGCGCCTGCTATTACGCTTTTCGAGGGTGGTGATGGCATCGTCGGTTACTTTTCCTTCCCTATAAATGGGACTTTTCGTGGTTGGCTTTTTATCCAAATTCCCTTTGACACCCATCTTTTCTTCTTTTCCTACTATCTTGAATTTCTGCCATCTCATCATGTTTGAAGCTTGTATCCTTAAGATATTACGCCATGTGTTACGTGGCCCAATCCTTGATCCTCTTTTGATTGGGCGAAGTTGTGCCGTTATTGTTATTGTTGTTGTTGTCATTGTTGTTGATGTTGCCCTGGGGTGATGAGGTAGAGGACCGACTTCCTCCGGCCCCGGTGTTACTTTGGATTATGCACCGCTGCTCAAGAGGGAGCTCAAATTATACACCGCTGCTCACCCTCCTCCCTTGGCTCGGCGTGTTACACCCATTTTGGATTCTAGGTGGGTGTGTCGGCAGTCTCTGCCGGCTGTTACTTTCCGGGCCGAGCCGACATCTCGAGAAGTGGTTTCAAAATGGCAGTACTGGCAGATTTCGTACTAGCCAAATTTTTCACCCAGCCACTTCTCGTGTTCTTCTGTCTTCTCCTTCGTCTTTTTTCTCTTCTCCCATGGCTTGCTTTTCCATACCCTCACTTTCGAAGATGCAATTCCGAGAGGATTGGGATGCGGTCCTCGAGCGGGTCGGACTTGGAAGATATTGTCTTTGAGGTCATATGCCTGAGAGTATGATGACGGAGATACATCATGAATACGCTAGGTCCTTAGGGTCTTGTTGTATGCAACCATATGTACTTTTTTAATTTTACGTAAGGATTCCCCTGTGGGCTTTTGTAATCATATGTAAGGACCCCCCGAGGGTCATTGTAAGCGAACACTTGTATAAATACAAAGATATTTTCTTGATTTCTTCCTTCGATACTTGCTGTATCTCTTTATATTTTTGGCAGCTTCGAGTGCATGATCTCGTTTTGTCGCTTGTGATACTGGCCTTGAGTATTTTTCCCGGCCTTTGGCCGATGAAACGGCTTCACGTAGGGTCTTTTGTGATTTCTCAAACCGGGCCCGAATTAGGCCTATAACCTTGGGCCGTCGGGACCCTTTCCCTGTGTGAAAGAGAGGATAACATCTTCAGGCCTCATAATGGACTTCGAGGAGAGATCTGCTTGAGGACTCGCGGTATCGGGATGCCGGTGACTTTTTGGAGGCAATCTCCGAATGGAGGCCTGGCCGTGCTTCGAGCCACCCTGGTCATTGCTCGGAATCTATTTTTCACGGGCGTTGCTAGGGACGCCCATTTTTTCGTAAACTAACCTTCCTTGCCAGAGGCCCTTTGAAGCTGTACACCAATTTTGTCGAAGGCATTGTCGGTCTGTTGGGGCGCTGTCTTTATATGGCGGAGGTCTTTGGGCTTGAGCATTACCTCAAAAATTATAGGTGGTGCCGATGGTCGATGCCTTTTATTGGTTTTGACTCGTTCCTACCCTTTTCGGGTTTGTCGTAAGGGTGATTCCGCTTCCCGGGGGTCCTCGGGGGTCGCTGATTTTGTGGTGCTAGTGTGTCATGCCCTTAGCAGCTACTTTATTCGAAGCACGGCAAAGACCGGGCATGGCGATAGATGAGATGTGTGCTTCGTAATCATGAAGGAGCTTTTATCGAGGCAAGACGAGCCCATGTTCCTGAGGAGAGTGCATTATCCGAGCCTTGCATTCCTGGAGTCCTTGGTTCCGGAGCAGCGGTTACTTTGGGCCAGCAAGGTTTGGGCCATCAGGAAGGTGCTTGATCGCTGAGTAGGTTTGTCGGCTTCATCTCGCGGTAAGTTTTAGCATGATTCCCTCATATATCGGGTCTTCCCTTTTTTATAGGTTTTTCCCTTCGTAAGGCTCCAACAGACCCAAACTTTGAGTTGATCCATCAAGGGGCTATACTTTGGAGGGCCCTGGACGAGGGTAGGCCCCTTGGGCTTCTTGGTGAGGGGAAAGAGACTTCAGGTCGATGCACTGGTGGTTCGAGAAATATTGGAGCCCGTATTACAGAAATCTTTTGGTGAGGCATAAGTCTTCTTGCGGTAAGCATTTCACCTTTTCGATCTTAGGAGCGAAGCCGTTCGAGCTAGGAATACCTGAAGTATCAAATGCAGGCTTCGAGCTCCGATCTGAGTAGACATGATTGTGAAGGTGTAGCTTGATTCCTCAAAGGTTCGGATTGAGAACAACCGGTGCCCGGATTGGTATAGTAATAAGCTAGTCCGAGGATGATGAAGGAGTAGTGACTTGTCGCCGATGATCGAGTTGAGTTGGGATGATCCTTTGAGGCATGCGCTCGTCGTGGATCCTCGAGGCAGGCGCTTCGAAGAGACCCATGTCAGGGGTTCCATCTTTTTAGCAGGATTCGTTCGAGTGAAGGTAGTTGGGCGTGATGCCCGGTTTGCTCATTGCCGATGCCACGAAGAGCGAGGCTGGGGCTGATAGGCCGTGACCCTTTATAGGTGGAGTGTAGATTTTGCCACATTGTACTTTGATGTATGTAGAGCATGTTTGTAGATTGAAATTGACCTTTCGTGCATATATAAAATGAGAGAAATTTTGAAGTTTTACCTTTTTTGTATATTTTCCCGTATCGGCTTTGATCCGGCGGGCTAGCTTCTGTGCTTTGGTGGGATCCTCGTGGGTTCGGACCTGATTAGGCAGGCCCGGGGGCTTTCAAGTGCTATCCTTAATGCGAGTAGGTGTTGGGGCCTCTATGTGTTGTCCAGCTGTTTTAGGCTCGGTCTCTGAGTCAGGCCTTTATTTGAGCTTGCCTGCCCTTCGATCTTTTGTGCCCGTGCGGGCGGATGGTGATTGTCTTCACTTTTTGCCCTTGGGTATTTCATTGTTTTAGCTATTTTGGATCCAGTCTCCAAGTCGCGTTGCGATTCGAGCTTTAGTTTGACCTTTAAGTATTCTCCCACCCGTGTGGGCGGTCGATGATGTCCTTTTGTGCGAAGTGAGCTTACAGGTTCGTGGCTCGGAGTCTTGTTCGACTGGTCATAGTGGCATTTATGCCGTGCACTTAGGCATGTTGCAGTTTACTTATTTTGGGTCCAGTCTCCGAGTCTCATTGCGACTCGAGTTCCAATTGACCCTTAAGCTCTTTCTGCTCATATAGGCGGGCGATGATGACCTCTAGCTCTTTGGGTCAAAGTGCCCTCATAGGCGCGTGGCTCAGAGGTTTACTTGGATGGCGATAGTGGCATTTTATGTCGTGCCCTTAGGCATATTATAGTTTAATCATTTTGGGTCCAGCCTTCGAGTCGCGTTGCGACTCGAGCTTTAATTGACCCTTAAATACCTTCGATTTTTAGACCGCCGATAGTGCCTCTTATGCTGTTTCAGTCGTTTAGACCTTTCAATATGTGGTCGTAGGCTTGCATAGTTAACTTTTTTGGATCTGTTCTCCGAATCGGGTTATGATTCGAGCTTATTTAATCCTCAAGTTTTCAATATTTTAGCTGGAGACAATGGCTCTTACGCTATTTGGTCATAGAGACCTTTTAATATGTGGCCCGGAGGCTTGCTTAATTATCTTTTTTGGATCCGGTCTCCGAATCGGGTTATGATTCAAGCTCATTTTAATCCTCAAGTTGTCAATTTTTTAGATGGCGACAATGGCTCTTACGTTGTGTGGTCGTAGAGACCTTTTAATATGTGGCTTGGAGGCTTGGTTTGCTGGCGACAATGGCTCTTAAGTTGTTTTTTGCCCATGGGCTTTTTATAGGCTTTGTTTTCTGCTCATTAAGGTGTTTTGAAAGATTTTTTCCTGACCTATCGTCGGTTCTGCAAGAACCTCGATTTCAAGTCGTTATCGGTGATGTTTCGAGCACCTCAGAAGGTTCATAGCTCATTGGTTGATTAGGCCAAAGCATTTTGATTTGGAGCTGACATGGGAGAAGCTCGTTTTTGCCTGTTGAGGGAAGCTTGTTTTAGCTCGTTCTTTCAGAAGTATATTCGAAGTAGTGGCCTGCGATTTTTGTTTAGCGACGGCCGGCGTCCCTGAGTCGCGTTAGTATGGATGTATCAGCCGTTTTGACCATTGTCATATGTGTTTGGTCGGAGCCATTTTTTATCCCGAGTGATAGTTCAGGCGTCTACACCGAGGGTATGCCCTTTCAAGATTCTTACAAATGCTACGTATAGCCTGAACTTCGGGATTTTCATGCCTGTTGAGGTCTTATAGTTTGTCATGCCTGTTGAGGTCTTACAGTTTGCCATGCCTGCTGAGGTCTTACAGTTTTTGTAATGTAGGATAGATCTAGTTACGTCGAGTCTGCCCTCTAGGGGTCTTATAGTGTCGGGTTTTCTAGCTTATGGTGATTGGCGATAAATGATAGTCTCTGAGTCGTCGAAACTGTTTAAGCGTGAAGACCGCTTTTCGTGAGTTCGAAGTTGCCTTGTAGGGGCTTTATGAGCCCGGAGTTTTGACCCTGGGGTCGTGCGAGTGCTGAATTGTTGATGCTAAGTCTCCGAGTATTTTGGGACGCGTTCGGTGGAGAGGCCCATGTCGGGGGTATACTTGAGATTTCCTTGTCTGGAGAATAAGATGCTGAAAAGATATCCTTTTATTGCTTGGTGCAGACATACATTGTTTCATTGTAGTGAGCTCAACCTGCGTGGGCACGGCTTCTCGGACCATTCGATCCGGTACATAATCCCCGATTGGGGTTTCGTCTACTGTTTCCCGGTCCTCTCGAGAGGATAATGCCTTTATAAGTAGACCATCACTCGTCTTTGGACTGTGGAAGAAGGCCTGCGACCGTATAGGATCCTCCTCTGGGGCTATGCGGCTCCGCTAATACTCTAACTGATAAGGCCCTTTTTGGGCCGGAAGCCTGACTGAAGGGAAAGAGCGCGGTGGCCCCCTTTTTTTAAGGCTGAGGGGTCTACGGGTAGAGTTAGAACCTCCGAATATCCTGGACAGCTGCCTGCATATAGGTTAGTGAAAAAATGACAAGGGAATAAAGCAGTTCTTCCTCACCGCAAGACGCATAGGCAACGTTTTGAGATTCGGTACGTTTCTACCCTTCTGAGGTGTGAGCCCCGATACAGTCATCCGCTGTGTCTTATAAGGTTTGGCCGAAGATGTGGTTTGCTTACCCTTTGATCCTTCCGAGGGTGGGGGCATTGATGACTGCGATGCATCATATAGTGAAGAATTTCCTCTCGTTGCATATTGCTTTCTGTCGACTTATTTTAGCTCTGCCCTTTGCACGGGGTTCCACGATTTTGGGAAAACGGGGCCGACGCTATTTCTGGGTGGTGCACTAGGGGTCGTCTGAATAAGATGTCCGTGCTTTGCGCCTCCTCCGTTGGTACAGAGCTCGATGTCCTGGCGCGAGCTCATACGGGCTGTATTAAAAGAATGGTCATTGTGGCGATTCGTCATTAGGAATTCGCTAGGGATTCGAGACGCGGGAGTGATTTGGTCCGTTAGCCCGGACCGCCCTATTGACTTTGGTTTGACATTGTTGTTGTACATGATTGAACCACTTGAATTCATGAACACATGTTTTATTTGAAATAGGTCAAATGAGGGAGAGGGTTACCAATGCATCAGTGTGATGCCGAGGCGAAGTCTCGATGTCTTTTTCCCTAGATGTAAGGGTGTCCTCCGAAATATTTCCCTGTCGTTGCGAGGTAGGTTGCATCCTGTGTCGTACCTCCATCTGTTTGGCATTAGTTTCTTTGCTAGGAGCCTGCTTGGGTATATCGTGACCATAGAGGCTCTCGGGCGGTTGTCCATTGCCCTGATTCGTGGCCTGTGCCGAGTACGGGCATACAACCAGATCTCGACTAGGTATCTGACTAAGCATCGTTCGAAAAGACCTAGAGTCGTCATGCATGCCTCGTTTAAACTTCGGGTGAAGACCTGTGTTGCCCAGTCATCCAAAACCGGGGACGATCTCACTCGTCCTATCGGGGAATAAGGCGTGACTTCATGTGGTGTTTCATTCTCTCGTTGTCCGGCCTCTGATGTATCAAGCTCTTCTGTTACTACTTCGATGGCATCGAAGTGTGCTTCTACAGAGGAATCTGCTGGTACGGTAAGCGAGTATGTGAGGTCGGGTGCTAGGCTGCGGTGCCACATCATGGTTTCTTTCGAAAGTGTTTCTCCGAACATCTTCAACGAGATGGGATCGAACTTATCATCTTGAAGGTCGCTGCCTTTCTCCGCGCATGTGTAAGAGGTGGCGCGCTCGTCGGGATCCGAGGTCCTATCGCGCCTAGGGAGCTCCAGTATTCAAGATTTCCGTGAAGTGGGTTCCGGGACCGCTTCCCCTAGGGAGAGCTGTTGCGTGAACCTCCACGAACCTGACTCGATCCTTTTGGAGAGATCCCCAAGCATCTTCGCTGTGGCGGGGTCTATTATCGATCCGTCGTTGCTTGGTCTTTCGGGTACTCGTTTGGCGCAGGGAGCTATTTTCGGCGTTGTTGTGCTGGGAGTCTTCGGACGGCTCTATAGCTGAGCGATAGCCAACTGTTGTGCCTGCAACATTTCAAACATATCTTGAAGGCTAACTTCTTGTGTTTCCCAAGCCAGGGTTTGTTGGGATTCCTACTGGTCGACATGCTGAATGCTCCTGTTGATGTGAGAAGTTTTGTCAACTTGTTGCGCGTCCCATGAGTCCTCGTCCGCCAGAATCGGTCCGAGCACATTATCGAGATTTTGTAGTGGTTCTCCGATGACCGGGACAGCCACGCCATTTTCCCCGTGATTTTTGAGGTTGTCATTCTCGAGTCCATTTACCGAGCCGAACATTTTGACCTGAAATCAAAGGATATTGGACAAGAAAAAGTGTGAAAGATAAGGTGTGTTTGTGCAATGAAACTAGCAAGAAAATAATCACTATTATTTTTAGCCCCACGGTGGGCGCCAAACTGTTTAACGTGAAAATGGTAACAACAATTAGATTTGTAAACGGGATTTTAAAAATACGTGATCTATTCCCAAGCTAGTTGTTAGAGCAGTTGATGCTAATAATATGGAGTTTAAAGATTAAATACAAGCTAAAACGGGATAATAATCGAACTGAAGGGCCTGCTGCACGCATGTATGTCTGGTCGATGAGGGACCTCGGGGTCGATGTCAGTGTCGAGTTTGAGGTATCGGGGATGGGATAACAATTTAGGATATAATTAAACAAGGCTCTTTAAGGCCAATATCAAGTTATATAATGAAGAGCAAGTAAGAGAACGATAGATATTAAGGTGACTTCGAGTTAATACCAAGTGATAAACAAAGGAAAGATAAGAAAGCAATAAAGCTAAATGGCTTCGAGCCAGTGAGGGCAAGCGAGTTAGAGAGGAGAAAGAGAGAGAAGATATTATTGCACTTTTGTAGAATGGTTGGAGATCTGCCTTTATAGGGTGTTAGTGACTCCCTTTTTATAGAAAAAAGGGCAGTCCCAACTTCGTACGGGATACGCTGCGTGATAAAATAAATAGGATGGGACAACCGGCTAACTTTGCGATGTATGCGTGGGTTAACGTTGAGCCGCTTGAATAGACCTGATCGACCCCACGTGCATTCCTCGAGAGATCCCAGCATTTGCTGAGGCTTTGGCCGACATTATCCTTGGCGGGGTACCGCCCGATCTTGAGGGAAGTGACTGGCTTGAGATCCCGGGCTTCCGGGATCACCCTTCGAGGTATTCAGTCGAGGAGAAATCGGTCTCCCAGATTTCACCATGTACAATATTAAAAGAGTTTATGCTATTAATATGTTGAAATGTAAATCAAACTTAAAAGGACTGTACTCTCGGACTCATTATGTGTATGTAGGACCAAAATTCCCACTTCTGAGACTATCAAAATATCAATAAACACATAAACGAATCTAGCTTGAAATACTTAAACATCAAAACAAAACAAACATGTAACAATATTGAATAAGCAAGGAATAAGATGACTTTTAATAACAAATCTTTAGATTAAATAAGAACAACCTCCTTTGAAGCACCTACAATAAATCTGACTGAGATCTATGACGAATCTCGAACGCGACCTCAACGGCACTAGAACCTCGCCGGCGATGGAGGAGCGACAGATAAAATGAGAGAGAAGGCTGCGTTCTGGTTGTTGTGGCGGTCGTGAGTGAGTTAAAAGAGTATTATCAGCTGCTTGTCGGTTGTCGCTGGTCACTGCTTGGGAAGAAAAAGGTCGCTGGTCATTGAAGGGATCGATTTCCGGCGAGGTGAGGGTCGTTTGGACAGGAACAACGGCGGATCTCATTTGGTATTAGGTCCAGACGGCTGTAGCTTTAGGTTTTAGCTCCTGATTTTTAAACTTAGGCATTCTTATATGCTAGGTTAGCAGCTGATTAGGTCTCTTGGGTTCTGCGGCTGTTTTGTTGAAGGGTCCTAGGGTTTTCTTATTTTTTTCCATAAAGAAGATTAAACCTAGGGTCATGGCTGATCTTAAGAGTCTGTTTTGTTTTCCAGAAAAAGCCATGGAAATGATTCCTTTCTTTAGAGAAGAAGACAGATCGGGGGGGGGGGGGAAGGTCTTTTGGGTGTGACGGCGGATGGCTTAGTCCAGGGATCTGAGGGTTTTCTTTTTAGGTTTCTTTATGTGTGTATTTACGGTAAGGGGTCTAGGGTTAAGGATGGGGTAATGAGCTTGAAGGAATTTGGGTCATGAATTTGGGATAGTTTACTTTGACCCAATACACTAAGTTTAAATCAAAATCTTTTTTTCCATTTTCTTGTTATTTGATTTTAAAATCTAATAAAATTCTAAAATAATCCTAAATCGATCTAGTTTGTAAAATTATAATTATTTATCTATTAAAACAACTAATTAACTTAAAACTAAATAAAACACTAGTTTCTAAAGACTAAAAGCTAAATATGTAAAAATAATTATTTTTGTGATTTTCTTAATAAAATTAGTTCCTACATGCAAATAGAACCTAAGATGGCATGAAATTAAAACGTGACAATTTTTATGATTTTTCTATGATTTTAAAATATAAAAAATGCATGAAATGCAACTAAATAAAGAAAAACTTCTAAAATACCTTAAAAATCATTTTTGGTTTATTTTTTAGGAGTTATTTTCTTGTAGGGCAAATATTAGGTGCTCACAGCGGGTTGCATGCCTGCAACGGTATTATATGAAATGGGATCGGGTTGCACGCCTGCACCGGTATTACATGTGTACTTGTTTCTTATTTCCTTATCTTTTGTTGTTAATTGATTTATGGTGTTCCTTACATTTCTTTATTGGTATTCTGTTGTTATCTGTCACTCCTAGTAGCATGTTTCCCTCGCCCAATTTTAGCTGTAATTATCAGCTTTTATTTTTCGCTGTATATGATTTAACTGCACAAGTTTATTTTTGTAGTTTGGTCCTAGCCTCGTCCCTACTTAGCTGAGGTTAGGCTAGGCACTTACCAGCACATGGGTCGGTTGTGCTGATACTACACTCTGCATTATGTGCAGATACTAATAACGGAGCATTTGGACTGCAGTGAGGGTGCTGACTTCAGTCCACTCAGGCGACCCGAGGTAGTCCTACAGACGTCTGCGTGCCTTGGCGTCTCCTACTATCATTTCTCGTTCTGTTTTACCTATTCAAAGACAAATTTGTGTATTTTTATTTAGACCTTATTTGTAGTATTCTTAGATAGTCCGTGACTTGTGACACCAAATTCTGGGTAGTATTGTATTTCAGATTATGTAGCAATGTTCGGTTAAACTATTAAGTTTTCGTCTTCCGTATTTTTGGTTATTTAATTTATTCCAATGTTTAATCACTTATTACTTTAAATTGTTGAACATGCTTAATAAAAAGGGTAATGAACTTATAATACTCGGCTTGCCTAACATTCACGAGTAGGCGCCATCACGATTCCCGAGGGTGGGAAATCCGGGTCGTGACAAACTGCCTGTCTGTCTGAGGATGAAATGTTGTGCTCAACTCAACTTGGGTACCTAACTCATTGTTTACCGTGAAAATGATAATAACAATTAAATTTGTTGATGGGACTCTAAAAATACGTGATCTATTTTTATGCTTGTTGTTAAGACAGTTGATGCTAGATACGCAAAAATAAAAGATGAAAAGCGAGATAAAACAAAATCAAATCGAGGAACTTGTTATTCTGGCCTCGGACTGACTGATGAGGGGCCTCGAGGAACAGCTAGGATATAATTAAAAGGAGGCTCTTTATGGCCAATATCAAACAATAAATGAAGAATAAGTATGAAAGCGGTAAATGACGAGGTAGCATCGAGCGAGTAAGTTATAGAGAGAAAAAAAGAGAGAGAGAGAGAGAGTTGTTATTGATCATGTGTAGAATAGTTGGAGCAACAGCAGCCCCTTACAAAGTGGTGAGGATTTTCTTTATATCGGAGGGGAAATACCACATAGTACAAAATGCATTAATTGTAAAGATACGGAGATGGGACAGCTAGACATGATATTAGACTTTACTGGTGCTATCTGCTCTCCTCGGGAATTCCCCACCCTCGATATCATTGTTGGGTCGAGCGTAAATGAACCTCGAGGAAGAGAACTCGACCGCAACCCCACAGCCTCGAGATATCGAGATGACTCCCCGAACACACCTTAATGGCGAGAAATCGGATCCTCCGATTTACCGTATATAGATAGTCTCCCCGTTTCCTATAATAAAGTAATAGGAAACGATTTTGAACCGTCGTCTCGAGGTCATCATTGTCGTGACATGAACCTATAAGAGCATTAAATTCCACGTTCCAGAAAACCGTGCAAAGGTCACCATCAAATGCGATAATCGAGGAACCCATGAACTTCCATTGGCTCGTCTTTTCTGCTGCCCAAGCGGTTCCTATAAATGCATCGACTGCTAGATACTTCTTACTTTCGCCCCATCTCCAAATTCACGAGTCAGAACCCTTTGTCTCTTATACTCTTTCATCTTTCCCAGAAAAATTTTTACCATCAATATGGCTAGGACTTTTAGAACGGTTCCTCGGTGGGACGAAGTTGCATCATCATTTTGATCGTCTAAAGAGAAAGCCAGAGCGATTCCTTCCTTGAAATAGTGTACCCCACCTAACCTCGATATGTTAAAGGATTTTAACATCAATGCCACTTCATCCAGACAGGGCCGATGCGAGCACGTCTCTCGATACATTAGCGTCGTGACCAACATAAAAATAGTGATGATAGACTGCTGATGGAAACAGGCAGTGGAGGTGGAGATTCCCAATCCTAATGAGAATATAACCGACCATAAGGCCGACTTTCTTTATGTGGTATACCTACCCGTTCACCTTGGGTCCTGACAATTCTTCTTAATCTTCTCCCCCGGAGATAGACCCGGTCATCTTTGACTTCTGTGACAAGTACCAAGTGATGCTTGGTCAGATCTATCCTTCTTTCTGGATGATAGTATTGATGTTCCGCCACTTCACCGAAGGGGTTGGGGGTGAAACTTTTACCCTCACCCATTTGATTAGGATGTATAGCCCTCAATTTTATCGAGGTTTGATCAGGCTCCATCATCGATCCAAAAAATCATTCTTCTCGAGCATCGACGAGGGGAAGGATCGAGGGTGGATGAGCAGATTTGTCTGGGTGAAGACCTAAGATATCATCCCAACCCGGAGGATGCCTTTTCCAGAGAGATGGAACATGCAACATAAGCAACTTTCCCTTAACCATTTTTTACTACTTTTCTTTTGAAATAACGACCTCTCTGCGCTTCATGCAGCCATTGCTTGTTGCCTCGAGGCGGTTACGGATTTGTCGGGATGGATCGAGCGGTTGGATAAGGCGTTCCCAAATCTTGTTCGATCTTGGACCAAATTGGCCAAAGAGCGATTGATGGCCAAGAATCATTGTAGAGTTTCTTTACCGCCTACACCTTGTACTTGTGTTTCTTCCTGCACCACTAGTGATGGCATCTTGTGTTTACTGCGCTTGTGCAGGTCTTTGCAAGAATATGCAGATGAGGCCGCCCCTTGGAGGCGAATTGGAGGCTTCGATACCCGGCAAGGGCAAAAAGAGAAAAGACAAGACTATTGCCGACCTTCCTCCGGCAAAAGAAGCCCAGGCCACTCGGGCATCGAGCCGTTGTTGGGACCTCCACTTTAACATCAGGAGCAAATCCCAAACCAAGAAAGAGGACGATGATGAATGTCAGCTAGCGCGGAGAACATGGTCGAATGCGAGAGCCTCACAGGTGCATCGATCAGAGGTTGCTAAGTCCAAAATGGCTAAGTCTAGTCGATCTCGTGAACCGGAGACCCTTGAAGAGGGTGTTAATGCGGCCTCAAATCGCACAACTAGGTTCGACGCAGTTTCTGTTGGGGGGACCGCTGCCATCAATCATGGAGATTTTCAGGAGCATGGGTTGCCTTTTGGAGAAATCAGCAATATGGGCGATTTCATCTCATGCTTTCAGGTCTCGTCGGGAGAGCTGGGCGATGCTCAAGATGCGAAAACCACCAAAGGGGGAATTCCTCTCAAGGGGGAGGCTCACCCACCAATATCTTCAATGGTGTTAGAGATAACGTCATTATCGACATTCCTGGTGCTGTCAAGGCGGCAGAGGGGTCCTTGCAGCAGGTGCTATCTATTTCTTGTATATTTCTTTAATTCTCGGGCCTCGTTATTTGTTTTCCTAACTCTTCCACTATGTCGCAATGCAAGGATATGTATGACCACACCCTCTTTCTGCTCTGCGAGGAGCTTTCTTAGCATGATAAACAGTGCAAGAAGCTTACCTCGATGCTTCGAGATTTGGAAGCTCACTCTGCCCGAGGAGAGAAGGAATTAGGAGAGCTCCGAGTTGCCCTGGAGAGAGCACTGTGGGAAAAGGCTATCCTTGTCGCGCAAGTATTTCGCCCAGCTTGTACCCGACCTTTGCTCCCGTATTCCGATATAAATTAGCCCATCTTTCTTTCATAGGTCGAGCAGAATGGTTCGCTGATTAGACAACTGAACACGAAGATCTTCGAGCTGAGGAAGAGGAATGAAGTAGCAACTGGGGAGTTGGAAACATCCCAAGACCATCTCAAGGATGCCCGTAAGGAGGTTGCTCCTTTGGCTTTGACGAAGTCCAAGGTTGAACAAAACGCCGCCACTTATCTGGAGGATGAATCTATGATGCATAAAATAGTTCATGACATATCGATAGCAGCCGAGCAGAAGCTAACTCGAGCTATTAACCTTGCTAAGGCGGAGGCGAGGAGAGAGACCTTGGAAGAGATCGGAGCTAGAGGTGTCCACCTGTCAGCTGATCTCGAGGAAGACCACAAATTGGAGAGAGAACTGGCGCTTTTAATTGCCCCCGATGAGGGCAAAGTAGTAGTGGTGAGGAGTAGCTCTCAAGTTGTTTTGTATCCTCTTCTTTTCCCTTTGTATGCCGCTCCCGGGGGATGGATTTTGTAAAGATGTCTTTTTTGAATACGCTTTTGGCAATGTAAAAAAATGCTTCCCTCCTTTCAGTTTTTGCAGTCTTTCCTTTTTTGTTGCTTTGCTTTCGCGGATTATCTTTCGACCTTTGACGTTGGCCCTTCAAAATCCGTTCTCGAAGAAACTGAGACCCTCAAACAGGCCATGCCTCGGGGTTAAATTGGTGGTTCCTATCAGACTGATGTTGGTGATATCAGGGTGATTTCTCCAGTACGTTTCCCTGGGAGAGGGTGACGTTAACATGGCCAGAAATAATTAGCCCTTTTGGGTAGGCGGGCAGTTGCTACTTTGCCCCTATATATTAATTCATCCATCTTTCCAACGGTGATTTTGCTACTTTGATAGACTATCTCTGCCGCAGAGCCTGGCGCTTTGTGCTAGTCCTTTCGCTCCCCTAAAAAATTTTCTGCTCATACCCTCATGTTCTACTGTAGCAATATCTGCTATGTCTATATCCGACTGTTAGGTGGAGGGGACTTCTTCTTGTGTTCTACATTCGGTTGGCGCCAACGGCTTACCTCCGATGTTATGTGAGCGAGACTCGGGGTGCCCTACCTCGAGGAGAGTTGTCACGCAGGGGAGACCTCCTAATGTTTCGGGTCATCTGGAGCATGTGTCAAGGATCATTTCATCACTAGGAAAGGAAAACCTCAAAATGATTAGAAAAGATTGCGGATGGGGAGAAGGCGTGGTATTACAGGTACCTTCTCCCGAGGAGAGCATCATGACATATGTTGAGGGGTTTTTGAGCATATACAAGCATGTTTTTTTGCTGGGTTCCCCTGACCGGGTCATGCTTGATTTATGTAGGAGATATTAGGTTACACTGGCACAGGCTCATGCCTTCATTTGGAAAATAGTGCATGCGATGAGATATTTTGCCAATAAGGCCGGGATAGAGTTTACCCTCAGCCATCTCGTGAGGTTATATCAGCCACTACATTACCGGGGCTTGATTTCTCTTCAGCGTCGACCCACCCGAGCTCCTGTCGTCGGCAGCAAGGAGGACAAGGATCGGGAATGAATGAATTGGTTCGTTCAGATTTGAACGATCGATGTCATTCCTAGAGAATTTTTTCCATTTACTAAGAAATGGAACTTCACATGTAAGTGTCTCATCTGAACTATCATCGTATTTATATGAGGCAGGCTCCGTAATGATATCTTTCCGTTCCATATTTGTAGCAACTCATTGGTCACCAAACGAGGTCCCCGATTTAGCTGAGTGGTCTCGTAAGCTAGCAGCTTGCTCGATTTATGATAGGCACCGGTGTCGAGATTAGTCCAAAAAGAGATGGGAGGCAAAGCATCGTGGTAGGTGTCCACTGCTTTGCTTCCTAGAAAATGGTGCTTTTCTTGCCGGCTTATTTAACTCAACCGTCGTTGGCCTCAGGATCGAGGAGTGATGATAAACTAAAAGATGCTCCGAGGTGCGAAAAGGCTTGCAATGAGGAGACTCCTTCTCAACGGTTAAGGAGAAGTGATTTGGTCGATCGGCCACCTTCTGAAGACAGTACGCCATCGAATGTTGCTCTGGCCTTCGGCGAGGCTCAGCAGCTTGGCCTCATGATTAGTGTTGACTTCTACAAGATTATTCTGGCTCCGTGCCTTTCTCCCTCCCCCCTTTTTATTTAGCTTTCTTTCAAGGCCTTTAACAGTCTTAAATCCGAGCTGCTTTGTAGTGAGGCCCCATTGCGGGAAGCTTTGGATAAGGAGAAATCCCTTAAGCTTCTTTGTGTGGAAAAGGAAAAAGAGCTGCTTTCCCTACGGCGCAAGGTGGACCAGAGCCGGAGCCGTGGGATCCGCCTGGAGAAACAGGTACCATGTATTGCATGCTGCTTTTACTCCCTTTTTACCTCGACATCTTGATGTTTTTATAATTCCGTTGGAGGAGAAGGCGGAGGAGCTGGGACAGCTCTAGGGCAAGGTTGGTCGAGCCAAACGTGAATTCAACAAGCTGCAGGCGCATGTAAGTGCCTATTTTGCAGCTAAATAGAGTGATGTAGCCATGGTTTCTGCTCTTGAGGCATAAATCTAGACTGGTCATGCGAATGATTCTGCTCGGGTGAATATGATCACAAGGCTCTCGTCCGAGCTTTCGAAGGCGAAGACCAAGGTGGTGAATGTTGAAGCCAAGGTTGTGATGAGCAATACCGGGGCGGGACAGAAAGTGGAGGCCTATTCGAAGAGCGCTGCAGTTGCTAATGCTGAACTGAAGAGAACTCTTGATCGTGCAAGCAATAGCAAGGAGTATGCGAGGTGAAGATCTCGGAGGGAAGTTCTCGAAGAGATTCATGCCAGGGGATTTGATATCTCAGGGGATATCGAGCAAGCCAAAAGGGAGGAGTATGATGCCAAGTTCCTTCTGTCTGATGCTGAAGACGGCGATGAGGGGGCCACCGGGCCATAGTCCCCGAGGGGGAACGTTTATTTCCTGCCTTGTTCTTGTGTACATAGCTTTTCATAACATGTTGTAGACGGAGCTTGTATTTCACTGCCTGTAAGTATAAAATAAAGCAGAACCCCGCAATTTGTGTCTTCTGTATTTCTATTTGCCAAGGTCTCAATCGGGTCGATTCGACCTTTGAATTAGTAGGAATCTTCGAACCCGTAATACGGCCCTGAGGTTCGTTAGGCTAGCGACAGAGGCTTTTATCTTTTGCCCTTGGGCATACATATTTTAACTATTTTGCGTTCAGTCTCCGAGTCGGGCTTCTACTCGAGCTCAATCAACCCTCAAGTTTTATATCTACATTGGCTGGCGACAATGGATCTTACGCCTTGGGTTGAAGTGACCTTTTATGTATGTGGCCCTAAGGCTTATGAAGCTGGCGGCGATACCTCTTACGCATTTGCCCTTAGGCATGCATTAGTTAACTATTTTGGATCCGGTCTCTGAATCAGGTTATGACTCGAGCTCATTTTAATCCTCAAGCTTTCAAATTTTAAGTTGGCGATGATGGCTCTTACGCTTTTGGTCGTTATGACCTTTTAGTGTTTGGCCACGAGGCTTGTTTGGCTGGCGACAATGGCTCTTACGCTTTTGCCCTTAGGCATATGTAGGCTTTGTTTTCCTCTCGTTAATGACTTCTTTGAAATAATTTTTCCTGACCCATCGTTGGTTCGGGAAGAACCTCGATTTCAAGTCGTTAGCGGCGATGTTCGAGTACCTCGAAGGCTTAGCTTGTGGGCTGAGTAGCTCGAAGCCTTATGATTTGGAGCTGACATGGCCGAAGCTCATTTGCCTGTTCGATGGTAGCCTCTTTTAACCGGTTCTTTTCGAAGTAGATTCGAAAGAATGGCATTTGATTTTATAGCGACGGTCGGGCGTCCCCGAGTCGCGTTAATTTGGCTAGTGCAGCCGTATTGACCGTAGTCATTTGCTTAGTCTCGAAGGTCATTACTCATGAGCTCGGAATTGCCTCATTGAGGATTTATAAGCATGGAGTTCCGACCCTGAGGCCATGCAGGTATCAAATTGTTGATGCTGGTCTCCGAGTATTTTCGGACGTAATCAATGGAGGGATCCTTTCTGTGAACATGCTGAATTTTCTTTGGAGTATGAGATGCTTTTGGCGAACGATATTCTTTGATTTCTTGGCATAAATACATGTCGTTGTGTTGTCGTAAGCCCGGCTTGTGTGGACACGGTTCGTTCGACTGTTTGGCCCGGTACATAATTTCCTATTGGAACCTCGTTTGTCATTTCCTGATACGGGGTTGATCGCAAAGGAAACCCTGTAAGCTTGTTGAGTCCTTCATAGGTAGCGCGTGGACGTTGCTTCGTTAAAAACCTTACCGGCAAAAACCCATTTTGGGATAAAAATTCGGTCAAAGGAAAAGAGTGCAACAGACACTTTATGTCACGACCGTAAACTCAGACCCGATCGTGATGACGCCTCTCGTGAAGACAAGGCTAGACGACACTTACCCATTTCAGTTTTAAGCAATTAAACAATAAGAATTAAGTTTAAACGTAATAAATAATCCAACAATAAGTAGTGAACATTACAGTTAACGGAAATAAAACCCAACACAACCCAATTCCGGGATGCCAATAGTCATGAGCAATCTATAATCCGGAATAAGACAAGAAAGTCTACATATTCTAATACATATCTAAAACGGAGAAAAGTAAGATAAGGGAAGAAGCTCTGGGCTACGAACACCGGCAGCTACCTAGAGAAACTTCGAGTCCACCAGAGCTGGAAAGATCAACGCTCGGAAGAGGGCCCAGATGCGCCTGAATCTGCACATGGGGTGCAGGGAGTAAAGTGAGTACTCCAACTCAGTAATTAATAATCATAAATAAAGACTGAGAATATAAAAGCACGTAAGGCACATTACAGGCTATAATGAAGCAGTAAAAGCCAGTAAAAAGTGAATAAGTAATTATATGTAAAAATCATTTTAGTTCAGTTTAAACTTCATGAAATTACTTTATGACAATTAAGAAGGTAAATGATAGGCAAATAAGAAAGATAAACAGATAAAGGTTCACCCCTCGAGCACAATGTCAACAAATTCGCCCCTCGGGCAATATCTCAAAACAATGTCAGCCCCTCAGGCTATATCTCACATCACAATGGGTACCAGTGCTCACTGGGGGTGTGCAAACTCCTGGAGGCTCCCCTTACGGCCCAAGTTGAATATCAAGCCATCTCATGGCATCATCACTAGGCCCTCGGCCTCATATTAACAAGCCACCTCGCGGCGTACACATCTCAGGCCCTCGACCTCATAATCATAATTAGTGTCTCCTCACAACATAGGCCCTCGGCCTTACTCAGTCAATATCCTCACAAGCCACTTGGGCAATAGTAAAACATGATTCTTAGCCCAAAATATCATTTAAAAGATCATTTATGTGTTGAAATAGAATAAACATGGCTGAGTTATGAAAACAGTGGAATATAGCATGACTGAGTTCAAGTATAAAGTCAAAATAGTGAGGAAATATCAATAAAAATCCCCTAAGGGTTCAAATAGTTGGCACGAGGCCCAAATATGGCGTTTAGCCCAAAACATGATGTTAACAAATAGATTTCAGTCAAATACGCAGAAAAATAGTCATTCGGGATGGACTAAGTCACAATCCCCAACAGTGCATGACCCCACGCTCGTCATCAAGCGTGTGTGTCACCTCAATATAGCACAACAATGTGCAATCCGGGTTTTCATACCCTCAGGATATCATTTACAATCATTATTCACCTCAATCAGGTCCAAACTCTAGTCCGCGATGCCTTTGCCCCTCGAATCGGCCTCCACTCGCGTCGAATCTCTCCAAAATCATAATCACGACGTCAAAATATGCTAAGGGGACGAAGCCCAAGAGAAAATAATCAATTTACAACACAAATACCGAAATTACCAAAACCCAACCCCGGGCCCACGTCTCGGATTTCGGTAAAAATCACATCAAATTGGGTCGTCACACTTTGAAACCTCAGGGCCCTCGAGCCGGATCGGCATCCTGACTGTCTTGGTTGCCGGCCTACGCAAGAGCTATCATGAAGTAAAATATAGAAAAAAGGGAGAGATGATTATACCATAGTGGCGATGGCGATCTTGGGTTCTGGCGTTCGTTTGGCGGATGCGGTGTGGTCCTTTATTTGAATATGGTCGAGGGAGTGCATCAAAAGATCGTGTGGAAGACGTGTTGGGGCTCGTCTGCTTTGTTCTTTTTGGTTGTTTCTCTTTCTTGGGACTGGTGTTTTGCTCGGTTGCTGAGGAATTTCTGAAGGTGCCCGCTATCGAGTAGCCGGGCCACTTCCTCCTAGAATTTTCTGCAATTCTCAGTTCTGTGCTCGTGCGAATTATGAAACTCGCATATCAAGTTGTGGTTCCTTTGGGAAGGATCCGAGTGTATTGGCTTGGGCTATCTGGCGTCCCTAATTTTTCTGATGGCGAACACGATGTCTGATACATCGACGTTGAAGTTGTATTCTGAGAGGCAATGTGCCCCCATTGGCCAAGTGTCACCGTTGAAGCCACTTCTATTTATGGGTCCCCGAGGGTTCCGTCCTCTGTTCACCAATCGATCATTATGAGGCGTATTGCGTCTCAGAGCATTCCTCCAATCATCAGGGTATGGTTGGTACCTCTCTTTATTCGATTTTGACTCTTTCGCTAGAGTCTGTTTGGAAATACTGAGCCCGAGGGGGCTCCTATCTAGTCATCCTCGACCCTGATCTTTGACTGGTACCAATTGTGGACGTCCGACCAGGTTACAACGGGATATTTGATCTGATTCTCTTTCAGCTGCCTTGAGGCCACCGAGCTTCATTCATTCAGGCCTTGAGTGAAGGCCTGCACTGCCTAGTCGTCGGAGACCCGGGGTAGTTCCATTCGTTCCGTTTGGAAACGAGACACGAATTCCCGCAACATTTCGTTATCCCTCTGCTTAATCTTGAATACATCATACTTCCTTGTTGCTACCTTGATGGCACCGGCATGTGCCTTTATGAAGGAATCTGCTACCATGGCAAATAAATCTATGGAGTTGGGAGCTAGGTTGTGATACTACATCATGGCCCCCTTCGAGAGCATTTCTCCGAACTTCTTCAGTAAGACGGACTCGATCTCGTCATCTTTTATGTCATTGCCTTTCACCGTGCACGTATAGGCAGTGACGTGTTCGTTGGGATCTGAGGTCCCATTGTATTTTGGGAGTTACGGCATTCTGAACTTCTTTCAAACGGGTTTCGGAGCCACCTCTTCTCGGAACGGCCGTTGTACGAACTTCTTCGAATTTAAACCCTTCAGGACCGGGGGCACGCCCGGGATTTGGTCTACTCTGAAGTTACAGGTTTCGACCTTCTTATCGTTGGATGCTATCATTTTCTCGCCTGACTCGATCCTTTTGGTAAGGTCCTCCAGCATTTTCATGATGGCAGGATTGGCTACTTATCCATTGTTGCTCAATCTCTCTGGCACTTGTTCGGTCGGGGGAGTAGTTTCCGGTGCTACCATGCTGGGAGTCTTGGGGTGGATTTGTAGCTTGGCAATAGCCAGTTGTTGTGCCTGCAAAATTTCAAAAATAACATGAAGACTAACTTTCTGTTCTTCCTGGGCTAGGGTTTTTTGGGCTTCCTGTTGGTCGCCGTGTCGTATGCTCCTGTCGGTGTGTATGGTTTCATCGACCTGCCGCACGTCTTGCGAGTTCGCGTCCGCTAAGATCAGTCCAGGAGCATTATCGAGGTTCTACGATGGCACGCCAACACCGGAACAACCACGCCATTTTCTCCGTGGTTTTCGAGGTTGTCATTCTCGACTTTGTTCACTGAGCCATACATTTTGACCTGATATCGAATATCTTGGAAAAGAAAAAGTGTGAAGGATAACTTACGTTTGTGTAATGAAACTAGCAGGAAATTAATCACTATTATTTTTAGCCCCACGATGGGCGCCAAACTATTTACCGTGAAAATGGTAATAACAATTAAATTTGTTGATGTGACTCTAAAAATACGTGATCTTTTTTTATGCTAGTTGTTAAGGCAGTTTATTCTAGATACCCGAAGATAAAAGATGAAAAGCGAGCTAAAACAGAGTTATAATGAATCTGAGGGGCTTGTTATCCGGGCCTCAGACTGACCGATGAGGGGACTCGAGGTCGATGTCTGGGCTCGGGCTCAAGCTATCGGGGTAATTGGGAAGGGACTAACAGTTAGGATATAATTAAAAGGAGTCTCTTTACAGCCAATATCAAACAATAAATCAAGAATAAGTATGAAATCGATAAATGAAGAGGTAGCCTCGAGCGAGTAAGTTAGAGAGAAAAGAGAGAGAGAGAGAGAGAGTTGTTATTGATCTTGTGTAGAATAGTTGGAGCAACAGCAGCCCCTTACAAATTGGTGAGGATCCCCTTTATATAGGAGGGGAAATACGACATAGTACAGAATGCATTAATTGTAAAGATACGGAGATGGGACGACTAGACATGATATTAGACTCTACTGGTGTTATCTGCTTGCCTTGGGAATTCCCCACCCTCGGGATCATCGTTGGGTTGAGCGTAAATGAACCTCAAGGGAGAGAACTCGACCGCAACCCTAGAGCCTCGAGATATCGATATGACTCCCCGAACACAACTTAAAGGCAAGAAATCGGACCCTCCGATTTCACCGTATACGCTCATGATGAACTGCCCTCCAAAAGTGCAAAGTAAACTGCGTACCTCGATCATAAATGATAGATACGGGCACACCGTGAAGGCGAACAATCTCTTGAATATATATCTTTGCCAACTTCTCTGAAGTATAAGTACTTGCCACAGGAATGAAATGTGTTGATTTAGCCAGCCTAGCCACAATAACCCAAATTGCGTCAAATTTCCTCTGAGTTCGTGGGAGTCCAACAACGAAGTCCATAGTGATACGCTCCCATTTCCACTCAGGAATCTCTATCTGCTGAAGCAAACCACCGGGTCTCTGAGGCTCGTATTTTACCTGCTGACAATTTAAGCAACGAGCCACATATGCAACAATGTCCTTTTTCATCCTTCTCTACCAATAATGTTGTCTCAAGTCTCCATACATTTTGGTTGCACCCAGGTGAATAGAATACTTAGAACTGTGAGCCTCCTCAAGGATCAACTCACGAAGGCCATTACTGTTAGGCACACATATACGACCTTGCATCCTCAAAATACCGTCATCTCCAACTGTAACCTGTTTGTGACCATTACACCGAACTGTGTCCCTAAGAACCATCAAATACGGGTCATTATCTTGTCGCTCTCTGATACGCTCGATTAAGGAAGACCGAGTGACTCTACAAGCTAGAACATTGTTGGGCGAAATATCCAACCTTACAAACTGATTAGCCAAAGTCTAAATGTCTGAAGTTAACGGTCTCTCACGACTGGGATAAATGTAGGGCTGCCCATACTTACCTCGTTTCTACTCAATGCATCGGCCACCATGTTGGCCTTTCCTGGATGATATAATATAGTGACATCATAATCTTTCAGTAACTCTAACCATCTTCGCTGCCTCAAATTTAGATCCTTTTGCTTGAATAAGTACTGGAGACTACGATGGTCAGTGAAAACCTCACACAGCATGCCATAAAGATAGTGCCTCCAAAATCTTCAATTTATGAACAATGGCTGCCAACTCTAATTCATGAACAAGATAATTCTTCTCATGGACTTTCAACTGTCAAGATGCATATGCAATCACCTTGCCATCCTGCATCAATACTACTCCAAGTCCATCTCGGGAAGCATCACAATACACCATGAAAGAACCCGAACCTGATGGTAACACTAATACCGATGTTGAAGTCAAGGCTATCTTGAGCTTCTAAAAGCTTGCCTTGCACTCGTTTGACCATTTAAATGGGGCACTTTTCTGAGTCAATTTAGTCATTGTGGCTGCTATAGATGAGAACCCCTCCACAAAACGATGGTAGTAACCCGCCAAACAAAAGAAGCTCCTGATTTTTGTGGTTGTAGTGGGTCTAGGCCAATTCTTGACTGCCTCTATTTTCTTAGGATCAACCTGAATACCCTCGGCTGATACGATATGACCCAAGAAAGCTACTGAATCCAACTAGAACTCACATTTTGATAACTTTTCATACAATTGATTATCCCTTAAAGTATGGAGCGCTATACGGAGGTGTTGCTCATGCTCTTACTGACTGCGGGAGTATATAAGAATGTCATCAATGAACACGATCATGAAAGAGTACAGATGAGGCTTGAAACCCTGATTCAACAAATCCATAAAGGCTACTGGAGCATTAGTCAACCCAAATGACATGACCAGAAATTCATAATGCACATACCTTATCTGAAAGGCTGTATTAGGAACATCAGACACCCTAATCTTTAACTGATGGTAGCCCGATCTCAAAACAATTTTTGAGAACACCCTGGCACCCCGAAGTTGATAAAATAAATCATCAATTCTTGGCAATTGATATTTATTCTTGATAGTAGCTTTATTCAACTGCTGCTAATCTATGCACATCCTCATCCACCCATCTTTCTTCTTTACAAACAACACCGGTGCACCCCAAGGCGAGACACTAGGTCTAATAAAACCCTTATCAATCAAGTCTTGAAACTATTCTTTCAACTCTTTCAATTTTGGTGGGGCCATCCGGTATGGAGGAATGGAAATGGGCTAAGTTCCTAGAGCCACATCAATACAAAAATTAATATCCCTGTTGGGTGACATCCTCGGATGGTCTATCGGAAATACCTCGGGAAACTCACGAATGATAGGAACTGGTTCTATAGAAGAAACCTCAGCATCGAAGTCACGAATATGAGACAAATAAGCCAAACATCCCTTCTCAACCATGCGATGAGCCTTGGCATATCAAATCACTCGGCTGGGAGAATGACCAGGAGTCCCTTTCCATTCTAATCAAGGCAACCCTGGCAAGACTAACGTAACTGTCTTGGTGTGATAGTCCAAGATGGCATAATAAGGCGAAAACCAATCCATGCCTAATATAACATCAAAATCGACCATGTCTAGAAGCAAAAGATCCACATTAGTTTCAAGACCCTCAATGACTATTACACACGAACGATATACACGATCTACCATAATAGCATCCCTTACCGGTGTAGGCACATAAACAGGAATACTCAAGGAATCACGGGGCACAATCAAATACGAGGCAAAATAGGATGAAACATAAGAATAAGTTGATCTCGGATCAAACAAAACTGAAGCAGCTATATCACAAACTGAGATGATACCTGTACTAAAAGCATTAGAGAACTCCGCCTCAAGCCTGGCTGGAAATGCATATAATCGGGATTGGGCCCCACCACCCCGCACCACATCTCTGGGAGGACCTCCACCTCTAGTGGGCTGGCCTCTACCCCTGGATACCTGATCTCCACCTCTAGCTATATGACCCCTACCCTTGGCTGGCTGGGCAGGTGGTGCTGGAACTATAGCACAGGAACTCTGGTACTAATGTTGATTAAACAAGAGTTTCGGATAAGCTCTCCGAATATGCCCATATTCACCACACCCCAAACATCCCTCCTGATATGAAGACTGACCCTGACGAGCCGGCTGACCTCAATAATAACTCAGCAAAGGAGGTGCTCTAATAGGAGCTGATGGTGGAGTGTAGACTGGCTGAGCAGAAGGAGGTATATAATAACCATGACCACCCGAAGTACCATGTGAAACCTGTAGTGCTGAATGAAATGGCCTGGAATACTAGCCTCTATTAAATGAAGCCCCGCCTCCAGATGAGGCACCACTAAAACCACCGGAATGGCGAGGTCTCTTGGCAAACCTTCTGACCTCCCATACCGAGAATCGACTCAATTCTCCTAGCCACAATAGCTGCATCCTGAAAAGAAATCTCGGTCCTTGTCTCCTTGACTATCTACAACCTGATGGGCTGAGCAAGGCCCTTAATTAACCGTCAGACCCTCTCTGTCTCTGTGGGAAATAAAAGAATAACATGTCTAGCCAACTCCACAAAATGATTCTCATACTGGGTCACAGTCATGCTGCTCTACTGAAGTCGTTCAAATTGATGATGCTTCTCTCGAGTAGTAATAGGCAAGAACTTCTCCAAAAAGAGATGAGAGAACTGATTCCAAGTCAAGGCAGACGACCCAACTGGTATAATCAACAAATAATCTCTCCACCATTTCTTGGCAGAACCGGTCATTTGAAAGGCAGCAAAATCAACCCCATTGGTCTCCAAAATACCCATATTACGCAGAACCTCATGACAACTATCCAAATATTCATGAGGATCCTCTGATGTCTCACCACTGAAATGCACAGGAAATAGCTCAATGAACCTGTCCAATCTCCACAAAGTATCGGTGGACATAGCTGCCCATCAATGGGCGGCGCTAGAGCAAGTGGCTGAATAACCCCAACCAGATTTGTTGTTGGGGTCTGAATCTGAGGAGTACTCTAAACTGGAGTGTGGGTAGCAGGAGTCTGGAACCCTCCTCCAGCCTGAGTACGGCTGCTACAATAGGGAATGTGCCAATTTGGGATACACTCTCCATAATACTCACTAAACGGACCAAAGTGTCTTGAAGTACCGGGGTAGCAATAAACCCCTCTAGGACCTAAGCTGGTCCCACTGGAATGGTCTGAGCTGGAACCCCCTCATTAATCTCGATCTGAGGTTCCACAGTTGGGGCTGCTGTCTGAGAAATGGGCTGAGTCCTACTCCTGCCTCGGCCTCTACCCCTAGTAGGAGCTGCTGCTGCTGGAGAACCGAAATGTTGGTCAGCGGAAAGGAAGCACGTGTTCTCGCCATTTGCGACAGAATAGAAGAATCCAATCAGTATTTGATATAACAAGAATCGCACGATAGAATAGAAATAAAAAAATGGAGTAGTTTCCTAACTCAATAGCCTATGAGAGATAAGTACAGACGTCTCTGTACCAATCCTTCAGACTCTACTAGTTTCTTAATAAACTTAAACTTAACAAATTATAAAGAAGCTAAGTGAAAAATTATAAAATATTAAAAAAAGACTTGTAACGAAATGTTTTAAACGATATAAAAGTTTTGTAATATATTTAATATAATGCCAAGTTATGAAGTAACTAAGTAAGAAAATTTATAATAAAATTTAACGCTAAAGCCTTTTAGTATATTTAATAGAAATGTCAGATTTCACATACAAATAGTAGTCTTTAGAAAAACACCTAAAGAAGAGCACTCTACACAACCTCCTTTGCTTCTAGGAAGGGTTTTGTTTGAATTAGGCGTTTAAGTAGATAATTACAAATTTTATTTACATAATTATTTTATTAAGTTATAAAATATTAAAAATCAAAACCTGGGGGCCTTTTGCCCCGCACCTCAATGATTACGCCTCGTGTCACGATCCAAATTCCCAACCTTATGGCTGTGATGGTGCCTAACACCATACTTGTTAGGCAAGCCAATGTTAGAAATTGATTAGCCATTTCCCTTTAAATAATTATTAAAACACAATAAGACAATTTAAAAATAACTAAATCTGATAGTTTCCATAAATAACTTCATGAATAAAATAATAAACGAATAAATAAACCAAGCCACGAACTAAATATATAACTCTAAGACTACATCAGGGTCTGGCATCACAATTCACGAACTTCTAAGAATACTACATATAATGGCTGAAAGAAATAATGTATCTGTTTTGAGTAAAATAAACAGTCTCTATAAAACTAAGAAAAGACTCTAGGAATTCTACGGATTCCAGCAGATCTACCTCGTGTCTCCAAGTGATGAATGACATCTACTAAAGTCTCTAACGCTGGATGGTACTTGGATCTGCACAAAAGAGTGCAGACTATAGTATCAGTACAACCAACCCAATGTACTGAGTTAGTGTCAAGCCTAACCTCAACAAAGTAGTGATGAGGCTACGGCGGGGCAATTATAATATAACATGTAACAACATATAAATAATAAAGCAAGAAAGAAATTCTAAACTAAACAAAAACAATAAATTATAGCAATAAATGAAATAACTCAGTCACCTCTTGCCAGGTCTCAACTATAACCAAATTCTCACATAAACTTCCACATTTCAAATTTCGGTTTCAAAGTAACCTTAGGTGTCAAATATGAGATAAACAGTAGAGTAAAATAGAGAGATTTTCGTTCCTTATCTTTAAAAATCAATAAATCATAAATATTCTCCCTTATCGCTCCTTGTTGCGGCGTGCAACCCGCTCCCACCTGTCCATCCTTATTCCTTCTCCCTATATACAAATATTACCCTTATTTCTCCTGTTGCGGCGTGCAACACGATCCCACATGTCCACCCTTATCACTCCTTGTTGCGGCGTGCAACCCTCTTCGACCAGACAATCATATTACTTTTATTTATAAAGATTTCACAAGTTTCGAATCAATGCTTTTCACAATACTTTTTCCTCAAAAATTGTAAACAGTAAACCGTACCACTCATAACTTCATCATTTATCATTTCACAAATAAACCAATTGTAATATATATTAAAACATTGTCAACTAGCTCACCATTTTATGTATCACAATGAAGCCAAAGGAACTACCAACACTTCCAAAATACTTGAAACAATACTTAACAGCAATTTAACAAAACACCGGGTAAGCATATAGACATCAATGATCATAAAATAATTAATCCAGTGATCAATTAAATTGGAAACGGGGAAGGGATCATGTTTAACAGATAATTTGGAAGTGCATAGATACTCTTCACCTCACCTATACACCACGCACATGCAAATTCACATAGCAATTAGGTTGGGGGTTCCTATTCCCTCAAGTCAAGGTTAAACCAAGAACTTACCTCAAATTCGCAGGCCACTCACTACTCAATTATAGCTTTTCCTTTTGAATTCACATCCAACACACTCGAATCAACACTCTGGGGATGAACTTGTGTGAAGAAAATTGCCTCTAGGTCTTTTTAGTTCGAAAATATGAAAAAATGGCTGTTGCCGAGTTGGATTCTGTGGTTTTCTTTTTTTTTTCTTTTTTTGAAGAAAAAGCGTGGAGCACCAGTGCACCAGAAACTGTTATTGTCGCGCCCCTTTTTTCCCTTACTGACGGGGAAGTCCGGGTTTTGACATTCATGGGGGTAATGACTCATTTCCTTTTGGGAATTGGGTATTTGAAGAGTCGCCACCTAACGGATTACGGTGCATTAGGGCAACTAGAGTGATTAACCCTTGAGTTGGTCTGCATTATCAGAGATTAGGGTAAGGGCTCGAAGTAACCTCGAGGGGAAGGTGTTAGGCACCCTTCTTGGTCCACAACTATAGATCTCGGGCGAACTTGTATTCACAAATTAGTCCATATAAACAGTTGAATCAAATAAGTTGCAAGTAAAGCACGTTAGATAACTCAATTAGTAAGATAAAGGTTTGGACAAATTGTAAAACAAAGGATTTAAATAAAAGGGGGAATTTTTGTAAAGGAAGGGTCCTAGGTTCTTATTTGTATAGGATCACCCCACACAATGAACGTTAAACATTCGTCAATAAGGGGCTACACGTGACATTAGCACGTAGTCATCATATCCCATATCTCCCCTTCCCATCCCCTTAGTGGTCATGCAAAGCAAGTGTTTGGTCAACAATTTCTATTGCGTGCTGCTACCCGTCCCTTCTTAATGGTCCTGGAGGGAGTTAGGACCTCTACCTATAGGTGGTTCTAGACGTACCCCTAAGGTTTTAAAGGTGAAAATTCTAAGGCGACAATCAAAACACTTAAGACTTTCAGCACATAAAAAGAGCAATTAGAGGCTCAAAGTTTCCTCCTCAAACAAGCATATAAATAGCACGACTCAAGCACAATTAAGGGCTTTTATTAGACAACGTCCTAAGGCAGGATATCTAGGTGAATATGCAGAAACAAGCAGCTTATTTTTAGAAACTCAGGAGTAGTGACCCTAGCAGTCACCTATTAATTTTTAAAACCTGTTAGGATCAGAAAACACTAAGCAATAAAAACAGTTTTCAGAAATGCAGTTTTGAAAATGCACTAAAGGCTTGCCTATACGCAGAGTACTGATGACTATTAATACACAAATAAAGCAGGTTTTGAAACTGATTTCTGTAATACTTATAGGCATGATATCTAATGAAATTGAGGCAGTTTTGAGAACTCGTTTCAGGAAATATAAACCACTTAGTTAAACCAGTTTAGGATTGAACTAGGCGTGGACTAAGTTGATTCATTTAGACTAGTTTAGACTGACAGGCAGAATTGCGAGTGTTGTTCCCTATAGGCATGATATCTACATTTAATACTGATTTTAAAGACTTGCAGGCATGGAAACATACTTGTTATAACAGAATCTGGATTAAGTCCTACAAGCATGGCATCTATTAGTTAATTTGATTTTAAGACATGATTATTTTGAACCTATAGGCATGGTTTCTAAACATGACAAAATGTAAAACCTTATAAACATGATTTCTACTTGGTAAGGCAATCAAATTTAAGCATATAGCCCTAGGAGCATAATTTCTATTGGAAAACAATTAGATTTAAACATAAAGTCCTAGGAGCATGATTTCTACCCGAATTACCCCGTAAAACATGTATACCCATCGTTTTCACTAAATACCCCAATATTTGTTTACAAGATATTACAGACCAATGAATGAATTACATAAGTAAATAAAAAATCAAGAAGCTATTGTATAGGGGGCCTCTGATTTGGCCTATATTTTCCAAAGCCTCTGATTGCCTCATATGCCTCAATTCCATAGACAAAGTCAGAGTCTAGGTGCATCAAAGTTCCCTAAGGATCTCAAGGATTCCGGGTAGTGCTTACACCTAGACTTAATAACCAATGATTGAACAAATGTATTGTGGAAGGGCCAGCCTCAGTATGCCAGAGTTTAGAGTGTTCTCAAAAGGATCCCAAGGGAGTACACATACTGGAGGGGGCAGAACTTATTGACTAAGAGTAGAGTGAGAAGTGATGGACACAAGTTAAAAGGGTTTAGTAGGAAACTGTATTAAAACAAAAGTTTGTTTGGAAGTAATTTAATAAAGCAATAGAGACTGTTTTAAAAAAGGATTGAAGAGATGAACAGAAGTCCAAACACCTTAGGACAGGTTTATACATAGACAGATCCAAGTAAACTCAATAGTCACACACAGGGGTCAAGGGGTTTGGGATACATAGAACACTTGATTGCAAACATATAACCCAGCAAATGTCTAGGACTAATTTAGACATGCTCAAAAATAGCTGACCCTGGCATAGTCACAAAACCAGACATTGAGAACACGACCACATAGAGGGGTGATAGGGATTTGGGGATTCACGGTGGTAATCACATAACAAGTAAGAGATGATTGGTGTAGACATGCTCAGAAACAAATAGAGGGGTAACATGTTGATCTAAAGGAAGGGGAGTACATAATAAGGTAAACATCAATTACAGGCTTCACAACAAACCCACAAATAGAAGCAAACTAGGAACAAGATGAACTGAAGCAATAGGAAAATCATATTGTTGTTGGAACTTTGAATCGAAACTAGAACATACCAGTAAAAGATGTGTTGGCCCAAGAATAGGTGAAGTTTTGAAGAATGACAAATGAACTCAGTCATAGACCAGGTCCATCTTGTGAAGCATAGTCATGATCAACCTACACATGTGAGCTGCATGTGAAGGAGATAAGTCATACTGATCAAGCAGCAATATCTCCTGATCTAATCGAAAAGGTTGCATATTGGATAAGGGAAGAAAGTCTCCTTATATGAAGAGAACACAGTCCAGGATAAAGATAGTGTTGGAGTTTGAGATCTTCAAGGACTCAACTACGATAGAAGATTAGCAATTAAGTCCCAATCAAAGTCTGATTACTAACCTATTAAATGACAGTGATTGTTCTCTTTTACCGGTATTGCACAAACGTAGAAGTCAAACTAAATTGAGAGAAAAAGAGAAAGACGATTTTGCAAGCAATTTATGTGAGATTTGAGTGTGCACTCCTGAAGCTACTTGAACGAGATAGAAGAACCAGTTCCATTATGTCTTTCTTTTATTCTAGTTCAATAGTAATAGGTGGTTTAAAGTTGTACCTTTCTGCTTTCATTGAAGCAATTGTATTAGGTACTTACAGTGTTCAAGCTATAGCTAACTTGAAGTTGTCGCAACAGTTGAGGCTGTGTGCCATAACAGGATTAGAGTTAATCCTTAGGTTTACAAAGAGTTTTTGTAAATACTGTTTTGGCTCAGTGATTTTAGTGGAAGTTTGGGAAAATTCTACTGAGTAGTAGGTCATGGTTTTTTGACCTTTTGAGCCAGGTGTTTTTCACGTAAAAATCTCTGTATTCTTTATTTTATGTACATATTATTCCGCAAATAGTAGTAGTTAGAACACCTAAAGGAACCAGGTTCTTCTAGAGCGAACATTGGGTACCACACAAATCACCCCGCCCCCCTTCTTGTGTGGTATTGACGCTTAGAACATCAATTGGTATTAGAGCAGGTTATCTTTGAAGAGGCTAACACTTTAGGAAAAGATTAAAATCAGTGCACCACCTGGGAACTAGGAAGGGCAATCCACTGCTAGGCCTCCACTTTTCAATGGTCAGTACTATTCTTGGTGGAAGAACAGGATGAGGGATCACATCATAGAATAAGACTATGAACTCTGGGACATAGTCACTGATGGTCCTCTAGCAACTACAAAAAAGAATGCTGAAGGAGTGGATGTGCCAAAGACAAGAGGTGACTGCACTACTGAAGACCTGAAGAAATGGGAGAAGAATGCTAAGGCCAAGAAATGGCTTGCGTGTGGACTGGGTCCCGATGAGTATAGTAGAATTCAAAGTCGTACCACTGCTAAGGAAATCTGGGACACTTTGCAAGTGGCTCATGAAGGAACACCTCAAGTGAAGAGGTCCAGAGGAACACTGTTGTATTCTCAATATGAGAATTTCACCATGAATGAAGGAAACACCATCCAAGAGGTGTATACAAGGTTCACCACACTGACAAATGAACTTAAGTCTCTTGGAAGGATTATTCTTGAAGAAGACAAAGTTGAAAAGATTTTGACAAGGGTTTTGCCAGTCTCTTGGGAAAGCAAAATCACTGCTATTAAGGAATCAAAGAATATTGCTACCCTCAAGCTGGATGAACTAATTGGAAACCTCACTGTCCATGAACTGAGAAGGCATACCATTAAAATGGATGCACCCAAGAAGGAAAGAAGTCTAGCTCTCAGAATTTCTGAAGGTTCAGATCTGGAGGATGATGAAATATCTATGATCACAAGAGATTTCAAAAAGTACCTGATGAGAAGAAAGGGTTCTTCAAGAGATACAACCTTCAACAAACCAAGGGCTCCTGAGAAACAGACAAATGAGGTTCGCTACAAATGTGGTAAGACTGATCACATGATCAAAATTTGTCCTCAATGGGAAATTGAGTGGAAGAAGGAAAGGGATGAACGAAGGAATAGGAAGAAGGAACAGGTTCAACCAAAAAGGAATAAAAGATCAACAAAGGCTATGGTTGCTGCCTGGGGAGAAACATCAGATGAGGACTTAGAAGATTAAGCTGGAGATGAACAAGCACTTATGGTCATCGGAGAATTAGATGATGAACAAGAGGTAAGTATTCTTCATCTCAAAGACAAGATTAAATTCCTGTCTAAAGAAAGGTTGTCTGAGCTACTGCTAGACTTCATTGATAAGTCTGAGATACTTAACAATGAGAAGGAAGATCTGTCTAGGGAATGTGTGATCATAAAATCCAAGTGCAAAACTCTAGAGTCTAGGGCTAATGAGAGTGAAAGTAAAAATGCTAAGTTGAAGAACCAGGTTCTTAAACTTGACACTAGTGTCTTGGAACTTAGGTCTGAAAACTTAAAACTGAAACTAGGTACAGGAAAGAAGAAAGCTGATCACACACATCTCACCCTAGAAGAAAACTTAGGAAAAATGAAGGATGAGTTGTACAGGAAGGATGAACAGATAAGAGTATTAAAAGAAGATCTAGGGAAGGTAAAACATGAACTAGACAGACTTGTAAATGGAACAAGGCTTCTGATGCACTTTCCTGGCTATAAGAACATCACAGTAGCAACAAAATAGGACTTGACTATGGGACTCAAGCACCTAAGTGAGATCCTAAAAGCAAGTACCTTACTCTTCCTGAGAACAAAATCAGCACACATTGTGGCAAGACTGGCCATTACAAAAATGAATGTAATGCAAAAGAAAAGTCCAGTCAAAAGAACAAAGCTTTTGTTCAAGAAAAATATAGGCTGCCTGGGTGGGCTAGAAGGAATTTGATTTATCCCTTTGCCTATAGAAAAGGACCCAAACTAGTTTGGCTTCCTAAGACTAACCCCTAATTTCTTTTTGCAGGTCCAAGTGAAGGGAAGTAGCCAAAAATGGTACATGGATAGTGGCTGCTCAAAACATATGACTGGAAACAAGAACCAGTTCTTTTCACTTGAGGACTTAAAGGGAGGTAATGTCTACTTTGGAAATGGGAAGAAAGGTGAGATTATTGGGGTTGGAACAGTAAGTAAGACATACTCTCACTCCATTGAGAATTTCTACTTGATAGATGGATTGAAATACAACCTGATCAGTGTGTCACAACTGTGTGATAGAGGTAACCTTGTAGCATTCACCTCTACTAAATGCTTTGTGTTTAACCTTACCACTAAAAAGATTGTTTTGCAGGGAAAAAGAGTTGACAATATTTACATTGTAGATTTGTCTACTCTTTCAGAAAATGAACTCACATGCCTGAGTGTGTTGGATAATGATCCCCTCCTGTGGCACAAAAGACTTGGTCATACCAGTCTGAATCTGCTAAACAAATTAGTCTTTAAGGACTTGGTGATAGGGTTACCTAACATCAAGTTCAAGGAAGACAAAGTTTGTCAGGCCTGTGCAAGGGGGAAGCAGGTAAGATCATCTTTCAAAAGCAAGAAAATGGTAAGCACAACCAAGTCGTTGGAACAGGTCCATATGGATCTCTATGGTCCAATGAGAACCATGAGTAGAGGTGGAAAGAAATATGTAATGGTACTTGTTGATGATTATTCTAAATTTACCCGGGTACTATTTCTAACATCTAAAGATGAAGCATTTGACATGTTTACTGCTTTTGTTAGAAAAACTCAGAAACAATTAAGAAATCAACTTGCATCCATTAGGTCTGATCATGAAACTGAATTTGAAAATGCTATGTTTGCTGAATTCTGTGATGAAAATGGTATAGATCATAACTTCTTTGCCCCTAGGACTCCTCAACAAAATGGAGTAGTTAAAAGAAAGAACAGGACTCTTGAAGACATGGCTAGGACTATGCTTCTTTCTAGTAAACTGCCCCACAGCTTCTAGGCAGAGGCTGTAAACACTACATGCTACATTATCAATAGATGCATGACTAGACCTTTTATAGAGAAGATTCCCTATGAGTTACTTAAAGGGAAAAAACCAAATATATCCCATCTTAGGGCATTTGGATGCAAGTGCTTTGTGCACAATAATGGAAAAAACTCCCTAGGTAAGTTTGATCCCGAAAGTGATGAGGGAGTATTCTTGGGATATTCTTCACATAGCAAAGCATATAAAGTGTTCAATAAAAGAACTTTGTGTGTAGAAGAAAGTGTGCATGTAGTGTTTGATAAAACTAACATTCTTTTTGAGAGACAGGAACATGAAGATGAAGCCATTGGATTGGTAAAGGATTTGACTGAAGCCTCAGCACAAGTTAAAGTGGCACCAAAAGAAGGAACAAGTGATGGAACAGGTTCTTCCATTCAGGGCAACCTGACAGGGGGAACTAATCAAAGAGAAATAAATCCCCCAAAAGAACCTGTTCATGACCTTGTTCCTCAGCAACAGAACATGGGAGAATCATCTAGTAGAAACTAGTTGGTTGTGAAACCTCACAAGTATCAAAGTTCTCATCCTATTAAGAACATAATCACTAATCCAACATCTGGAGTCAAAACTAGATCACAATTAAAGAATCTGTGTTCTTTGATGCCTTTTTATCTCGTATCGAACCAAAAAATATTGTTGAGGCTTTGTAGGATGCAGATTGGGTAAATGCAATGCAAGATGAACTTAATCAGTTCGAAAGAAGTTAAGTTTGGCATCTAGTTCCAAGACCCAAGGACAGATCAGTTATTTGTACAAAATGGGTCTTCAGAAACAAACTTGATGAAGATGGAACATTTACAAGAAACAAGGCAAGACTGGTGGTCAAAGTTTATAGCCAAGAGGAGGGCATAGATTATGATGAGACTTTTGCTCCAGTTGCAAGACTAGAGGGAATAAGACTCCTTATAGCCTTTGCAGCACACATGGAATTCACTCTTCATCAGATGGATGTCAAAAGTGCCTTCCTGAATGGCTACCTGAAAGAAGAAGTGTTTGTGAAACTACCTCCATGGTTTGAGAGCAAGGAATGTCCTAAGCATGTGTACAAATAAGACAAGGCTCTCTATGGACTCAAGCAGGCTCCAAGAGAATGGTATGAACAACTGTCCAAATTTCTACTTGAACATGGCCAAAAAAGAGGTAAAATTGACAGTACCTTATTCCTAAGGGAAAAAGGTAAGGATCTCCTTGTAGCACAAATATATGTTGATGACATAATCTTTGGGGCCACCACTGATAAGCTAAGTAAGGATTTTGCAAAACTAATGGGAAGTGAGTTTGAAATGAGTATGATAGGTGAGTTTTAACTTCTTCTTAGGCTTACAGATCAAACAAAGTCCTAGTGGAACCATGATCCATCAGCAGAAGTACGCAAAAGAGCTTATCAAAAAGTTTAAAACAGAAGAATCAAAAGAAATAGACACACCCATTGCAATTGCCACTAAATTAGACATTAATGAACCTGGTTCATCAGTTGATCAAAAGTTGTATAGGGGTATGATTGGTTCACTCTTGTATCTTACTGCTAGCAGACCTGTCATTGTTTTCAGTGTAGGGCTTTGTGCTCGCTTTTAGGCTAATCCAAAAGAGTCTCACTTGATTGTTGTCAAGAGGATACTAAGATATTTGAAAGTCACCACTGATATGTGTCTTTGGTATCCTAAAGGTAGTAATTTCAATCTAGTAGGATATGTTGATACTGATTATGCAGGTTTTCTTGTGGATAGGAAAAGCACCTCAGGTATGGCTCACTTTCTTGGTTCATGTCTTGTATCATGGGCCAGTAAAAAGCAAAATTCAGTGGCCTTATCCACTACTGAGGCTGAATATGTTGATGCTGCATCTTGTTGTGCTCAATTGCTATGGATCAAACAGCAGCTGGTAGATTTTGGCATTGAAGTTGGTTGCATTCCTATATTATGTAATAACACTAGTGCTATAAGTATGACAAATAACCATGTTCATCATAAGAGGACTAAGCACATAGATATTAGACACCACTTCTTGAGAGATAACCATGAGAAAGGATTGATCTCCATAGAATTTTGTGCTTTTGATAAACAAATTGTTGACAACTTCACTAAAGCACTGAGTAGAGAAAACTTTGAGAGGAACAGGTTGGAATTAGGGATGATTAAGATCACCTAATAGGTCCAACTCAGAATGCACAATGAAAAAAAATGAAAAAAAAATTGGCTAGGAATTCTAAACATGTGTAAATATCTAGATTAATTCTTACTCAGTTTCATACTTTAATTAGTATGCTCTTGTGACATGTGTTTATATGACTCACTAATCTCTTACAAAATTTTCTCTATTATGGCATTTGAGACATGTACAAGAGAGTTCTAAATGAAGAACCTGGTTCATCAGTATGGGTTCATATGAAAGCTCAGGTATGTTTTCTATACTCTGCACAATTAGAAAGATTAATAATTCAATCATGAGCAGAAGTCCTATACTTGTCAAATTCCTAGAAAATTCTATCCGTTAGCATTGAACCAGTTCTGTCAATCTAGAACTCTAAACATTAATTTTTGCCAAATATCTAGGGAAGCCAAATAGATCATTCAAAATATGGAATTTCAGGTTGATTAGACTCCTATTTGACCAGTGCAAAAGGCTGCCGTTACTTATTAAATGTGTAATTCCCTTTAAATACACATCAATTCTACAGCCTTCATCATAGCTCCAAACCGTCAAAAACTCATCTTCACTATCACCTACCCTCTTCTCCAAAATTCCCAAATTCTTTCAAGAAATCAAAAATCATGTCTAACCCACAAGAAAATTCTGGAACTCCTCCACCACCATCTCCCTCAAATTCATCCTCATCTACTTCACCCAGTGTATCTCCAAAACCTAGACTACGAAGGCAGAAAATGCTTGCTCGAAAGACTGTAGCATCTGTGGCTTTGAGAACGGCTTTAAATGAAATGTTGAAAGCAAGTCAAATAAAAGAAAGCCAAGCTCCAAATTCTAATTCCAGCTCTGAGTCTGAATCCTATCAATCTGCGACTGAGGGGAAGGACATGGGACTTCTGACTCTGAGAAGACTCAAGAATCTCCTATTGAGGTAAGTTCATCTGTGATTGAAAACTTAGAGACTAGGTTTGTTCTGGTTGGACCAATTAGGGATGTTGAATTGCCTGAGAAACGTAGGATTAGAGGTAAAAAGAATTATGAAAAAGAAAAGGGAGAGAGGGTGCATGTGGTGAAGAGAGGGGAATTAGGAACAATGTAGTACATGCTATTTGTGGGGTTGAACATGAAAGGGTAGAAGCGAGTGGCCTGAAGTCAGGGGGAAGTTGTTCTAGGGAAGCTGCTAAGGGGTTGGTTCATCTGAGCAAACAGAGAGATGAACTTATTTCATCTACTGAAGATACCCTAGCTCATCTACTAAAAAATGTTGGGGCAAGATATCACCCAAAGAAATGCAGAACTCCCACAACAAAATCCCCAAATGTTCCCAAGCCTTCCAATAAGAAAAAAGCTTCATCCCCAACACTTACTACCTCTTTAGTGCCTAGGGGTAGAGCTACAAGAAGTAGGGTAAAACAGAGTGAAGCTGATCTACAAAAAGCCTTAGAATGACGTAAGAAAAAGAAAATGGAAAAGGTAAATGGAAAGATTGCAGAATCCTCAAAGGCTGTTGAGGAAGAGGAGATGGAACCGGTCCATCAAGAAAGGGGTACAATAGTGGAGGTTCCTACACCCAAGCCTAAAAAGACCAAGACTTTCTCCAAAAAGTCTTCCTCTATGCCTGTGGCTGCTGAACCCACACTAGCCAAGAGAACTAGATCTGCAGTGAAAAACAAACAAACAAAAGTTTCTGATGATGATAACTGGAGTGGAGAAGAAGAAGAAAATGATTCTGAGAAGGAACAGGTCAAGCTTGCCATTTTGGCAAAAGAAAGATTTTAAAAGGTAGACTATTGAAGGACCTGGTGGAACCAGGGATGATGAGATTGGTGGATGCTTTAGCTGCTCAGGGATGGAAGGACATGGTCCTTTAGATGGATGGTAGGCTATCCAGAAATGAGATGATTGAATTTATGGCCAATGCTGCTGTTAAGGATGGAGTTGTTAGTAGCCTGGTGAAGGGAGTCCAAGTGTAGTTTGATGTAGAGAAACTGGGAGAGATTCTGGACATACCCTCTGAAAGGTTTGATGACTATACAAGGCAAATGTGGCCATGCCTGGACTCCCTCCCTACTACCCTTGAAATCACCAAGAGGTTTTGTGATTCAGAGGAGGTGAATAAAGCCAGGGCTGTGCAGAAAAGTGAGATGAGGCCTGAGCATAAGCTTGTGTTTGAATTTGTCAACAAGTGCTTATTGCTCATACAGGAGAGAAGGCACACTGCTAACTACATGAATCTGGTTCTTATGGAGTGCCTGAAGAGAGGAAAGCAAATGAACTAGCATGCCTTCATTATCAAATTGCTAGACAGGGTCATAAATGGCTCCAAGGCTCATGCTACTCCATATGGCTTCATACTAACCACAGTTCTGGACAAGCTAAATGTGCCTCTGAAGAAATGAGAAATGGCCTCGAGCAAGGAACACTTTGGCATCAAAACTCTTCTTGCATGTGACTATCCAGTTAATGTCATCCTAGTTGAACCTAGTTCATCTCTGATGACATCCATCAACATCAAAGTTAGGACTCTGGTTCAGGAATGTGCAGCTAAGGATGCTGAAATTGCTAGGCTCAAGACTCGTGTGGTTGAAGTGGAAACTGAGAGGGATGGTCTCAGAACTGAGCTTGCCAAAGAAAAGGAGAAGAATGATGGAATTCTTCAGAACATGCTGAGTCTTCTCCAAACACAACCCCAACCCTCCAGTTCCTCCAAGCCTTAGGAATCCTAGCCTCTGTCTCCTGAACTTGTTTAGTACCCTTAGTGACCCAAATTAGGGATTGTTTTTGTTTTTTTTTGCTCATGGTTTGAATGTTTTTCTTTCTTTTTGTGGATTGTTGGTGGCAACATATCTCTATCAATGACAACTACTGTTTTCTCTTGTTCAATGATTAATTTGTCCTTGATAGTTTAAATATATTTGTTTGATTATTGATGAGTGCACCATGATTGCACTTGCAGTTTCCCCAGTGGCCATGAGTACTTATTATAATCTGTGATTCACATTTTGTATGCAACTTTTCGATGATGGCAAAAGGGGAAAGAGATATTGTGCTTTACACATTCTGAAATAAGTGATATTTATAACCTAATTAACATGGTCCTTGATGATAAGTGAATTTTCTAAGTTTAGTGTTGATGGTTAAGCTGAGTTCTTACAGGTTCCAAATCAGTAAAAAGCACAGAGTTTGTCATCATCAAAAATGGGGAATTTGTTGGCCCAACAACAGGTGAAGTTTTGAAGAATGACAAATGAACTCAGTCATGGACCAGGTCCATCTTGTGAAGCACATTCATGATCAACCTATATATGTGAGCTGCACGTGAAGGAGATAAGTCATACTGATCAAGCAGCAATATCTCCTGATCTGATCGAAAAGGTTTCATATTGGATAAGGGGAGAAAGTCTCATTATATGAAGAGAACACAATGTAGGATAAAGATAGTGTTGGAGTTTGAGATCTTCAAGGACTGAGATATAAGATCGGCACTTGAGTCCCAATCAAACTCTGATTACTAACCTATTAAATGACAGTGATTGTTCTCTTTTACAAGTATTGCACAAACGCAGAAGTTAAACTAAATTGAGAGCAAAAGAGTAAGGAGATTTTGCAAGAACTTTATATGAGATTTGAGTGTGCACTCCTAAAGCTACTTGAACGAGATAGAAGAACCAGTTCCATTGTGTCTTTCTTTTATTCTAGTTCAATTGTAGTAGGTGGTTTAAGGTTGTACCTTTCAGCTTTCATAGAAGCAATTGTATTAGGTACTTAGAGTGTTCAAGTTATAGCTAACTTGAAGTTGGTGCAACAATTGAGGCAATGTGCCACAACAGGATTAGAGTTAATCCTTAGGTTTACAAAGAGTTTTTGTAAATGCTATTTTGGCTCAGTGATTTTAGTTGAAGTTTGGGAAAATCCTACTGAGTAGTAGGTCGTGGGTTTTTCACCTTTTGAGAAAGGTGTTTTCCACATAAAAATCTCTGTATTCTTTATTTTATGTACTTATTATTCCGCAAACAGTAGTAGTTAGAACACCTAGAAGAACCAGGTTCTTCTTGAGCGAAAATTGGGTACCACACAAATCACTCTCCCCCTCTTGTATGGTATTGACGCTTAGAACATCAAGAGGATAGTAAGTAGGGTGAAAGAACAAGAGAACACAATGGTTAGCCTTGCCTTGCAGCCGGCTAACTTAAAGTAGTAGCAAGTAGTACCAAAGAGAGAGTAGAAAGTTTGAGTGTGAGAGATAGTTTTGAACCAAGAGTTTGTATGTTGTGCTATTGAAAGACTAGAGTCTTTATAGTTTGAAAGTAGGGAGTAAATAAGGTAAAAATCATAGTCCACTAGCAATTAAGGAACTCAGAATCAATTAGTCAGAAAATCACGGTAAGTACTCCCTTTAATTGAGGAGTTAGCCTCAAACGTTAATAGACAACAAATAAGGAAAGAAATCGTATAAGGCTGAATGTACTAATTAAGGAAATATTTTCTACATAGTACAAGTACACAATATGTAATAGAAGCCAGGTTCAGCACACATAAATCAAGGAAAGACTTGAGCAATCAATTAACAGCATAATTGACCATAGAATAAGGTCAGAAAAATATTCTACAAGGTAAAAATTAGTAGAATAATCATGGGGAATCTGTGAAAGATGAATAACAAAGATTCATGGATGCAAGAATAGGAGGTAACAGTGATTTAGCACCACTCTATAAGAACAAACACATGGTAAGAAAAATCAGAACCCTAAGAGCTCGAGTAGGACAAGAATCACACATAAAATTAGGGATTCATGTAGCGTATAGTCTGAATTAGTAAGCTAAGCATGATACAGGTAGGATAAGTGAAGAATCAGAAACATTGGTGAACTAGATAAGGCAAAATCACACAATAAGCAGGGATAACCACAATTAGGAACCATAACAAACAAACGTAGGACAAAAAATCACAGAATCATACAAACAAACAGGTTTACAGAACATGTTATCAAAACAAAACTCAGAAACCCAAGGTTGGGGCTAAGAAGTTAGGGTTTTCAACATAGACGAGTTGAAAAAGGAGTTAAAACATAGAATCGTTCGAGATATGCAAAGAATAGAAGTTAAAACATGAAGAATAGATTTAAACAAAGTGTAGAAGAAGTTCCGAAAAAATACCAACTTTAAAAGAAAGTAAAACAACTTGAAATCGATGATTTTTGCAAAAGAGGTTCGAGAACAGTGTAAAACATAGAAGGAGCAGACTCGAATCATTTAAAAATAGCCCAGATCTAAGAGATACAAACGAAAATTAGGGTTTCAAAAGAAACCTAAATAGAGATGGAAGAACCTGCTTAGAACTTCAAAGATCGTAACCAATATAGTATGATTTTGCTCGAAATCACATCGAAATAGCCATGAACAGCCAAAAAAACAAACCTTAGATACAAGTCGGCATGGCCCAGGGCCCTTGAAGGCCTCAGAGAAGATGAGCAAGGCAATGGAGGAGCCATTGGAGGCTTGGGGTTGAAGGGTGGTCACCGGAGAAGACTAGAGAAGGGAGGCGGTTGAAAGGGGTTAAGTGTTAGGCAGATAGAAGAGAGGAGATGAGAGCATCTGAAGGCGGCGGGCTGTAGAGAATGACTAGGGTTAGGGGGTGTTAGGACATAAAAAAGGAAGGAAATGATACGGGATGTTGATATTTCAGATCCATATTAACCATATTTTTGCATAAGTATAGAAATTAAAAGAATAAATCATCATAACAATAATTAGGGAAATAATTATTGGGAATTTTATGAATAAAAGGGAAGGAAATAATTCAATTTAAATTCTTAAAATTATGAAAACGATTATAAAAACCTCGTGCATGCTTATATATGCATATATATGTTATTTCAAAGGTATTTATAGATATAAAAATATATAGGAAAAATTTGGGTATCAGCAGTTATGACAACATATTTTTTTATGACAGCAGATTGTTTTTTTTACAAGTTAAAAATATCTCGAAGCCTACCCGAAACTCACCAGAGCCCTCGGGGCTCCAAATCAAACATGCACGCAAGTCTAAAAATATCGTATGGACTTGCTCTGCGATCAAATCATGAAAATAACATCTAAAACAATAAATTTAACTTCAAAACTCATGATTTTTCTCAAGAACACTTAAATTTCACTATTTCTTGACTGGACGTCCGAATCACGTCAAATAACCTCCGATTCTCACTAAATTTCACAGATAAGATTTAAATATCATAACAAACT